>NW_028227267.1:31968851-32568851 GCF_978045245.1 Mus caroli | reverse complement strand
ATCTATAATCCTAGCACTTTGGAAACACACACCTTTGATCCCACCACTAAGGAGGAGGAGACAGGCATATAAGAAGAACAATGATTTAAATTTAAAATCTATTTGCAAAAGGCAGACTGAAATTCAAAGTGAATGCCCTTTGTGATCTAAAAATAAATGCACTTAAACCTTGAATTATATATCTAAAGAAAGGGGAGGAAATATTTATACACTAATGTATATTTAGTTTCAATTTTTCAAAAGATTTTTTCAATTGAAAGATAATACTTTTTCTATTGCCAAAAATATTTTGCCCTAGGAAAGATACACTCTACCAAAAAAAAAAGGGAACACCCCAGAGTGAAGATTTGTGTCTTTGCTTTTATCTTTACCAGAAAATAAAGTCATCCAACTAAGGAATCTGACAAGTGAAACATCTGATGAAAAAGGACAGATCATCAGGAGACTATGCCCCTAGAAAATAAATACATTGGGCAAACAGTATTGCTGCCCTCTACAAATATAAGTGACAAGTGAACTTTAAGTGGTCCCAATTCAAATAAAAATTAAAGCTTACTTCAGTGTTGGAATGTGGTTCTCTCCTTCTCTGAACCCATGCATGCTTCCTAAAGGAAAATCAAAAATCTCTATGTTATAACAAAGAGGCCCCTGGTATGGGACAGAGGAAAACAAAAATAAGGGTCTATTCTATTGCTACTCTAATAAATTTTGGTTTTATTTTCTTTTTCTTTCTTTCTTTTTTTTGCATTCTTTTTTTAAATTAGATATTTCTTTATTTCTAATGTTATCCCCTTTCATAGTTTCTTCTGCAAAAAAACTCTATCCTCTCAGCCCTCCACATGCTCACCAGATGAAAGACTCCTGTTTCCTGGCCCTGGCATTCCCCTATAATGGGGCATAGAACCTTCACAAGACCAAGGGCCCCTCTTCCCATTGATGGTTACTAGGCCATCCTCTGCTATAAATGCAGATAGAGACACAAGTCCCACAATGGATTTTCTTTGATTGGTGGTTTAGTCCCTGGGAGCTCTGGGGGTACTGGCTAGTTCATATTGTTGGTTCTCCTATAGGGCTGCAAATCCCTTCAGCTCTTTGGGTACTCTCTCTAGCTCCTTCACTGGGGACCCTGTTCTCCATACAATGGAATACTGTGAGCATCCACTTCTGTATTTGCCAGACATTGGTTGAGCCTTTCAGAAGACTGCTATATCAGGCTCCTGTCAGAAAAAAAAAAAATTGTAGGCATCTGCAATAGTGTCTGACTTTGATGGTTGTTTATGGGATGGATCCCTAGGTGGGGCAGTCTCGGGATGATCATTTCTTCAGTCTCTGCTCCAAACTTTTTCAATGTAATTCCTTCCACCTGTATTTTGTTCCCCCTACTAAGAAGGATTGAAGTATTTAAACCTTGGACATCCTTCTTGAATATCATGTGTTTTGCAAATTTTATCTTGGGAATTCTGAGTTTCTGGTATATTATCCACATATCAGTGAGTGCATATCATGTGTCTTCTTTTGTGATTGTGCTACCTTACTCAGGATGATATCCTCCAGATCCAGCCATTTGCCTAAGAATTTCATAAATTCATTGTTTTTAGTAGCTGTGGAGTACTCCATGGTTTAAATGTACCACATTTTCTGTATCCATTCCTCTGTTGAGGGACATCTGGGTTCTTTCCAGCTTCTGGCTATGATAAATAAGGCTGCTATAAACATAGTGGAGCATGTGTCCTTATTACAAGTTGGAGCACCACCTGGGTATATGCCCAGATGTGGTATTACTGGATCTTCTGGTAATTCTGTCTTAGTCAGGGTTTCTATTCCTGCACAAACATCATGACCAAGAAGCAAGTTGGGGAAGAAAGGGTTTGTTCAGCTTACACTTCCATACTGCTGTTCATCACCAAAGGAAGTCAAGGACTGGAACTCAAGCAGGTCAGAAAGCAGGAGCTGATGCAGAGGCCATGGAGGGATGTTCTTTACTGGCTTGCCTCCCCTGGCTTGCTCAGCCTGCTCTCTTATAGAACCCAAGACTACCAGCCCAGAGATGGCATCACCCACAAGGGGCCTTTCCCCCTTGATCACTAATTGAGAAAATGCCTTAGAGTTGGATCTCATGGAGGCATTTCCTCAACTGAAGCTCCTTTCTCTGTTATAACTCCAGCTGTATCAAGTTGACACAAAACTAGCCAGTACAAATACTATGTCCAGTTTTCAGAGGAACAGCCAAACTGATTTTCAGAGTAGTTGTGTCAGCTTGCAATTCCACCAGCAATGGAGGAGTGTTCCTCTTTCTCCACAACATCATCAGCATCTGCTGTCACCTGAGTTTTTGATCTTAGCCATTCTGCCTGGTGTGAGGTGGAATCTCAGGGTTGTTTTGGTTTGCATTTCCCTGATGATTATGGATGTTGAACATTTTTAAGTGTTTCTCGGACATTCGGTATTTCTCAGTTGAGAACTTTTTATTTAGCTCTGTACCCCATTTTTTAATAGGGTTATTTCGTTTTCTGGAGTCCAATTTCTTGAGTTCTTTATATATATTGCAAATTATCCCCCTATTGGATTTAGGATTGGTAAAGATCTTTTCCCAGTCTGTTGGTTGCCTTTTTGTCTTATTGACAGTGTCCTTTGCCTTACAGAAGCTTTGCAATTTTATGAGGTTCCATTGGTCAATTCTTGATCATGGAGCATAAGCAATTAGTGTTTTGTTCAGAAAAGTTTCCCCTGTACCTATGTATTTGAGACTCTTCTCCACTTTCTTTTCTATTAGTCTCAGTGTAACTGGTTTTATGAAGTCTTTGATCCACTTGGCCTTGAGGTTTGTTCAAGGAGATAAGAATGGATTGATTTGCATACTTCTACATGCTAACTGCCAGCTGTACCGGCACCATTTGTTGAAAATACTGTCCTTTTTCTACTCAATGTTTTGAACATCATTGACAAAGATTGAATGACCATAGGTATGTAGGTGTGGGACTGTGAAACACAGCCTATTTTCTTGTTGAGCTAGGTTTATACCCCAGAGACCCAGCAGAAAACTCTGCAAGGAACAAAAGGAAGTTTGCCATGCTCCCAGGCACTAGGCTCCTAATGTAGAATCCAAAATAAATTCAAGACCACCCAGCCCCTCCCCGCTCTGAAGGGACTTTCCAAACTATACTAGCATGCCAGGTGCAGAGCCAGATAAGAAAGCTGGCTGACTAAACAATGCTGAGAAAAACCATAAGGGCAGGTGGAGTGAGAGACCAGGCCAAAGATAGTAACCCAATGCAAGGGGATCCTGAGTGTAGAATGTGGTATCACAGAGTCTGGAAAGAAAATCCAAACTTGCGCTAAAGGGACCAGACATAAATGGGGATTGAAGTGGTATCAGGCAGGGACAGATCCAGAGCTACTATTCTATGTCAAACTGTCTATAGAAACCCCTTTTAGCCCAGTTGGTCCCAATCAATAGTTGGTGTCCCCCCCCACACACAATGAAACAAACTTCCAGCCCCCAGTGCTACTCCTGCCAGGAGTGTTGAAGTAACAGGCACCCCTTTGCCCCATGTCACCTTGCCAGCTGTGGGTTTATCCAACCTCTATCTCACCAGCCTGGTCCAGCGAGCTTTCAAGGTACTTAATCCAACCAATCTTAAGGCCACTCAGGCATGCTGGCTGTGCTATGACTTTGCCCCTCCTTATTACGAGGGCATCGCCTATTTGGGAGACAATCAGATTCACTTGTGTGTACTCCACTAGACCACCTTCTGATTTTGTTTTGCTTTCCATTTGTCAGATAGATGCCAAAGCTGTGCCAGAACGCTGTGGCAACGGGGGACTTGGAGGATGCTCTGGTCTCCCGCTGGGAGAAAGATCCTGAGAAGGTCTCTCTCCATCTGGGTAGGGGTAGTAATCATTCCTGTTCATCTGATTTGGTTCTTATTCTGTGCCAGTCGCCTGGAGGATGGTTTCTATTGTTTGTCTTGGTGTGTCTCTCTGTGTTCAGACTCAGACTGATGACTTGCTTTGAGAATCATGGGACAGACACTGTCTACTCCCCTGACACTTACCCTGAAGCATTGGAAAGAGGTTAGAGGGAGAGCCCATAATCTTTCAGTAGAAGTCAAAAGGCAGAAGTGGCAGACTCTTTGTTCTTCTGAGTGGCCCACACTTGGGGTAGAGTGGCCAGTGGAAGGCGCATTTCTCTTCTGAAAGTTGTAAAGGACCGAGTCTTTGGACTCAGATTTCCAGGCCATCTGGACCAGGTCCCCTACATCATCATTTGGGAGAACCTGGCCACTTACCTACCCCTCTGGGCCTGCCCTTTTCTTCCATCCACAGGTCCCCTACCAGTTGGTAGTTATGCCCTCCGGGAAATGCCTAAGAAGAAAATCTTGTCAGACCCAGATGCTGACCTCCTCCTTTCAGATCCTCTGCTGCCACCCTACCCTCCTAATCTCGAAATATAGGGAGCAGCCAGTGGGGCCGGAAAAACCTTGGGAGGGGCCAGCTCAAGGAACCCAGAGCAGACAAGGGGTGGTCCCTGAGATGTCAGTGGCCCTCCCCTTGTTGGAGGATGGGCCAATGGATGAAACTAACCATAGGGAAATTAACCATTGCAGTACTGGCCATTTTCCTTGGCCAATCTGTACAACTGGAAGACCCATAATCCCTCTTTCTCGGAGAACCCTAAAGTTCTCACCAACTTTGTAGATTCCCTACTTTTCTCTCACCAGCCCATGTGGGATGATTGCCAGCAATTGTTCCAGGTTCTCTTCACCATAGAGGAGAGACAGAGAATTCTCTTAGAGACTAGGAAGAACATCCTGGGCGCAGATGGGAGGCCCTCTCTGCTGCCTGTTGACATAGACACTAGGTTCCTCTTACCTAACCCAACTGGGATCACAACACTTCTGAAGATAGGAGCACCCAAAGGTCTATCGCTAGGCTCTAATGACAGGTCTCTGTGGGGCTGGGAAGCATCCCACCAATCTGACAAATGTAAGAGAGGTCATCCAGGGCCCAGATGAGTCTCCCTCCGTGTTCCTGGAGAGACTTATGGAGGCTTTGCCCCCTATGACCAGAGTGCTGAGGAACACAAAGGTGCAGTGATTATGGGATTTATAGATCAGTCTTATAAAGATATTAAGAGGAAACTACAAAAGTTAGAAGGATTGCAGGACAAATCAGTAAGAAAGTTAGTACAGGTTGCTGAGAAAGTATATCATAGTAGGGAAACAGAGGAGGAGAAAGAAGAAGCAAAGCAGAAGGAACAGGAAACCAGGAAATTAAAAAGGGATAAGAGACAAGTGAGAAACTTGCACAAGATACTGGCCAGAATAGTCAGAGAAACTAGAGAGCCTAGTAAGTCAGTAACAGTCAATCACAGAGAACCTTTGGCTATAGATCAATGTGCTTACTGTAAATGAAAAGGTCACTGGGTGAGAGACTGTCCCAAGAAGAAGAGGAGCCCCCCCCCCCCCGTCATGACCGAGAAGGAAAACCAACAGGCTGCTCGAGTGCTGACGATGAGGGAGGAATTCAGTGACTAGGGAGGATGGGGTTTGGAGCCCCTCCCTGAACCCAGGGTAACTCTAAAGGTGGAGGGAAAGCCTACCCACCTCCTTGTGGACATGGGAGCTCTGTGCTCCTATGATCAAACTGACCAGTGTCCAACAAAAAATCCTGGGTCTAAGGAGCATTAAACAATATTCATGGACTACCGGAAGAACAGTGGATCTTGGCATGGGCTGGGCATCCCACTTGTTCCTTGTCATTCCTGAATGTCCCTACCCTTGTTGGGGAAAGATCTCCTCACCAAAATAGGGGCACAGATTTATTTCCTCCTTGAGGGCCCGCAGATCAAGAATGGACAGGGAGAACTTCTCCAGATATTAACCATAAAATTAGAAAATGAAATACCAATTATTTGAAAAAGAGAACCGAGCAGCCAAAGATATAGACTGGTGGTTACAAAACTGCTCACAGGAATGGGCAGAAATGGCAGGGATGAGGAAGGCCAAGAATCACCCCTGTCCCCGGTCCATGTGAACCTAAAAGCTCAGTCTAGCCGATTAACAGTTCATCAGTACCCTGTGTCTAAAGAGGCCCTTGATGGGATCTAGCCCCATATTCTACGCCTCCTTCATCTGGGAATTCTGTGGAAATGTTAGTTCACCTGGAATACCTCCCCACTTCTTCCTGTTCAGAAACCTGGAAGTAACGACTACAGGCCAGTCCAGAACCTCAGAGAAGTAAACAAGCAGATGACTGACCTCCACCCAACAGTCTCCAACCCATATAACCTGTTGAGTCCCTAACCTCCCTCCAGGACCTGGTACATGGTATTGGACCTTAAGGATGCCTTCTTCTGCCTAACTTTGGCCACCAGTAGTCAGGAGTACTTTGCCTTCAAGTGGAAGGACTCAGACGCAGGGATAATAGGCCAACTCACTTGGACTTGGTTGCCTCAGAGTCCATTTTTGATGATGCCCTACACCAGGACCTGGCCATGATCCAGGCAGCCAACCCTCGGATTGCAGTACGTAGATGATCTTCTTTTAGCTGCATCCAGCGAAGAACTGGGTTTAGAAGGGACAAAACGCCTTCTGACTGAATTGGGAGAGCTGGGTTATCTCGCCTCTGCTAAGAAAGCTCAAATATGCAGACAACAGGTCAGTTACCTGGGATATTCCCTTTGAGATGGAAAGAGATGGCTGATGGAGGCTCAAAAAGAAACAGTATTGCATATCCCATCTCCAACAAACCAAAGACAAGTCAGGGAGTTCTTGGGGATGGTCTGGTTTTGTAGATTGTGGATTCCTGGTTTTGCAGAAATGGTGGCACCTTTATACCCACTCACTAAGAATAAACAGCCTTTTTTACTGGGGAGAGAAAGAACAGCAAGCATTCGGTGCCATAAAGACTGCCTTAATGTTAGCCCCTGCCCTGGGCCTTCCAGATGTGACCAAACCCTTCCACCTGTTCATGGCTGAGAGTAAAGGGTTAGCAAAAGGGGTGCTAACACAGAAGCTGGGTCCTTGGAAGAGGCTGGTGGACTCCCTGTCGAAGAAGCTAGACATAATAGCATCAGGGTGGCCTGCCTGCTTGTGGATCATGGTGGCTGTTGCAGTGTTGGTCAGAGATGTGGACAAGTTGACAATGAGACACAGTCTAGTAGTATCAGCCCCTCAGATCTGGCAGAGTATGATCTGCCAGCCTCCAGATATAAGGTTGACAAATGCCTGCATGACCCACTACAAGACTCTGTTGCTCAAATCCGATATAGTCACTTTTGCCCCCCCCCCCCAAGTCTGAACCCATATACCCTGCTCCTAGACTTAGACTTAGAGACCCCTGTTCATGACTGTTAACAAGTTCTTGCCGAGGCACATGGGAGGCATAAAGATCTGAAAGTCCAGACTCTAGAAGGTGCAGATATTACCTGGCTCTTGGACAGGAGCAACTATCTAGAAGGGAGTTAGATGTGCTGGAGCAGCTATGGAAGACAGACACCAAGTTATCTGGGAACAGGCCTTGCCGAAGGGCACAACAACCCAAAAGGCAGAACTGATCGCCCTCACTGCCCTCACCAAGGCCTTGGAATTAGGAAAAGGAAAAAGACTCAACATCTACATGGATAGCAGGTACCCTTTTACCACAACCCACGTCCATGGGGCCATATATCAACAGTGGGGTCTACTGACATCGGGAGGAAAAGAGATTAAGAACAAAGAGGAAATACTGGCTTTATTGAGTGCCCTCCACGACCCTGCCAAGGTAAGCATCATCCATTGTCCTAGTCATCAGAAGGGAGATACTATGATAGCAAGGGGCAACGACATGGTGGACCGAGAGGCAGGAGCAGTTAGTTGCAGCCATGGCCCTGCTAGTGCTCCTAGCAAGAGAGCCCGAAAAGCACAATCCCGAGTTTACCTACACAGCAGAGGACTTAGCCCTCATTTCTAAAGATTCCAGTCACCAGTTCAACAAAAATAAGGGACTGTGGTACACCTCCAGGAGAAAAAAAATCCTGCCACAAAGACAAGCAGAGGCTATGATCAAATGGATGCACCAGTGGACTCACCTACGGGTAGGCAAGCTCATTCAGACATTCTCCAAGACTAAGTACCATGTGCCAGATTTAAAACACCTTGTTGAGCAGGTGGTGAACAAATGTGTGCCCTGCCAAAAAGTCTGCCACACTACGGTGGATCCAGTGAAGAGGTACCAAGGAGACAGAAGCGGTGTCTACTGGGAGGTAGACTTCACTGAGGTAAGACCTAGAAAATATGGGTATAAATCCCTTCTGGGTTTTGTGGATACATTATTGGGATGGGTAGAAACTTTTCCCTGTAAAAATGAGACTGCTCAGATGGTCGTCAAGAAGATTGTTGAAGAAATTTTTCCAAGGTTCAGAGTGCCAAAAGCAATAGGGTCAAATAATGGCCCTGTCTTTGTTGTAAGTCAGGGGTGGCCAAGTATTTAGAGGTCGAATGGAAATTACACTGTGTATACAGACCTCAGAGCTCAGGACAGGTAAAAGGATGAATAGAACCCTAAAAGAAACCTTGACAAAATTAACCATGGAGACTGGCACAGACTGGGTAGTGCTTCTCCCCCTTGCTCTATTTAGAGCCAGAAATCCTCCCTCTGGATTCATTCTTACTCCTTTTGAGATTCTTTATGGGGCTCCCGCACCCCTCACTGTCTTAAGTGATGTGATTGAACCCACATGTTGTAGTAATAATAACAAGTTGTGAGGTAGGTTAAAAGGCTTGTAGGTGGAGCAGAAGGAGGTCTGGTCAAGCTGGCTACAGCATATAAGCTGGGTAACCCAAAGACATTCCACCAGTTCCAGGTTGAAGATCTAGTCTACATGCACCTGCATCATGCCCAGACCCTCAAACCTCCCTGGAAGGGTCCCTTCCTTGTCCTGCTAACTACCCCAACAGCATTAAAGGTAGAAGGGATCACTGCTTGGATTCATGCTTCTCATGTGAAGCCTGCTCCAGTGGAAGATGCACAAGGACCCTGGTGTGTCCATCAAGGAGCCCACTCAAGCTCAAGATCACCAGAAGGACATTGTCAACAGACAGCCATCAAGATATCCCTACTCATCATTCAACTGGTACTGTATCTAGGCAGCTTTGGGAGCATCTAGCCCACATGTGCCCTGTGAATGACCTAGCAGGTTTTGGATGACGCAGGAGAGGTGGCTTATAGTGTGTCTAAGGTGGTGACCCCTTTCATACGGTGGTCGGACCTGTTCCCTGACCTCTGCAAGCTGACCATGAGGGTGTCAGGGATGGGACTTAGAGAACCACTTTGACCCTGCCCAGCCAGGGGGAAATGAGCCTGCTGTAGCCATACTTGGCAGGCTAAGACCAGGGAAACTATGGTCTACGTCTGCCCAGGGTGTCACAAATCTCAGGATTCCCACCCCAAGTGAGGATGGAGGAACGACTATTACTGTAAAAATTGGGTTTGTGAGACAAGTGAGACCATCTCATGGACTACTTCTAATTGGGACTATGTCAAAGTTTCAGCCAACTATCTTGTCCCACCTTATGATCTTAACAAATTCTTATAACCCCATGCAAGTCAACCAATGCCTGAAAGGGCTACTTACTACACCAATTAGAATAAGCCAGCTAGTCTTGTTGCCTAAATTTGCCCCTTACAAGGTGTAAAAAGTGTGTTCTTTGTTTGTTCAGGGTCTCCTCTTACCTGCGTGCTGACGAACCCCAACACACATGTTGGATCAATAAACCTCATGCAGTTTACAGCAATCTTGGTCTCTGAGGTCCTTGTGAGTGAGGGTCTTTTGGCAAACTCCAACACTAACATGAGGTTCCAGCTCCAAAATTCTGTGGCCATTAGTCACTAGGGCAATGCCCCAAGCTCCTGGTATCCTGTCTGACTCCACCCCCACAGTTACCTGGCAGCAGCCAGGTATGTTCCTCCCCAAGGTAACCTGGTAACAGCCAGGTAGGCCTGGTCCACTATAAAATGGGCTGTTTGTCACCCTTCCTCTCTTCCTCCCTCTTCCTGCTTGCTTTTTTCTTGCCCTCTTACTCCCTCTCTCTCCACATTCCTTTCCTCCCTCTTTCTACGTGGCCGTGGCCAGCCTCTACTTACCTACTTTCTCCCTCTCTGCCTTACTACAATAAATGCCTTGGACAAAACCATGGACTGCCTCTTCTCATTGGGACCCACTGTGCTGGGGCAAGGGAAGAAGTCTTCCTCTAAGTCTAATCTCCCTCAGGAGGCCTCTCTGTGTTCTCAGCCATTGTTACATCAACCCAAGCAACCCTAAGAATCTCCTCCCTGTGGGAACCAGCAGTCTGCCTGTGGTGCATGCAGTCAAATTTCCGAGCAGCCTTAGCCCTGTGGAGGGCCAGACATGGACCCCATTTTAACCCACATCTGGTGACCAATGTGGGGCAGAACCAGCTAAAGTGTACCCTTATCTGGGACCTACACACAGAGACCCACATCAATACTCCAAATTGCCCAAGACTGTGAGTAATCTGACCTAGTTCAAAAGACTAGGTCTTCCTCTGATCTCTCCCTCTCCCTCTCCCTCTCCCTCTCCCTCTCCCTCTCCCTCTCCCTCTCCCTCTCCCTCTCCCTCTCCCTCTCCCTCTCCCTCTCCCTCTCCCTCTCCCTCTCCCTCTCCCTCTCCCTCTCCCTCTCCCTCTCCCTCTCCCTCTCGCTCTCCCTCTCCCTCTCCCTCTCCCTCTCCCTCTCCCTCTCCCTCTCCCTCTCCCTCTCCCTCTCCCTCTCCCTCTCCCTCTCCCTCTCCCTCTCCCTCTCCCTCTCCCTCTCCCTCTCCCTCTCCCTCTCCCTCTCCCTCTCCCTCTCCACTTCTTCTCTTTCTCTGCCTATTCCTGGCCAGCTTCTTCCCCACCTCCTCCTTTTGACTCTTAGCTACACTAGGTAGCACTAGACTTCACTCTCTGCCCCTCCCCCAGCCCTATGGAGATGCCTATCAGACTGGAACACCTGCCCTGTACTCTCTACTTCCTCAGTCTGCCAACCAACATGTGGTTCCTTGAGGTCCCAGCAGGCCAAAAGAGCCAAATCCTCCCCTCTCATACTGGCCAGCAGGCTACCAGGGTACCACTGCTTTGACTAGATAGCCTCTCACTCTCTCTGTCTCTGACTGTATGATGAAGTCTCTATGCTTATTGCTTTGAGCTTTTATTCAAGGTTGGCCTTTCATCTCCTTCTGCTTCACATTTATGATATACCAGCCAAGAAAAAACAAATGGGGGACACAAGGGAACCTATCTGCTAGAGCACACAGCCATCTCATCTCAGAGCAGGCCCCTCCCCCTAAGCCTGCCAAAGAAAAATTGCACCTGAGGCCCTTAAGCCAAAGGTTTTCAGGCTTTATTTAAATGCTTGTTCTTACTAACAGGAACACGAGAAACAATGTTCATGCTTCTCAACCCAAACTTTTCTTGCTTCTTTATTCAAATGTTAATTTTTCTCCCTAGCTTTCATGATGTATGGCCAAAGCATTCTTAACTTCTTTAAGATTTCTTTTAAGGTTCAAAAGTCATCTAACCTACTTCCACAGGCCGAATCAACTATGTTGATTACCATTATTCAATCCTTAATTAACAACCAGTTTCCCTTTACAGACAAACTGTTACTGCCTATCCTGGGAGTATAATTAACATGATATTTTCTTCCTTAGCCATACAAAGCAGACTTAAAGGATGCCTTCAAGGTCTAAATTCCTCAAAAATCCTTGATTTTCCGGGATCATAACACCAAACCGTGATGTGTCTCCCAAGCAAACCATTGCAGGCTTAACATTCACTATCCAATCTATGCAGAAACCTCTCGGCTGGGACTCTGTTCCTCTTGTAATTACCCTACAGGTTTATCCCCATATAAGAAAAGAACAAGTTCCTGCTGCCACAGATCCAGCTGAGACAGTGCCATCTCCTGAAACCTGTTTACAACAAAGCTGCCTTCCTTCAGACACTTCATCTGACTGAAGACTCCTGAGACACATGCTAAGATCCAGAGACACCTGCTGAACCCCACAGAGGACAGACTTGAAATCTTCAGCTACAAATGAACTCTTTTGCCAAAGTCAAATGGCTATTGAACTTTGGGAAAGTTACATGAGAATAAGAACATGATGTCTATGTAGATTAATCAAATGCTGTTTAAAAGTCATGTTAATACCCTCAAACTATACTACCCATGGAATAATTAATTGATTCAATGATCTCTTGCCTTCCCAACCCCCATGCTTAACCCTCCTTACCACTCTAGCTTAGTCTATGTAGTGTTTTCTTTTGAAATTTTTCACTAAATTGACACAGTAACTTCCGTGACCACTCCCATTTAAAAAAGTAAAAGGGGGAGTTGTGGGACCCTGAAAAGCAGCCTGTTTTCTGCTTGAGCTAGGTTTAAACCCCAGATACCAAACAGACAACTCTGCAAAGAACAGAAGGAAGTTTGCCAGGATTCCTGACACTAGACTTCTGTCACGAGGCCCCAGCTCCATAATTCTGTGGCCATCTGTCATGTAGGGCAAATGCTCCAAGCTCGTGGTATTGTCTGGACTCCACCCCCACAGTTACCTGGGAACACCCAGGTATGCTCTTCCCCATGGTTACCTGGCAACAGCCAGATAGGCCTGGCCCACTAAAAAAGGGCTTTTTGCCCCCCTCTTCCCTCACTTAATCCTGTGTCCCACTTGCTTCTCTCTTGTCCTCTTCTTCCCCCTCTCTCCACATTCCCTTCTCCACTCTCTCCAAGCGGTCATGGCTAGCCTCTACTTCTCTACTCTCTCCTTCTCTCTGCCTTTCTACAATCAATGCCTTAAAATCATAGACTGCCTCTTCTCATCTGGTCCCACTATGCTGGAGCAATGGAGCATGTCTCTGTCTAAAGAGCCACAGTGGGTTTCATTCTCAGCCATGGTTCTCAGGAGCTCTCCTCCTGCCCTTTTCCCTTTGGCCCCAGGTCAGGACCAGCACCAAAGGCCCCCTACTCTGTTTTCAGCTCTTCCATGGCATGCAGCAGCTTCTGTGGTGTCCAAGAGCTAGAAACTGCTGTCCCTGGCCTCTGTGCAAGCCCAGGGACCCCAAGCCAACTCCTGCAGGTTCCCTGGGGGAACTCACACTGTGCTTCCCTACCCCTGGAGCGGGATCCTGCAGCTTCTCATAGCCCCCCAACCCCAAGGCAGCGTGGAATACACATAGTCAAACTTCCCATGTCCTGCATCACACAGTGGGCGGAGCCCTGATCATGACGCAGGTCATAATTTTAACCCATATGGAGGTTCATTTTTGGATCTTCAATTCTATTCCATTGATCTACTTGCCTGTTATTGTACCAATACCATGCAATTTTTATCACTATTGCTCTATAGTACAGGGTCAGAGAGGGTGATTCCACCAGAGGTTCTATTATTGTTGAGAATAGTTTATGCTATCCTGGATATTTTGTTATTCTAAATGAATTTGCAAATTGCTATTTCTAACTCTATAAAGAATTGAGTTGGAATTTTAGTGAGGACTGCTTTAAATCTGTAGATTGCTTTCAGCAGGATGGTCATTTTTACTATATTAATCCTTCAAATCTAAGAGCATGGGAATCCTTTCCATCTTCTGAGATCTTTGTTTTTTTTCTGCAGACACTTGAAGTTCTTGTCAAACAGATCTTCCCCTTGCTTAGGTAGAGTCACAACGAGGTATTTTATATTTGTGACTATTATAAAGGGTGTCATTTCCCTAATTTCTTTCTCAGCTTGTTTATCCTTTGAGTAGAGGAAGGCCACTGATTTGTTTGAGTTAATTTTATATCGAGCCACTTTGCTGAAGTTGTTTATCAGGTTCAGGGGTCTCTGGTGGAATTTTTGGGGGGTCAGCAAATAGTGATATTTTGACTTCTTCTTTTCAAATGTGTACCCCTTTCATCTCCTTTGGTTGTCTAATTGCTGTGGCTATGATTGTGAGTACTAAATTGAATAGGTAGGTAGAGAGTGGGCAGCCTTGTCTAGTCCCTGATTTTTGTGGGATTGCTTCAAGTTTCTCTCCATTTAGTTTGATGTTGGCTACTGGCTTGCTGTATATTGCTTTTACTATGTTTAAGTATGGACCTTGAATTCCTGATATTTCAACGACTTTTTTATGAAGGGGTGTTGGATTTGTCAAATGATTTCTCAGCATCTAATGAAATGATCATGTGGTTTTTAGCTTTGAGTTTGTTTATGTAGTAGATTACATTGATGGATTTCCATATATTGAAACATCCATGCATCACTTGTATGAAGCCTACTTGGTCATTTTGGATGACCATTTTGATGTGTTCCTGGACTCAGTGTGTGAGAACTTTATTGAGTAATTTTATATCAATATTCATAAGGGAAATTGGTCTAAAGTTCTCTTTCTTTGTCGGATATTTGTGTGGTTTAGGTATCAGAGTAATTGTGGCTTCATAGATCAAACTGGGTAGTGTTTCTTCTGTTTCTATTTTGTGAAATAGTTTGAAGAGTATTGGTATTAGGTCTTCTATGAAGGTCTGAGAGAACTTTGCCCTAAACCCATCTGATCCAGGGCTTTTTTGTTTGGGAGACTATTAATGATTGCCTCTATTTCTTTAGGGCTTATGGGACTGTTGAAATAATTTATCTGATCTTGATTTAACTTTGGAACCTGGTATCTGTCTAGAAAATTGCCCATTTCATGCGGGTTTTCCAGTTTTGTTGAGTATAGGCTTTTGTAGTAGGGTCTGACGATTTTTTGGATTTTCTCAGTTTCTGTTGTTATGACTCCCTTTTCATTTCTGATTTTGTTAATTTGGATACTGTCTCTGTGCCCTTTGGTTAGCCTGGCTAAGGGTTTATCTATCTTGTTGATTTTCTCAAAGAGCCAGCTCTTGGTTTTATTGATTCATTTTATAGTCCTTTTTGTTTCTGCTTGTGTGAATTCAATCCTGAGTTTGATTATTTCCTGCTGTCTACTTCTCTTGGGTGTATTTGCTTCCTTTTGTTCTAGAGATTTCAGATGTATAGTCAAGATGCCAGTGTATTCTCTCTCCAGTTTCTTTTTGGAGACACCCAGAGATCTGAGCTTTCCTTTTACCACTGTTTTCATTGTGTCCCATAAGTTTGGGTATGTTGTGACTTCATTTTCATTAAATTCTAAAAGGTATTTAATGTCTTTCTTCATTTCTTCCTTGACTAATTTATCATTGAGTAGAGCATTGTTCAACTTCCATGTGTATGTGGACTTTCTATTGTTTATGTTGTTATTGATGACCAATCTTAGTCTGTGGTGATCTCATAGGGTACATGCAATTATTGCAATCTTTTTGTACCTGTTGAGGCCTGTTGTGTGGCAAATTATATGGTCATTTTTTGAGAAGGTACCATGAGGTGCTGAAAAGAAAGTATATTCTTTGCTTTATGATGAAATGTTCTAAAAATGTCAGTTACATCCATATGGTTAATAACGTCTATGAGTTTTACTGTGTCTCTGTTTAGTTTCTGTTTCCATGATCTGATCATTGCTAAGAGAGGGGTGTTGAAATCTCCCGCTATTATTGTTTGATGTGTGTTGTGTGCTTTGAGCATTAGTAAACTTTCTCTTATGAATGTATTTTCCCTTGCATTTGGAGCATAGATATTCAGAATTGAGAGGTATTTTTAGTAGATTTTTTTCCTTTGATGAGCATGAAGTGTCTTTCCTTATCTTTTTTGATAACTTTAGGTTGAAAGTTTATTTTATTTGATATTAAAATAGCTACTATAGATTGTTTCTGGGACCATTTGCTTGGAGCATTGTTTTCAAGACTTGTACTCTGAGGTGGTGTCTGTCTTTCTCATTGAAGTGAGTTTCTTGTATGCAGCAAAATGTTGCGTCCTGTTTAGGTATCCACTCTGTTCATCTATGTATTTTTATTGGGCACTTGAGTCCATTGATATTAAGAGATAGGAAGTAAAAATAATTATTAATTCCTGTTATTTTCCTTGTTAGATGTGGAATTATGTTTATGTAACTATCTTCTTTTTGGTTTGTTAAAAAAAAAAAGATTATTTTCTTGCTTTTTCTAGGGTGTTGTTTCCCTCCTTGTGTTGGAGTTTTCCATTAATTATCCCTTGAAGGGCTGGATTTGTGTGAAGATATTGTGTAAATTTCTTTTTGTCATGGAATATCTTGGTTTCTCCATCTATGGTAATTGAGAGTTTTACTGGGTATAATAGTCTGGGCTGGTATTTATGTTCTTTTAGTTACAGTATGACATCTGCCCAGGATCTTCTTTCTAGCTTTCATAGTCTCTGGTGAGTAGTATGGTGTAATTCTGATAGCTCTGTCTTTATATGCTACTTGACCTTTTTCTCTTGTTGCTTTTAATAATGTTTCTTTGTTTAATGCTTTTGGTGTTTTGGTTATTGTGTGACAGGAGGAATTTATTTTCTGGGCCAGTCTATCTGGAGTTTTGTAGGCTTCTCATATGATCTTGGGCATCTTTGTTAGGTTATGTAAGTTTTCTTCTATAATTTGTTGAAGATATTTACAGGCCCGTTAAGTTGGGAATCTTCACTCTGTTCTATACTTATTATCCTTAGGTTTGCTCTTCTCATTGTTTCCTCAATTTTCTGGATGTTTTGGGTTAGAAGATTTTTGCATTTTGCTTTTTCTCTATCTGTTGTGTCAATGTTTTCTATTGTATCTTCTGCTTCTGAGATTCTCTCTTCTTTCTCTTGTATTCTGTTGGTGATGCTTGCATCTATGACTCCTAATATTTTTCCTAGATTTTCTAACTCCAGGGTTGTCTCCCTTTGTGATTTCTTTATTGTTTCTATTTCCATTTTTATATCTATGATGGTTTTGTTCATTTCTGTCACCAGTTTGGTTTTGATTTTCTGTAATTTTTAAGGGATTTTTATGTTTCTTCTTTAACCTATGTTTACCTATGTTCCCCTGTACTTTTTAAAAGGAAGTTATTTATTTATTTATTTTTTAATTTTTAATATTTTTATTACATATTTTCCTCAGTTACATTTCCAATGCTATACCAAAAGTCCCCCATACCGCCCCCCACTTCCCTACCCACCCATTCCCATTCTTTTGGCCCTGGCATTCCCCTATATTGGGGCATATAAAGTTTGCAAGTCCAATGGGCCTCTCTTTCCAATGATGGCCGACTAGGCCATCTTTCGATACATATGCAGCTAGAGACAAGAGCTCCGGGGATCTGGTTAGTACATCATGTTGTTCCGACAATAGGGTTGCAGATCCCTTTAGCTCCTTGGGTACTTTCTCTAGCTTCTCCATTGGGAGCCCTGTGATACATCCAATAGCTGACTGTGAACATCCACTCCTGTGTTTGCTAGGCCCCGGCATCGTCTCACAAGAGACAGCTATATTTGGGTCCTTTCAGCAAAATCTTGCTAGTGTATGCAATGGTGTCAGCGTTTAGAAGCTGCTTATGGGATGGATCCCTGGATACGGCAGTCTCTAAATGGTCCATCCTTTCATCACAGCTACAAACTTTGTCTCTGTAACTTCTTCCCTGGGTGTTTTGTTCCCAATTCTAAGAAGGGGCACAGTGTCCACACTTTGGTCTTATTTCTTCTTGAGTTTCATGCGTTTAGTAAATTGTATCTTATATCTTGGGTATCCTAAGTTTTGGGCTAATATTCACTTATCAGTGAATACATATTGTGTGAGTTCTTTTGTGATTGTGTTACTTCACTCAAGATGATGCCCTCGAGGTCCATCCATTTGGCTAGGAATTTCATAAATTCATTCTTTTTAATAGCTGAGTAGTACTCCATTGTGTAAATGTACCATAATTTCTGTATCCATTCCTCTGTTGAGGGACATCTGGGTTCTTTCCAGCTTCTGGCTATTATAAATAGGGCTGCTATGAACATAGTGGAGCATGTGTCCTTTTTACCGGTTGGGACATCTTCTGGATATATGCCCAGGAGAGGTATTGCTGGATCCTCCAGTAGGACTATGTCCAATTTTCTGAGGAACCGCCAGACTGATTTCCAGAGTGGTTGTACAAGTTTGCAATCCCACCAACAATGGAGGAGTGTTCCTCTTTCTCCACATCCTCGCCAGCATCTGCTGTCACCTGAATTTTTGATCTTAGCCATTCTGACTGGTGTGAGGTGGAATCTCAGGGTCGTTTTGATTTGCATTTCCCTGATGATTAATGATGTTGAACGTTTTTTCAGGTGCTTCTCTGCCATTCGGTATTCCTCAGGTGAGAATTCTTTGTTCAGTTCTGAGCCCCATTTTTTAATGGGGTTATTTGACTTTCTAGAGTCCACCTTCTTGAGTTCTTTATATATATTGGATATTAGTCCCTTATCTGATTTAGGATAGGTGAAGATCCTTTCCCAATCTGTTGGTGGTTTTTTTGTCTTATTGATGGTGTCTTTAGCCTTGCAGAAGCTTTGCAGTTTCATGAGGTCCCACTTGTCAATTCTCGATCTTACAGCACAAGCCATTACTGTTCTATTCAGGAATTTTTCCCCTGTGCCCATATCTTCAAGGCTTTTCCCCACTTTCTCCTCTATAAGTTTCAGTGTCTCTGGTTTTATGTGAAGTTCCTTGATCCACTTAGACTTGACCTTAGTACAAGGAGATAGGAATGGATCGATTCACATTCTTCTACATGTTAACAACCAGTTGTGCCAGCACCATTTGTTGAAAATGCTGTCTTTCTTCCACTGGATGGTTTTAGCTCCCTTGTCGAAGATCAAGTGACCGTAGGTGTGTGGGTTCATTTCTGGGTCTTCAATTCTATTTCATTGGTCTATTTGTCTGTCACTATACCAGTACCATGCAGTTTTTATCATAATTGCTCTGTAGTAAAGCTTTAGGTCCGGCATGGTGATTCCACCAGAGGTTCTTTTATCCTTGAGAAGAGTTTTTGCTATCCTAGGTTTTTTGTTATTCCAGATGAATTTGCAGATTGCACTTTCTAATTCGTTGAAGAATTGAGTTGGAATTTTGATGGGGATTGCATTGAATCTGTAGATTGCTTTTGGCAAGATAGCCATTTTTACAATGTTGATCCTGCCAATCCATGAGCATGGGAGATCTTTCCATCTTCTGAGATCTTCTATAATTTCTTTCTTCAGAGACTTGAAGTTTTTATTATACAGATCTTTCACTTCCTTAGTTAGAGTCACGCCAAGATATTTTATATTATTTGTGACTATTGAGAAGGGTGTTGTTTCCCTAATTTCTTTCTCAGCCTGTTTATTCTTTGTGTAGAGAAAGGCCATTGATTTGTTTGAGTTAATTTTATATCCAGCTACTTCACCGAAGCTGTTTATCAGGCTTAGGAGTTCTCTGGTGGAATTTTTAGGGTCACTTATATATACTATCATATCATCTGCAAAAAGTGATATTTTGACTTCATCTTTTCCAATTTGTATCCCTTTGATCTCCTTTTGTTGTCGAATTGCTCTGGCTAGGACTTCCAGTACAATGTTGAATAGGTATGGAGAAAGTGGACAGCCTTGTCTAGTCCCTGATTTTAGAGGGATTGCTTCAAGCTTCTCACCATTTACTTTGATGTTGGCTACTGGTTTGCTGTAGATTGCTTTTATCATGTTTAGGTATGGGCCTTGAATTCCTGATCTTTCCAAGACTTTTATCATGAATGGGTGTTGGATCTTGTCAAATGCTTTTTCCGCATCTAAAGAGATGACCATGTGGTTTTTGCCTTTGAGTTTGTTTATATACTGGATTACGTTGATGGATTTCTGTATATTGAACCATCCCTGCATCCCTGGGATGAAACCTACATGGTCAGGATGGATGATTGTTTTGATGTGTTCTTGGATTCGGTTAGCAAGAACTTTATTGAGGATTTTTGCATCAATATTCATAAGGGATATTGGTCTGAAGTTTTCTATCTTTGTTGGGTCTTTTTGTGGTTTAGGTATCAGAGTAATTGTGGCTTCATAGAATGAGTTGGGTAGAGTACCTTCTGTTTCTATTTTGTGGAATAGTTTGTGAAGAACTGGGATTAGATCTTCTTTGAAGGTCTGATAGAACTCTGCACTAAACCCATCTGGTCCTGGGCTTTTTTTTAGTTGGGAGACTATTAATGACTGCTTCTATTTCTTTGGGGGATATAGGGCTGTTTAGATCATTAACCTGATCTTGATTCAACTTTGGTACCTGGTATCTGTCTAGGAACTTCTCCAATTCATCCAGGTTCTCCAGTTTTGTTGAGTATAGCCTTTGGTAGAAGGATCTGATGGTGTTTTGGATGTCTTCAGGATCTTTTGTTATGTCTCCTTTTTCATTTCTGATTTTGTTAATTAGGATGCTTTCCCTGTGCCCTCTAGTGAGTCTGGCTAAGGGTTCATCTATCTTGTTGATTTTCTCAAAGAACCAGCTCCTTGATTGGTTGATTCTTTGAATAGTTCTTCTTGTTTCCACTTGGTTGATTTCGCCCCTTAGTTTGATTATTTCCTGCCTTCTACTCCTCTTGGGTGAATTTGCTTCCTTTTGTTCTAGTGCTTTTAGGTATGTTGTCAAGCTGCTGATGTGTGCTCTCTCTAGTTTCCTTTTGGAGGCACTCAGAGCTATGAGTTTTCCTCTTAGAAATGCTTTCATTGCGTCCCATAAGTTTGGGTATGTTGTGGCTTCATTTTCATTGAACTCTAAAAAGTCCTTAATTTCTTTCTTTATTCCTTCCTTGACCAAGGTATCATTGAGAAGAGTGTTGTTCAGTTTCCACGTGAAGGTTGGCTTTCTATTATTTATTTTGTTATTGAAGATCAGCCTTAGTCCATGGTGATCTGATAGGATGCATGGGACAATTTCAATATTTTTGTATCTGTTGAGGTCTGTTTTGTGACCAATTATGTGGTCAATTTTGGAGAAGGTACCATGAGGTGCTGAAAAGAAGGTATATCCTTTTGTTTTAGGATAGAATGTTCTGTAGATATCTGCCAGATCCATTTGATTCATAATTTCTGTTAGTTTCACTGTGTCCCTGTTTAGTTTCTGTTTCCATGATCTGTCCATTGGTGACAGTGTTGTGTTGAAGTCTCCCACTATTATTGTATGATGTGCAATGTGTGCTTTGAGATTTACTAAAGTTTCTTTAATGAATGTGGCTGCCTTTGTATTTGGAGCATAGATATTCAGGATTGATAGTTCCTCTTGGAAGATTTTACCTTTGATGAGTATGAAGTGTCCCTCCCTGTCTTTTTTAATGACTTTGGGTTGGAAGTCAATCTTATCAGTTATTAGAATAGCTACTCCAGCTTGTTTCTTCATACCATTTGCTTGGAAAATTGTTTTCCAGCCTTTCATTCTGAGGTAGTGTCTATCTTTTTCTCTGAGATGAGTTTCCTGTAAGCAGCAAAATGTTGGGTCTTGTTTGTGTAGCCAGTTTGTTAGTCTATGTCTTTTTATCGGGGAGTTGAGTCCATTGATATTAAGAGATATTAAGGAAAAGTAATTGTTGTTTCCTGTTATTTTTGTTGTTAAAGTTGGCATTCTGTTCTTGTGGCTGTCTTCTTTTAGTTTTGTTGAGGGATTACCTTCTTGTTGTTTCTAGGGCGTGGTTCCTGTCCTTGTATTGGTTTTTTTCTGTTATTATCCTTTGAAGGGCTGGATTCGTGGAGAGATAATGTGTGAATTTGGTTTTGTCGTGGAATACTTTGGTTTCTCCATCTATGGTTAATTGAGAGTTTGGCTGGGTATAGTAGCCTGGGCTGGAGTTTGTGTTCTTTTAGTGTCTGTATAACATCCGTCCAGGATCTTCTGGCTTTCATAGTCTCTGGTGAGAAATCTGGTGTAATTCTGATAGGCTTGCCTTTATATGTTACTTGGCCTTTTTCTCTTACTGCTTTTAGTATTCTGTCTTTATTTAGAGCATTTGTTGTTCTGATTATTATGTGTTGGGAGGTATTTCTAGAGGCCTATCTTATGTCCTGGCTCTTTCTGAATTCACTTTTCTCTACTTCAAGTTTATCTAGAAGTGAAAAGGAACCTCTGCCACCAGTTCCTTCAGCCTCCAGTCCCTGTAGCTACTAGCTGCTACAGCCCTCAGCTCCTGTTAGCATTGTCCCCTGCCAACAACAGGTGTAGGCAACCATGAGCTGATTTTTCCTGAAACAGTGAGACAATATAAATCCTTCCTGACTTAGGTCATTCTCTTAGGTATTTCATCACAGTGCTGAAAAAGTTAACTAACATGTTTAGGTCAAAATTAAAAGTATGCATATTTTACACTAAGTTCTATTGCATTAAAATAAAAAAAGGAATTCATGTGTAATTATATCCATCTGTATGCAAATGATCTTTTCTTATTCACAGACACTGGATGTGAGAGAATCTTTGAAAGTATGTTTCTAGGGATTGTCTCTTCTTGACAAAACACTTTCTCCCAGTTAAGCTTCATGCACAAATCCTGTACTATACTATCTTAGTCAGGGTTTCTATTCCTGCACAAACATCATGACCAAGAAGCAAGTTGGGGAGGAAAGGGTTTATTCAGCCTATACTTCCATACTGCTGTTCATCACCAAAGGAAGTCAGGACTGGAACTCAAACAGGTCAGAAAGCAGGAGCTGATGCAGAGGCCACGAAGGGATGTTCTTTACTGGCTTGCTTCCCCTGGCTTGCTCAGCCTGCTCTCTTATATAACCAAGATTACCAGCCCAGAGATGGTCCCACCCACAAGGAGCCTTTCCCCCTTGATCACTAATTGAGAAAATGCCTTACAGTTGGATCTCATGGAGGCATTTCCTCAACTGAAGCTCCTTTTTCTGTGATAACTCCAGCTGTGTCAAGTTGACACAAAACTAGCCAGTACATATACATTTTATTGAATTGATTCCAGAAGATTTTTCTTCTCCACATCCATAAATTTTCACTCAAGTCTAAAAAAAAAAATTCTTAATCCTTTTCATACTTAAGTATGAGAGTCACTTATATAACTCAACCATCTTGCCTTACAGATCAGGAACCCTAAAGCCCAATGTCACGAAAGAGTGTTAAATGAATATTTAAAATAGAAAGAGACTACAAGTGTTCAGAATCAGCCTGACCCAAGGAGAGATTTAATACTTGGCTTTGGCTTCTGGGAGGTAACTTCTTAGTCCTTGAAATATCACTTTTGCAGTAAAAATTCTTTTGTTTTTCTGGGTGTCTTGAGCTATGCAAAGTCAAAGAAAATAATATTACTTACAGTGGAACTGCTTGGTACCTTAATAAGCCCAATTACTGCTTAAAGACTGACATGATTGGACAGACTAAATAATAAATCATATGACAGTTCTCATTAAACTCCTGCATTGTCAAGTCAACTAGCTGCTCCCTACCTGGTTGTGACTTGATGTTATCCACATAGTCAATCACATCTTCCATAAAATCTCAACATCACCCTAACTGCTAAATATACAAAGCTTGACTTTTATCTCTCTTTCTACATCATGCCGCACATAAGTACAACCCCATGTGCTCTCATAGTCCTGGATGTGATTTTCCCCTGGGCTTCAACTATATGGAACTGACATATTGTTGCCTATCTTTTTTTGTTTGTTTGTTTTTTTGTTTGTTTGTTTGTTTTGTTTTTCAAGACAGGGTTTTTCTGTGTAGCCCTGGCTGTCCCGGAACTCACTTTGTAGAACAGGCTGGCCTCGAACTCAGAAATCCGCCTGCCTAGGCCTCCCGAGTGCTGGGATTATAGGCGCCCAGCTTTGTTGCCTATCTTATCTGCCCTCTGTCAAGAGCTATGTGTTTTGTCTTTGTTTTCAATGGCTTAAAGAATAAGTGCCCTTTTTACCAGTACATGATTAGGAGTCAGAGATAGCTAAAATGTCCAAATGCAATGAACCAAACTTTCAAGTGACAGAAGCACAGTAAGACTCACTTATCACGTCCTTCTTTCATTTTAACCTTTTCTCATTTCTCCACCTACTAAATCAAGCTGAGACTCTGATTATGGCACTCAAAGAGGAATGACGGTGAGAACTGAAGAGTTAAAGAGACTAAACCATGAGAAGCTTTTCCAGTGTCAGAACCAAGGTTGGTGTACACATTGAAACTGCCTTACTGTTTTGTCATGCCAAAAGATTGCACAGACCTCCTTGGCAAGCTTGTCAGTAACAGTCTCAGAAAATTGGTTTTGGTCAATGCCAACAGCAGTGTCTCATGGAACCATGTTATAAATAGTTCTTCTTGAGTAATTTAGTGTCTTTCAATTTCATGGCGATGGTTTGCAGCTATGAGTACAGCCTTGTACTCATCATGGTGTTCATAAAGGGAACACAGAGTGGTCAGGGCTGACTGCACTGAAGGGCTCAGGGTATATAGACCCTAAGCTCTTGGCTAGTTCTAGACAGCAATTTAAAGGATTTAATTACAGCTTATTTTGAAGCCCTTAGATCTCTTCTGGGAAGTTCTTACTGTTATCTTTAAAAACTAGTGAAATACTGGCTCAGAGCTGTACCACTTCCTTTAAGCATGAGAAGAGAGAAAATTTAAGTTGTGTTTTGACAACTGTTGAGTTCTGCAAACAGAGTAGGATTCCTACTCTGGCTCACAGGTCATGTTCACTTTTGCCTCCCAAGACTGCTGAAATCATAAGCAAGTTATTCTGTTTTAATTTTTCTTCCTGAAAAAGAGAATCTCTTAGAGACAAGTTTAATATTTCTTATGTTTTTCATATTTTGTCTGCAATTTCAAAACCTATGCATTTGTAAGTACAGAATTATACTATTCAGAGAATGAAATTAAAACAACCCAAAACTTTTATACATTCTCCAGTTGACTACATAGGCATAATAACACTACAAAATAGTGTGGGACAACAAAATAGCATTATGTCATTTCTCATGAATAAAATTTAAAAGTAACAACAAAATACCCATACTAGACTAGAAGCTGGCATATATTATAACTTTAAAAGTTATTTTCATAATTAGTTTCACTTCTTAGTTTTCGTGGAATAGTTTGCCTATTAAAACATTCCTGGGAGATGCTTATTTCGCCTCATCTGTGATAAAATAATGGAACTCTGTCTCTTTCTTGAGGAAGATGCTAATAGAGGCTGCAGGATTTCATCAAAGCAAGAGCTTTAGTGGGTAGAATTATGTATAATACAGGGAGGGATCCAAGCGTCCTTTCCACAGTTCAACCTGCCTGGTGCTTGTGAGTTCTTAATACAGTGAAAAAGGATGTCTTTCAGAGAAACGAAACTTTAGGCTACATTTCAGCTATATTGAATTTTGAAGAGAAAAGTGAGAAGTGAGATCCATTTTAATATTTCTTTATTGCTCAAGTCAGTCAATACATCAAAGCCTCAGCTATATCTTTAACTGTCTTCCTCCAAGTTTCTAAAGGGCCAACATGTTCACATTTTTCTTTTTCATTCAGTGATGACATGCAAATCTCTCAGCACATATAACTGTTTTGCATTAATTTTATACTCAAAAGAATTAAAAGCATAAGAAATTGAGTTATTCAAACATTTTTCAGGAGTGAAGAATAAGTGCTTTTATGTTTTTGGTAGATATGTCATGTCATAAAAAAATAATCTTTTAATGTTGCTTCCTTCATAATCTCACTGTGTTCTTCAGACAGAGAAAGTGCATCTACTCCTGAGAGTATGGATTTGACCAAACAATAGATACTAAATGAACAGAAAACTGCAAATCGGTCTATTTTTATTTAACAATGTAAATGTGATGCTACAGAATTCAAAAGTTTAGCTACAAATTCTTTCCTGTTAGTTTTTAAATTCTATATAAGGTAAGATTATCTTCACTTAGAAGATTACATTCAGTCTACCAATTTTTATTCATTATTTGTTTTCTGCTATTTTTTGTAAACTGGCATAAGCATTCATGCACCATGTATATTCAGGAGTTCTCTGAGGCCAGAGGAATGAATTATAAATCTTGAAACTGGATACAGATCTGTGGAGGGCTCTATTTTCCTCTCCTCTGCCTAGTGGATTGGTGTACCTTCCCAAGGATAACCTCCTTCCTGTTTTATCATACCTGTACATATCTCCCGAAGAATCCAACAGTTTTTATGTTGTCAGTCAAAATATGTATGCTCATGAGTCTGAATCAAATGAACCTCAAGTTGAAAACTGAATCATTGCATTTAGTAACTGTTTTTCACATAGCCTCTGTTTTCATCAATGTTCTGTATCCATTCAAATTTAAGTCTTCATAATGCCCCATATCCCAACTGATGAATGAAAATATTCCAACAACCATCCCTTTTCCATCATCTTTAGAACTTGATTTTTTTTTTGTCATTATGACTTTGACTCTTAAGAACCCCCAGTAGATTTACTCTGTCTCTTTTACACATAAGCAGTGAGAGTGTTCCATTTTTTTTCAAAATCAATTAATGATTATATTTCTTATCTTCTTAATGCTACCTAATAGTCTTATGGGGATTAAATTATAAATACTTGAGTAACATATCTCCTTTTCATAAACCAAGCCTCCCAGATCTCTAGATTATTTACCACTCCCTCTTTCATGGGCAATATTACAGGAACCAGATTTACTTATTCCACACCTGTAATTGCTTCCCATGCTGTGCCTTTTAAAATTAATACTATGCATATCTTTTCAAAGCCCTTTTCATTTCTCTTCCCTCACACATCACTGAGACAACTATTTCTTTCTTTTTCATAAGGATGAATACTCCTTTCCCTCTTCTCCAACAATACTTTGTGCACATCTCCAGTGTGATGCTGAACACATTATATTATGATTTTGTGTCTTGATTTCTTTATAGAGTGTTTTCTGACTTGACGTTTATGAACTAGATTTCTAATCTACAAATTGATTAAAAATGCAAAATAATAAAAAATTCACAAGTAATAAGAAGGTGGATGATTGAATACTACCAGTACTGAAACACATTTCATTGACTGGTTTTTTCGCCATCTCAGTTTTTATCATGTAAGCTTCTAAATGTCTGGAATCATGCATTTTACCACAGTTCATTAAGATGTTGTATGAAGTAACATATGCATGTCTGTTTAAGATTGGATGAATGACAGGCTAAGGAGAGGATCAAGGACACCTACTCTTCTTGCAGAGGACCCTGTTCAGTTCCCAGCATTCATATGGGATTCATCTATGGCTTCAGTTCAATAGGTTCTAATGTCCTCTTCTGGCAACTCTAGGGACTAGGCATGCATGTGGTACACATTTAAATGGGCAAAACCACTTACAAATAAAAGTAAATAAATTTTTAAATAAGGATTTAATGAATATATATGCTGAGGAATATATGTATACATTCCATATATATGTAATGGAATATATATATATATATATATATATATATATTTCATTTCTCTTTCTCACTCAATTAATTAAAGGAATAAAGACATTATTCCTATTATGGGATAACTAGCCTATGTAAGTCAGGAAAATAGAGCAGTAACTATTGAAATATATTAAGGCTTCTGTGTTTTTCTTAAACAAATAATTAGAAACTAAGGTAAATCTGACACCATGCTGTTTTATTTTGTCAAAGTTTTACATTTTAAAGGGAAAAAGCCTATATTGCAATTAAGATTTAGTTTTAAGCAAAGAGACTTACATACTTCTAAGCCATTAAGGAAAATTAGCATCCATTTCAGTTAGTGTAGGCAAAGTTAGCACAAATAGAAAACTCAAGAGATTAATCTTGAGCTCAGGATAGATTAACATTTAGCAGAGATTCCAGCTATGAAATAAATATAGCTGAGGGATTTTAAGAAGGGAATTGTCACTTCAAATGTGAGTAGGCAAGGGAAGTTCTGTTCAGTAAGAACCTGGGCATTAGAAACCTGGATTATAAATGACATCCCAAGCTCCTGTTGGCACTATTTGGACAGGTTTTGCTGAAAAAAAAGACACTTCTGGCACTCTGGCTTGCTAGTCACAAGTCTCATGGAAGGCATTTAAATTCATTTGTATTTATCACTGTAAACAGAATCCATTTGTAAATTCAGAAGTAGGCATCACACAAAAATGTAAAATTGTGACATTTTTGACATAAGCTCTTTTAGAATCTAAAAGATTCTTCATCTATTTTTTTATTAAACATTCTATTTGTTTACATCTCAACTGATATCCCACTTCCTAGTTACCTGTCCACAAATTTTCCATCCCACACCTGCCCTTTTCATTCTCCCCTTTGCCTCTGTGAGGATGCTTACTCACCCACCCACTCCTCCAGCATCCCTGTAAGCTGGGGCATCAAACTGCCACAGGACCAAGGTCCTCTCCTCCTATTGATATCAGACAAGGTATCCTCTGTTATATATGTATCTGGGGTCATGGATCTTCCCTGTAGACTCCTTGGTCGCTGATCTAGTCCGGGTGGTTGAGCCAGCCAACATTGTTCTTCCTATGGAGTTGCAATCTCACTCTGCTCCTCCAATCCTTCTGCCAGCTCCCCTACCTGGGTCCCTTAGCTCAGTCTGATGGCTGGCTTCAAGCTTCCATATATGCAATGGTCAGTTGCTGGCAGAACCTCCCAAAGATCAGCCACATCAAGTTCCTATCAGCAAGCGCCTCTTGGCAATGGCAATGGTGTCAGGATTGCTGTCCATAGACAAGATGGATCCCCAGGTGGGGCAGTGCCCGGACAGCCCTTCCTTCAATCTCTGCTCCGTTTTTTTGTCACTGTCTTTCCTTTGGACAGGAGAATTTCTGGGTTAAAAACTTTGAGATAGCTGGGTGGCCCCCTCCCTCAACCAGGAACCATGCCTATCTACTGGAGGTGGTCTCTATAGGTTCTGTCACCCCTTTGCTGTGCATTTTGTCTAAGGTCATCCCCATTGGGTCCTGGGTACCTCTCGCTTCCCTGGAGTCTGGGACACTCTTGCAGTTATCCCAAGTTCCTCATCCTCCATTGCTACATATTTTTATTTGATTTCCTGACCCACTCCAGTATTTTATAATCTACATATTAAAAAGAGTTATTCAGGCTGGAGAAATGGGTCAGAGGTTAAGAGCACTGACTGTTCTTTCGGAGGTCCTGAGTTCAAATCCCAGTAACCACTTGGTGGCTCACAACCATCTGTAATGATAATTGATGCCCTCTTCTGGTGTGTCTGAGGACAGCTACAGTGCACTTACATATAATAAATAAATAAATAAATATTAAAAAAGGAATTATTCACTGTTCAAGTAAACATTTAAATATTACAGGCTCCTCAGAAAGATGTGTAGCTATGGTGAATCAATTTTCAATATTTAATACAGCTAAATTATTTTGTGTTTCCAGAGCACTGAGAAACATAAATTACAGTTTGCGGCCCAAGGACATGAGTGGACAAACCAAAGGTTAATTTGACCAAAGCAAGAAAACAAAGTCTTAGCATCAAGAACCAAATGTCTACAATAAGGAAAAACAACAGTGTTGAATGTTAAATGTGAAAAAAATTTATAAAACTGTTCACCCCCATCAAGTCTGGTGAAACTATTGGTTACCATTTTATCATGATTTTTAGCATATTACTGCAATGTAAACATTTAACAGACATCTGTTGGCTAAGTTAATGAACTGATGAATTAATTAATGAAAGAATGAACAAATACTTTAATGATGATTTTTTGAAGCATTGCCATCAATATTAATCACTAGAAAAACTAACCAAAAGGAGGCACTGCTCAAGATCTGGTTCCCTACTTTGAAACATGAAAAGATCATGAAACCCAGAGATTTCTATAAGGTGTGCGAAATGCAAGTATGTAGTTCTTAGGTAGAGCACACTTTTAGCATATGAGTGTGGGGTTTTAGGTTTGATCCACAAAACCAGTATAAAAGTAAAAATACCAAAACAAATAAATGATGCTGGGTTTGTCCCTCTCATTTGAAGGAGAGTTGAAAATAGATATAGCAATTGAAGAATTATTGGCAAAAATTCTTGAGTAGAAACAGCTATGGATATACTTTTAAAAAAATTTTTTTGTAATATATTTTTGTTAGATATTTTCTTTATTTACATTTCAAATGCTATCCTCTTTTCTAGTTTTCCCTCTGAAAATCCCCTATCCCCTCCTCCCTGTTCCCCAACCAACCCATTCCCATTTCCTGGTCCTGGCATTCCCCTATCCTGGGGCATAGAACCTTCACAGGACCAAGGACCTCTCCTTCCATTGATGACTGACTAGGCCATCCTCTGCTACAAATGCAGCTAGAGCCATGAGTCCCACCATGTGCTTTCTTTCATTGGTGGTTTAGTACCTGGGAGCTCTGGGGGTACTGGTTAGTTCATAATGTTGTTCCTCCTATGGGGCTGCAAACCCCTTCAACTCCTTGGGTACTTTCTCTAGCTCCTTCATTGGAGACCCTGTGCTCCATACAATGGCTGGCTGTGAGCATCCACTTTTGTATTTGTCAGTCACAGGCAGAGAATCTCAGTAAACAATTTTATCAGACTCCTGTCACCAAGCTCTTGTTGGAACCCACAATACTGTCTGTGTGTAGTGGTTGTTTATGGGATGGATCCCTAGGTGGGACAGTCTCTAGATGGTCATTCTTCCAGTCTCTGCTCTGAAATTGTCTATGTAACTCCTTTCATGGGTATTTTGTTCCCCCTTCTAAGAAGGTTTGAAGTATCCACAATTTGGTCTTCTGTCTTGAGTTTCATGTGTTATGCAAATTGTATCTTGGGTATTCTGAGCTTCTGGGCTAATATTCACTTATCAGTGAGTGCATATAATGTGTGATTTGGTTACCTCACTCAGGATGATATCCTTCAGATCCATCTATTTGTCTAAGAATTTCATATATTCATTGTTTACAATAGCTGTGGGGTATTTCATTGTGTAAATGTAACACATTTTTCTTTATCCATTCCTCTGCTGAGGGACATCTGGGTTCTTTCTAGCTTCTGGCTATTATAAGTAAGGCTGGTATAAACAAAGTGAAGCATATGTCCTTATTAAAAGTTGGAGAATCTTCTGGGTATATACCCAGGAGTGATATTGCTGGACCTTTCAGTAGTACTATGTCCAATTTTCTGAGGAACTGCCAAACTGATTTCCAGAGTGGTTGTAACACCTTGCAATTCCACCAGCAATGAAAGAGTGTTCCTCTTTCTCCACATCCTCATCAGCCTCAGCTGTCAATTGAGTTTTTGATCTTAGCAATTCTGATTGGTATGAGGTGGAATCTCAGAGTTGTTTTCATTTGCATTTGCCTGATGACTAAGGATGTTGAACATATTTTTAGGTGCTTCTCAGCCATTGGGTATTCCTCAGTTGAGAATTCTTTGTCTAGCTCTGTACCCGATTTTTTAAATAGGGTTATTTTGTTGTCTGGAGTCCAACTTTTTGAGTACTTTACATATATTAGAAATTAGCCCCCTATCAGATTTAGGATTGATAAAGATCTTTTCCCAATCTGTTGTTTGACTTTTTGTCTTATTGACAGTATCCTTTGCCTTATACAATATTTGCAATTTTATGAGGTCCCGTTTGTTAATTCTTGATCTTACAGCACAAGCCATAGCTGTTCTATTCAGGAATTTTCCCCCTGTGTCTATATCTTCGAGGTTCTTCCCAATTTTCTCTATAAGTTTCAGTATCTCTGGTTTTATGTGGAATTACCTGATCCACCTAGACTTAAGCTTTGTACAAGGAGTTAAGAATGGATCAATTCTAATTCTTCTACATGCTAACTGCCTGTTGAGCCATCAACATTTGTTGAAAATGCTGTCCTTTTTCCACTGGATGCTTTTAGCTCCTTTATCAAAGATCAAGTGACCATAGGAGTTTGGGTTCATTTCTGGATCATCAGTTCTATTCCATTGATCTACCTGTTTATCACTGTACCAGTACCATGCCATTTTTATCATCATTTCTCTGTAGTACAGCTTGAGGTCAGGGATGGTGATTCCAACAGAGGTCTTTTTATTGTTGAGAATTGTTTTTGTTATCCTAGGTTTTTTGTTATTCCAGATGAATTTGCAAATTGCCCTTTCTAGCTCTGTGAAGAATTGAGTTGGAATTTTGATGGGAATTGCATTGAATATGTAGATTGCTTTCATTAAGATAGCCATTTTTTACTATATTAATCTTGCCAATCCATCAGCATGGGATATCTTTCAATTTTCTGAGATGTTCTTTGATTTCTTTCTTCAGAAACTTGAAGTTCTTATCATACAGACCTTTCACTTCCTTAGTTAGTTAGTGTTAAACCAGGATATTTTATATTCTTTGTGACTATTTTGAAGGTTGTTGTTTTCATAATTTTTTAATCATCTTGTTTATCCATTGTCTAGACGGAAGGCCTCTAATTTGTTTGAGCTACTTTTATATCCAGCTACTTCACTGAAGTTGTTTATCAGGCTTAGGAGGTCTCTGGTGGAATTTTTCGGGTCACTTATATATGCTATCATATCATCTGCATATAGTGATATTTTGACTTCTTCCTTTCCAATTTTATCCATTTGATCGCCTATTGTTGTCTAATTGCTCTGGCTGGGACTTCAAGTACTACATTGAATAGGTAGGGAGAGAATGGGCAACCTTGCCTAGTCCCTAATTTTAGTGGGATTGCTTCAAGATTCTTTTCATTTAGTTTGATCTTGGCTACTGGTTTGCTGTAAATTGTTTTTATTATGTGTAGGTATGTCATGAATTCCTGATCTTTTCAAGACTTTTATCATGAACGGGTATGGAATTTGCCAAATGCTTTCTCAGCATCTAATTAGATGATCATGTGGTTTTTGTTTTTGAGTTTGTTTAAATAGTGGATCACTGTGATGGATTTCTGTATATTGAAACATCCCTGAATTCCTGAGGGGAAGCCTCCTTGATCATGTTGGATGATCATCTTGATGTGTTCTTGGATATTCATGAGGGAAATTGAAGTTCTCTTTCTTTGTTCGGTCTTTATGTGTTTTAGGTATTAGAGTAATTATGGCTTCATAGAACGAATTGGGTAGTATACCTTTTGTTACTATTTTGTGGAATAGTTTGAGGAGAGTTGGAATTATTTCTTCCTTGAAGGTTTGAGAATTCTGCACTAAACCCATCTGGTCTTGGGCTTTTTCTGGTTGGGAGACTATTAATGACTGCTTCTATTTCTTTAGGGGATATGAGACTGTTTAGATCATTAATCTAATCCTGATTTAATTTTGGTACCTGATATTTGTTTAGAAAATTGTCCATTTCATCCAGGTGTTCCAGTTTTGTTGAGTATTGGTTTTGCAGTACGATATGATGATTTTTTTCCCCTTAGATTCTGTTGTTATGTTTTCTTTTTTATTTCTGATTTTGTTAATTAGGATACTGTCCCTGTGCCGTCTTGTTTGTCTGGCTAAGGGTTTATCTATCTTGTTGATTTTCTCAAAGAAGCAGCTCCTGGTTTGCTTGATTCTTTGTATAGTTTTGTTTGTTTGTTTGTTTGTTTCTACTTGGTTTATTTCAGCCCTGAGTTTGATTATTTCCTGCTGTCTACTTCTCTTGGGTGAATTTGCTTCCTTTGGTTCTAGAGCTTCTAGGTGTGCTGTCAGGTTGCTAGTGTATGCTCTCTCTAGTTTCTGTTTGGGGGCACTCAGAGCTATGAGTTTTCCTTTTAGGACTGCTTTCATTTTGTCCCATATGTTTGGTTATGTTGTTGCTTCATTTTTATTAAACTCTAAAAAGTTGTTAATTTCTTTCTTTATTTCTTCTTTGTCCAAAGTTTCATTGAGTAGAGTGTTGTTCAGCTTCCATGTGTATGTGGGCTTTTAATTTTTATGTTGTTATTGAAGACTACCTTTACTTTGTGGTGATCTTACAGAATGCATGGGATTATTTCAAGCTTCTTGTATCTGTTTAGACCTGTTTTGTGACTAATTATATGATCAATTTTAGAGAAGGTACTATGAGGTGCTGAGAAGAAAATATATCCTTTTGTTTTAGGATAAAATGTTCTATAGATATCTGTTAAATCCATTTGTTTCATAACTTCTGTTAGTTTCACTGTGTCTCTGTTTAGTTTCTGTTTCAAGGATCTGTCTATTGATGACAGTGGGATGTTGAAGTCTCCTACTATTATTGTGTACAGTGCAATGTGTGCCTTGAGCTTTACTAATGTTTCTTTAGTGAATGTGAATGCCCTTGCATTTGGAGCATAGATGTTCAGAATTGAGAGCTCATCTTGGTACATTTTACCTTTGATGAATATGAAGTCCCCCTTCTTGTCGTTTTGGATAACTTAAGTTGAAAGTCAATTATATTCAATATTAAAATGGCTTCTTCAGCTTGTTTCTTTATATTGAAACATTCCTGCTTCCCTGGTATGAAGCCTTCTTGATCATGATGGATGATCATTTTGATGTGTTCTTGGATTTTGTGTGCAATAATTTTATTGAGTATTTTTGCCTTAATATTCATAACGGAAATTGGTATGAAGTTCTTTATCTTTGTTGGGTCTTTGTGTGGTTTAGGTATCAATTGCTTAAAAAATGTTTTTCAGCCTTTTACTCTGAGGTAGTGTCTGTCTTTGTCACTGAGGTTGGTTTCCTGTATACAGCAAAATGTTGGATCCTGTTTACTTAGCCAGTCTCTTAGTCTATGTTTTTTTTTTTTTTAATTGGGGACTTGAGTCCATTAATATTAAGAGATATTAAGGAAAAGTAACTGTTGCTTCCTGTTGTTTTTGTTGATAGAGTTGGGATTCTGTCCATGTGGCTATCTTCTTTTAGGTTTTCTGGAGGATTACTTTCTTGCTTTTTCTAAGGTGTAGTTTCCCTCCTTGTGTTGGAGTTTTCCCTTTATTATCCTTTGGAGGGCTGGATTCATGGAGAGATAAGATATTGTGTTAATTTGGTTTTGTCATGGAATACTTTAGTTTCTTCAACTATGGTAATTGAGAGTTTCGCTGGGTATAGTAGCCTGGGCTGTCATTGATGTTCTATTAATGTCTGTATATATGATGTCTGTCTGTGGGGCAATGGGCTATGCAGCCTGGTCTCCAGTCCAGTTGGGGTCTTGAACCCCGGTAGGACCCAGAGGTGGTAATTTTCACCTACATGGGACAGAAAGCATTCCCTCTGCCTCCTGTCAAAGATACCACCCCCACAGCCCCCACAGGAAAGGCTCATGGCTAGCAGTCATGTAGACAATGTCCCAAGCTTCTGGCCTTCTGGCTAGATTCCTCTGCACAGTTACCTAACGACAGCAAGATAACACAGCCCACTATAAGAGAGGCTGCTTGGCCCCTCCTCACTCTCTTAAGCTTTTACTTTCCTTACTCTCTCTCTAAGAGTTTACCTCTCTCTCTAAGCCTTCACCTTTCTTACTCTCTAATTCTCTTTCTACATTTTCTCTTTCCCCCTGCCTTTCTATAATAAAGCTCTAGAACCATAGACTGTCTCTGTTCATTAAGAACTCTGTTCATTATTGGGAACAAAACACCCATGGAAGGAGTTACAGAGACAAAGTTTGGAGCTGAGACAAAAGGATGGACCATCTAGAGACTGCCATATCCAGGGATCCATCCCATAATCAGCCTCCAAATGCTGACATCATTGCATACACTAGCAAGATTTTGCTGATAGGACCCTGATATAGCTGTCTCTAGTGATACTATGCCGGGGCCTAGCAAACACATAAGTGGATGCTCACAGTCAGCTATTGGATGGATCACAGGGCCCCCAATGGAGGAGCTAGAGAAAATACCCAAGGAGCTAAAGGGTTATGCAATCCTATAGGTGGAACAACATTATGATCTAACCAGTACCCTGGAGCTCATGACTCTAGCTGCATATGTATCAAAAGATGGCCTAGTCAGCCACCACTGGAAAGAGAGGCCCATTGGACTTGCTAACTTTATATGCCCCAGTACAGGGGAACTCCAGGGCCAAAAAGTGGGAGTGGGTGGGTAGGGGAATTGTGGGGGAGGGTATGGGTGACTTTTGGGATAGCATTGGAAATGTAATTGAGGAAAATACCTAATTAAAAAAAAAAACTGGACTAAAAGCCAGGCGTGGGTGGTGGTGCATGCCTTTAATCCCAGAACTCGGGAGGCAGAGGCAGGTGGATTTCTGAGTTCGAGGCCAGCCTGGTCTACAAAGTGAGTTCCAAGACAGCCAGGGCTATAAAGAGAAACCTTGTCTTGAGAAAAAAGAAAAAAAGAACAAAACATAACAAAACAAACAAACAAACAAAAAAACTGGACTAAAGACACTCTCCTGTATGGGAGCCATCCAGTACCCTCTCTCCCCCTGACCTCTCTTCCTTTCCCCTCCGGGGCAGAGTGTTGCCCCTGGACCCTATTCTGTTCTCAGATCCTCTGCTATATTCAGCATGGAATGCCGGAGATTGAGAACCTGGTACTGGGGGCTGCCCCTTGTCCACCCCCTGCCATGTGGGTCAGTGGCTTCACACATCCAGATGCCCACCAGGGGCCATGTGGAAAGTGTCTGGCAGTCCTCCCACTTCTGCCTGCCCAGAGCAAGGAGTTCTGGCCACACACGGGCTCTCTTCCTCCTCCCTCTTCCCCTATATGCTCTGCCGTGCATCTTTCCAGGATCTTCTGGCTTTAATAGTCTCTGATGAGAAGTCTGGTGTAATTATAATAGGTCTGCCTTTATATGTTATTTGACCCTTTTCTCTTACTGCATTTAGTATTCTATCTTTGTTTAGTGCATTTGGTGTTTTGATTATCATGCGTTGGGAAGAATTTCTTTTCTGGTCCAGTCTATTTGGAGTTCTGTAGGCTTCTTGTATGTTCATGGGCATCTCTTTCTTTAGGTTAGGGAAGTTTTCTTCTATAATTTTGTTGAAGTTTTTTTACTGGCACTTTAAGTTGAAAATCTTCATTCTCTTTTGTATCTATTATCCTTCAATGTTGTCTTCTCATTGTGTCCTGGATTTCCTGGATATTTTGAATTAGGATCCTTTTGCATTTTGCATTTTCTTTGATTGTTGTGTCCTTGTTTTGTATGGTATCTTCTTCACCTGAGATTCTTTCTTCCATCTCTTGTATTCTGTTGATGATGCTTGCATCTATGTCTCCTGGTTTCTTTCTTAGGATTTCTATCTCCAGAGTTGGCTCCCTTTGCAATTTCTTTATTATTTCTACTTCCATTTTTAGACCCCATATGGTTTTGTTCAATTCCTTCACCTGTTTGGTTGTGTTTTCCTGTAATTCTTCAAGGGATTTTTGTGTTTCTTCTTCAAGGAAGAAGGTTTCTTCTACCTATTTACCTGTGTTCTCCTGTTATTCTTTAATTGATTTTTGTGTTTTCTCTTTAACGACTTCTACCTGTTTAGTTGTTTTCTCCTGTATTTCTTTAAGGAGTTATTAATGCAGGCTCTTCTCTTGCAGGGAAGCTTCACAGAGGATTGAGGGTCAGTTCCACCTCCTGGCTGCAGATGTAGGCTCATAGGACTCTGTCCCAGAAGCTCTGCTGCTTCTGCAGCCTGTGCTTTCTTGCATGGTTATACTTTTTAACCATCTTTTATTCACCCTTTAGATTTATCATTTGTAGATCATAGTCATTTTCAGAATGATCCATTGTTAGACATTGTGTTTTCACACGACCATGTTTCTCTGTTAGTGTGTTGAATTAAGGACCCTATAGCCAATTTATAGAATTTCAAGGTATTTGAAGTAGTTCCAAAGTATGCAGTAAGATCTTTAATTGCATAATGTCATAGATGTCAGAATTAAAAATATTTCTCATACTTCTTTCTCCTTATAACTATATTTGATCAGGATGCTTTTAAAATATACTTTACTTTCCTTTTCAGAGAATAAATACACAGTACAAGTATTTATCTTAGAAACATAATACAAAGCAAACTAACAACAAAAGGACTTTGGACTAGAAACCTGTAGCATATCCTCTTGAGTCTTAGCTGGCTTTACCATGGCTTCAACTGCCAGATTTCTACAATTCATATTTAGCTTCCCTTGTTAACAGTATTTCTTAAGCATACATGATATTCTTTCTTGATTTTCAAATAGGTGTCTTCTTCAACAGTGACAGAACATATCCAGTCCTTGAGTAATCAGGACATAGAAGCAGAAATATGGGCTGATATCACTTTAGTGAGCCATCAAAAAAAAATCTATGATATCAGGGGTTGTTTAAATGGAAATAGCCTCTATGTTCTCATATATTTGATATGTGGTTTCCCAGTTAGTGAACCTACGTAGGTAGCCTTGTGTAACCTTGTTGCAAGAAATATGTTACTGAGGATGAGCTTTGAGGCTTCAGAAGTCCAGGCCATTCCCAGTTAGTTATCTTTCTCTCAGCCTCGTGGTTGTGTTTCAAAGTGTAAGATCTCAGGTAATGATCCAGTGCCACCCTTTCCTACTTGCTGCCATGCTCTGTGCCATGTTGGTCATGGACTCACAGTTTGAAACTGTAATCCCTCATGAAACAATTTTTTTTCTTTAAGTTTCCTTGGTCAGGTTGTCTCTTCACAGCAATAGAGAAGTAACCAAGACAGTGAGTAAATACTACAACCTCTAATTTGAAAGCTGATTAAAATGTAACATGCATAAATAGACATTTGAATGAAAGTATCTTGCATGGGTCAGCAATGATCCTTCCTCCAAAATAGAGCTTATTAAATGGATGTTTGCATGTGAGACATGGACTGCTTTCTTATGAACAACTGGTGAGGTAGGACTTAGACACATGCAAAATAGCACAGCATATTACTACTGCCATTCGTTGCTCACCATAGCCACATGGGAAGGTTCTATTGACAAAGATACCTCTCATTTTTGACATAATACAAGGAGACATCAACTTGGTCCAGAAAGATCCTTTGCTATGAATAAGCTGACATAATGCTAGAGGGGGTGTTACTCTAGCTGCTTCAAGAGAAAAGTCAGGATAGTTTTCTGGGAAAAAAAAAGGCAACTAAGAGTTTGTCAACTTAGCAAAACAACAATCATTTTAAGCATAACCAAGTTATACATTAAAATGATGAAAATCTTCTTAATTGTTAAAACATAATGTTAGGGTGGAGAAGAAAGACACAACCACTTCAACTGAAGTATTTCTATAAGGGAAACTTTACTACTGACCAAAAGGGTGCTTCCAGAATAACAAGCACAGCAAGGTAGGAAATGCACTTGAACTTTTATTCTAATGCAGGTGATGGCTATGTCTTTTGCCCATTGTCTTGAACTCACACTCTTTTTTTCAAAATTAATTATTTACTTTCAGCTTTCCTTCTTTCCTGTACTCTCAGTCCTTCTCTCTTACCTCCTCTCCCCTCCCCCACTCCTACTCCTCCTCAGAAAAAGGGAGGCTTCCTGTGGATATCAAGCATCCTCACACTCTTTTGTAACTTAAAAAAAAAAAAAAAAGAATTAGTGCAAAGGAAATGAAGGATGAGAGGTTAAGTACTTTACCCTAAGAATATAGGAGGGTTTTTGTGTAAACAAAGGTTTTACTTAGTAATGGTGGTATTAAAACCTTTGCATAAAAGTCTTATAAGGTGGGGAAGGAAGAGAGACTGATAATTGCTAATTCCTTTTCTTAAACACATAATATTTGAAAGAAAATACCTATATATAATGTTCTTTACATGTGTTTCACAAATACATCTTTGACTACCTTTGGGAATTATGGAACCTTTAAAAATGGCAATGAAAGAGAGGAGAGCTATAGTTCTCCTACATTACAGCCCAAGCTTGCTTGCTTGCTTGCTTGCTTGCTTCCTTCCTTCCTTCCTTCCCTTCCTTTCCCTTCCTTCCTACTTCCCTTCCTTCCTTCCTTTATCTTTCTTTCTTTCTTTCTTTCTTTCTTTCTTTCTTTCTTTCTTTCTTTCTTTCTTTCTTTCTTTCTTCCTTCCTTCCTTCCTTCCTTCCTTCCTTTCTTTCTTTCTTTCTTTCTTTCTTTCTTTCTTTCTTTCTTTCTTTCTTTCTTTCTTTCTCTCTCTCTCTCTCCTTCCTTCCTTCTTCCTTCCGTCCTTCCTTCTTCCTTTCCTTTCCTTTTTCCTTTCCTTTCCTTTTTCCTTTCCTTTCCTTTCCTTTCCTTTCCTTTCCTTTCCTTTCCTTTCCTTTCCTTTCCTTTCCTTTCCTTTCCTTTCCTTTCCTTTCCTTTCCTTTCCTTTCCTTTCCTTTCCTTCCTTCCTCCTTCCTTTCTTTCTTTCTTTCTTTCTTTCTTTCTTTCTTTCTTTCTTTCTTTCTTTCTTTCTTTCTTTCTTTCTTTCTTCTTTCCTTCCTTCCTTTTTCATTAATTTATTTATATACTTTATTTACATCCTGAACTAAGTCATATTTCAAGGTTAAGCAATCCTCCATAAGACCACCCTCACTTCAGGCTTCCTTTGCAAAGTTACCTACAATACTAACAGATTAACTACAAATGAAGAGGCTTCTGTTACCTTCTTTGTTGTCCTCATTGCCTAAAATTACTCATATAGTCCAGGAAAACAGTCCAAATTGTAATTACTGTTTTCCTATTATTATGAGTGATAAAATCAAGTCTAGGCAAAAGAAAAGACAAAGAGCACCGTGTAGGGAATTCCAGTTGAGGAACTTCTGAGAGCATTCACAATGTCACTAGGCCAGGTCATTAGCCTATGTTTACCTCAGTTAAGTTCTATGTCAATAGAGTTATTGTGAGCTCATTATATGCATGCATCATTGTGGATGCATGTTCTAATTCAACCCTCAGCTCCTTTCTCTTAGAAGCATGCTAATATTCTGAAGAACCACCAGATTGATTTCCAAAGTGGTTGTACCAGTGTGCAATCCCACCAGCAATGGAGGAGTGTTCCTCTTTCTTGACATTCTTGTCAGCATCAACTGTCACCTGAGCTTTTGACTTTAGCCATTCTGATTGGTATAAGGTGGAATGTCAAGGTTGTTTTGATTTGCATTTTTCTGATGACTAAGGATGTTGAACAAGGTGCTTCTTGGTCAGTCAAGATTCCTCAGCTGAGAATGTTTTGCTTAGCCTGTACCTCATTTTTAATTGGGTTATTTGGTTTTCTGGAGTCTAATTTCTTGAGTTTTTGTATATTTTGGATATTAGCCCTCTATTAGATGTAGGCTTGGTAAAGATCTTTTCCCAATCTGTGGATTGCCATTTTATCCAACTTACAGTCTCCTTTACCTTGCAGAAACTTTCATGAGGTTCATTTGTCAATTGTTGATCTTAGAGCCTGAGCCATTGGTGTTTTAATCAGGAAATTTTCCCCTGAACTGATCTGTTTGAGACTCTTTCCCACATTTCCTTCTATTAGATTTAGCATGTCTAGTTTTATGTGGAGATTCTTGATCCATTTAAACGAGCTTTGTACAAGGAAATAAAAATGGATTAATTTGCATTCTTCTACATGCTGATCTTCAGTTGAACCAGCACCATTTGCTGAAAATGCTGTCTTATTTCCACAGAATGGTTTTTAGCTCCTTTGACAAAAATCAATTTACCCTGTGTATATGGGTCCATTTCTGGGTCTTCATTTCTGTTCCATTGATCTATCTGCCTGTCTCTGGACCAGTACCATACAGTGTTTATCACTATTGCTCGGTAGTACACCATGAAGTCAGGTGTGGTAATTCCCCCAGAATTTCTCTTATTGTTGAGAATCATTTTTGCTATCATGTTTTTTTTTTGTTGTTGTTGTTGTTTTTTCTTTTGTTTTTGTTTTGTTATTCCAAATGAATTTGAGAATTGCTCTTGCTAATTCTAAAGAATAGTGTTGCAATTTTCATGGGGATTGCATTGAGTTTGTGGATTGCTTTTGGTAAGATGTTAGCTTTTTACTATGGAAATCCTACCGATCCATGAGCGTGGAGATTTTTGCATCTTCTGAAGTCTTCTTCAATTTCTTGAAGTTCTTGTCATACAGAACTTTCACTTGTTTGGTTAGAATAACACCAAGATATTTCATATTGTTCGTGACTATTGTGAAGGGTGTCATTTCTCTATTTTCTTTCTCAGCCCACTTATCCTTTGTGTAAAGAAAGACTACTGATTTGAGTTAATTAAATGTCCAGCCACTGTGCTGAAGTTTTTTACCAGGTGTAGTTCTATGATAGAATTTCTGAGGTCATTTATGTATATATCATATCATCTGTGAATAAAGATACCTTGACTTCTTTATTTCCAGTTTGTTTCCCTGAAACCACCCTTTGTTGTCTTATTGCTCTAGCTAGAACTGCGCATACTATCCTGAATAAGTAGAGAGGGAGTAGGCAGCCTTGTCCTGTTCTTAATTTTAGTGGAATTGCATCATATTTCTCTCCATTTAATTTTATATTGGCTGCTGTTCTATATTGCCTTTAATATGTTTAGGTATGTGTTTTGAATTCATGATCTTTTCAAGTTTTTTTTTGTTTTTGTTTTTTGTTTTTTTAAACATGACGACTTATTCTATTTTGTCAAAGGGTTTTTCCTCATCCAGTGAGATGATCATGTGGCTTTTTCTTTGAGTTGTTTTTATGTAGTGCTTTACATTGATGGATTTTCATATATTGAACCGTCCATGCATTCCTGGGATGATGCCTACTTGATCGTGGAGAATGATCATTTTGATATGTTCTTGGATTCAGTTTGTGAGAACATTATTGAATATTTTTGCATCTATCTTCATAAGCAAAATTGTTGTGAAGTTCACTTTCTTTGTTGGGTCTTTGTGTGGTTTAGATACCAGAGTAACTGTGGTTGCATAGAAAGAATTGGGTAGTGTTCCCTCTGTTTCTGTTTTTGTTTTGTTTTGTTGTGTTTTGTTTTGTTTTTTGAGACACGTTTTCTCTGTATAGCCTTGGTTGTCCTGGAACTCACTTTGTAGGCCAGGTTGGCCTCGAACTCAGAAATCTGCCTGCCTCTGCCTCCCGAGTGCTGGAATTAAAGGCATGTGCCACCACACCTGGCTTGTTTCTGTTTTGTGTGGAGTAAAGACACAGCTATATCAGTACAGGACATATATCCAAAAGACATTCCAACATATAACAAAGACATGTGCTCTACTATGTTCCTAGCAATGTTATTTAAAATAACCAGAAGTTGCGAACAACCCAGATGTCTCTCAACAGAAGAAAGGATCCAGAAAATATGGTACATTTATACAATGGAATATTATTAAGCTATTAAAAATGGCAACTTCATGAATTTTGCGGGCAAATGGATGGGACTAGAAAATATCATCCTGATTGAGATGACCCAGACACAAAAGGATATATATGGTATGTACTCAGTGAGAAGTGGATATTAGCTCAAAAGTTGAGAATAGCTATGATATAACACATTGACCATATGAAGTTTAACAAGAAGATAGGCCAAAGTATGGATGCTTTAGTCCCACTTAGAAGGGGAACAAAATAATCAAGTGGGGCAGAGACAGGGAGGAACCTGGGTGGGAGAAGGGAGGGGAAGTGAAAAGGTGGGGGCAAGATCAGGTATGGGAAGACAGAAGTTCAGAAAGTCTGGAGAATGAATAGAAATATGTAGCTGTGGAGGGGGGAGGTGGGAAAGGGGAGAGAACCAGTAGAAAGTCCCAGATTCCATGCAAGCAAGAGCTTTCCAGGATCTAATGGGGATAACCTTAGCCAAAATACCCAACAGTGAGGAGATAGAACCTGAAGAGATTACCTCCAGTAGAGACATAGGGCCCCCAGATGAGGGATGGGGACATTCACATATCTCAAAGTCTTTAACCCAGGATTGTTCCTGTCTAAAGGTAACACTGGGATGAAAAATGGAGCAGAGACTAAAGGAAAGGCCATCCAGAAACTGTCCCACCTTCAGATCCATCCCATCTGCAGACAACAAACTCTGACATTATTGCTCATGCCAAGACATATTTGAAGACAGAGGCCTGGTATGGCTCTGAGGAACTCTGCCAGTACCTGATTAAGACAGATGCAGATACATACAGCCAACCATTGGACTGAGCCTGGAGACCTCAATGGAAGAGTTAAGAGAAGGACTGAAGGAGGTGAAGGGGATTGCAACCCCATAGGAAGAACCACAATATCAACTAACTGAACCCCACAGAGTTCCCAGGGACTCAATTACCAACCAAATGGTATACTTGGATGGCTCCATGGCTCCCACTACATTTGTAGTAGAGAATTACCTTATCTGGAATCAGTGGTAGAGGAGGCCCTTGGCCCTGTGGAGGCTTGTTGCCCCAATGAGGAGGGATGCTGAAGGGGTGAGGCATGAGTGGGTTGGTGTGTATAAGAGCACCCATTTAGAAGCAATGGAGAGTGGAAGAGGGTATGTGGTTGCAGAGGGAAAACTGGGAAAGGGACAACATTTAAAATATAAATAAAATAAAATAATTATTATTTCTTTAACAAAGAACAAACTAATATCAAATGGCATAGAACTCTGATCTTGTAGCTACATAGTGATGTAGCACACGCAGAGCCTACTCTGAAACTTCTCTTGATATGATCACGATTGGACTCTTCCATTAGTTCCCAAAGATATTTTTGTCATTCAAGGAATCCCATAGACTTAGAAGCTCCCTCACAAATGGTGGATAAAGTTTATTCACATTGGTTACCTCTCAGAAGCTAGGAAAAAGACTTACCCATTGGACCGAGTATGTAAAAATATAATTCTGTTACTTGATCCATAAACTAAAATGAAGACTAAACAATGTGAGAGAAGAGGTAAAAGTCACTGAAAGGCCAGAGAGGCATTTGTAATTATATTTATTAATAATTTTCACATTAGGAGAATTCAATTCAGGGATTAAATGCAAGAGAGTGTGTAAGTTATTGAAAGAAAAAATTAACCTTAAAATTGAGCAATAACATGAAAATACTGAGATTTGAAATAAAATTTGGTCCTAGCTAACTTTTCCTTTTGTGTGAAACATCTCATTGAATGATATTTTTCAGGAATGACATAAAGCTTGTTAAACTTGAGAGAGAGAGAGAGAGAGAGAGAGAGAGAGAGAGAGAGAGAGAGAGAGAGAGAGAGAGAGAGAGAGAAGACTATTAGAAGAGTGAACAGATCTATCCATGTACAGATTGGTGAAGCATGAGTTTGTTAGTGTTACTTGATGGACCATGAGTGACTGGGAAAGAGTACCTCCTAAAAAAGGTATCTTGCATGATATTCAGGTAGTTATACCCCTGAGGAGTTTAGTAATTTTTTCCCATAATATTCTCAGGACATGGTGGTGCCTAATATGGATCTCATGAAGTCTCCATGAAGGCCATGGATTGCTTCCTGAGTTTTCTTCTCCCATGATCAAATGCAAATATGCATGATTTTGTGATGATATTGTGCAGGTCATCACAGCTGCTCTGCTTAAAGATCATCATGTACAGCCAGGAGAAAACAGCTAAACCAAACATTTAAATCACTTTTTTTTGTAATTGCTGTTGCTGACTCAACTTCTCAATTTTAGAAGAGGAATAAAGTATCTACATGGGCTTGTGTAAATAATATCACTTCTGAGTAAAATCTAAATCCACGCTGAGATTCTGTTGAGAAGACATTACCTATGCATGTAAAGTTTTCACTCAACAGTATAGACATTCAGACACCAAAATATAACATGATTGTACTTCCTGCCGATCAAACATCAAATAAAAAGTATTGGCCACAAAAAATTGGTATAAAACTATTAGGAGCAGTTATTTTCTAAATGGTGGTAGATTATGTCATCTGAAAGTTACTACATGGGAGCATGTGTGATTATAAGTTCTGGGTAACAGTGTTTTGCTAAATTTGGTTTGTGTTGGTTGGAACACAAAATGATCTTCCTGTAGGTTCATGTGTCTGAACACGTGATTCACTAACTGGTGGTGCTTCTGGGGAGACTATTAAGTCTTTGGAATATGAAGTTTTGCCAGAGGAAGTATAGCAATGGAGATAGATGTTTAAGTATTATGAACTGGCCAATGTGGTGTTTTCTCTCTCTGTTTCCTGAGTAAAGATAGAATTGTGGCCACTCAGCTTCCTGCTCTTGTTACCATGTTTTCTTTGCCATGATGGACTCTCTTCCTATGGACCCATACACCAAAATAGACTCATTCTTTCTTAATTCATTGTTTTTTATTTTGTTTTGTTTTGATTTTGGTCAGAATATGTGATCAAATGAACAGAAAAGTAACTAATATTTCTCTCTCTCTGCTGTTTGACAGAAACTGGATATTTTAGAAAAGTCTCAACAAAAACAAAAGACAAAAACCACTTTGCCATCATGATGAAAACAATGATAGTTATGTCTACTGTGAAATCCAGAATCATCTGATGCTGTCCTCAATAGTAGCCACAACTTTCAAGCAAACTGTCCTACATCACACATTTCTGAAGGATATTAACTTGAAATTTCACTTCTGTTTTGTTTTCAGACTCTTCCAAGCTCCTATGGCTAAAATACCAGCAGGCAGTTAATGTGTTCTTCCTCGGGTCCAAAGTTCTTGTAGCTAAAGAAATGAAACTTCTTTTTCTTCCTTATATGTGAAACCAAAGGAATTCAGACTCTGAAACAGATGTCAAGATAGGAAAGTCTTAAAGTAAGATGACTTTTCCTTTACCAATAATGGTCCCTGTTGCTTTCAGTCTTTTACCTGAACTTTCCCAATTACCAACCACCAACTTTATTCTGACAATGTAACATTGGGGCAAAGTAAAGAACACTGCAAATATAAGGCTCCAAAAATAGGATGAGAAGCAGAGATTCTCTCTCTCCCACTCTCATTATATCTCCTTCCCCTGTACCCCTAAAGGAAAGCTAAAGACCTAGAAATATTCCATTTCAAAAAACAAAAGCAAACAAACAAACAAAATAACCACAGAAACTAGAACATCTTTTGCCCAAATCATGGCATTAAGCTTAAAACATCACTTTAGTCTTTTCCAAACGTTCTCTCTTAGAGTTGCTTATTAACTATGTTCATAGTAGCTTTATTCTCAATAGCCAGAAACTAGAAAACATCTAGATGTCCCTCAACCAAATAATAGACTCAGAAAAGATGGTATATTTACACAATGGCATATTACTCAGCTGGTAGAATAAATGAAAACATGGAACTGACAAGCAAATGAGTAGAATTGGAAAAAAAAATCATCCTGAGCAAGGCAACCCAGATGCAGAAAGACAAATGTGATATGTATTCACTTATTACCAGTAAAGTAAAAGATAATCATGCTACATTCTACAGATGCAAAGAGGCTAAATATCAAGGAGGGTTCTTGGGGAACAAATGGCTCTTCCCAGAAAAGAAAAATAGAAGAGATTGTGAAGTTGGGCTAGGGACACTGGACATGGGAACAGGAGAGATCAAGTCTGGGAGTGGGGGATTGATGGAGAAAGTACAGTGAGAGATAGCAGGAATAGGGAACATTTAGGGGGCAATGTGGAAACTTAGTGCAGTGGAAACCATCGTGGAATCTATGAGGGTAACACTAGTGACCAGTTCTAGTAATGAAGGATATGAAGACTGAACCAGACATCTTTTATAACCAAGCAAGGCTTAGAGTGGTGGGATTGGGATACAAACCCAGACACAAAACCTTCAACCCACTTGGTTTGAGGACAAAACAGCTGGCTTTCCCTCAAGATGTGCTGGGTTAATAGAGACTCAGAGCTTTGGGGACTGGGTAATCAATGACTGGCCTTACTTGAGGTCCATACCTGATATTGTCTGGATAGACATGAATTGGAAGCTTGATGGTTTAGGGACCTAAGGGAGAATAAACCAAGACAGACAAATAAAAAAATAAAAAGGAAATGAAATGATTTCCAATGATACTCTGCTATTATCATAGAAAATTTCATCAAAGAGGCTTGTGATAGGAGCAGTGGTGCAGACTCAAACACAAACATTAGGCAGAGCTTGGGAAACCCCTGATAGAGAGGAAGGACTGTAGGAGCCAGAGGGGTTAAGGACACCAAGAGAATATGACCTACAAATCAACAAGACAGGGCTCATAGGTGCTTACAGAGATTGAAATGGCAATCATGTAGACTGTATGTGTCTGTGCTGTATGTGTTCATTGTGTACATTCTGTGGCTGTATAGCTTGGGGTCTTTATAGGACTCCTAACAGTGGAAGTGGAAGTGGAAGTATCACTGAATCTTTTGCCTGCTCTCAAGACCCTTTATCTCCTTAATGGTTTGCCTCATCCAGACTTGATATGAGGATATGTTCCTAGTCTTATTGCATCTTGTTATGCTGTGTTGGGTTGATATCCATGGAAAGCCCACCCTTTTTTGAATGGAAGCAGAGAAACAGTGGATCTGGGAAATAGGGGAGCTGGAGGTAAGGAACTCAGAAGAATGGGAGGAGGGGAGTGCTGATGTTGGAATGTATTACAAGATAAAAGAATAAATACAAAGAAAAAAATCTGCCTCTTCTCCCAAAAGCACATCATAAGACCTCTACTAAAGAACAATTGTGACACACATTCCTAGGAAAAAAAAGTGCTATACAAACAGCACAAGAGAAATCTGGAAGGGTATTCTAGGTTTCTCCACCCCACCTATAGCATTCCATTAAACCCCCTCTCTCCAAGCACACATCTATCATAGTTTAACAAGCCTCATCATTAAAATGACTTGTTTGCCTTTACTCTTTGTGCCTTTTATAGAAAATCCTGTTTGTCACCTAAAACTACAATCAAACAATGCATTATCTTCTTGTCTCAGCATATTTGTATAGGAGTGTTAGCCAGAAACTTTATAATGCCCAAGGAAGCAATTGTTTTCTTTCCATACCATTCCAGATTCTTACAGGCATCTTGGAGTGTATGGGTGTGTGTGTGTGGCTGTGGGTGTGTATGAGAGAGACAGACAAACAGTCAGTGAGACAGCACAGAAACAGAGATAAACAGGGAAAGGCAGACATACACATGAAGGAGAGAGAGAGAGAGAGAGAGAGAGAGAGAGAGAGAATTACTACAGGATGTGAAAAATATTTAGGTTCAAAAACTTCTCTGAAGATTAGGTTTCATAATTGTGCAACTTTACCAAGAAAGAAAGCAATAAATAGTCCTACTCAAATATAAAGCCTACAAACCAAAAAATGAACAGCTGAAAAGATAGTTTCAATGAACCAATAGTGACACATTTTATCTCATGGGTAACCAATACCTTTCTAGTCCTACTCAGGATTCACTCAATATAAGGGATTTCAAGCCCTTCTGGTACTTCATAGTACCATAAACCTAGTGAATCCCATGGCTGAAAAAGTCATTGACCTACAGTAGATCTTACTATTTCACACTCCTAAACTAATATAATTTCTATGCTCCAAATACTTATTCTTCCAGCCACAGTAAAGTATTGTTCCCACCGATAATCAAAAAGGTTCTTTCAGCAATAGATGAATGACACAAATATAAACTGATAAAAAAGAAGAGAACAACTGAGTGTTAAGTGGCCAATTCCAATAGACACATCTGCAATGAAACTCCTTCAGTTAAGGCTTGGAAGACACCATGTAAGAAAGAGAAGAAATCTGGTAAGAGCCAGAGGATATATGCTGTAAAATAGTTTCTTTTATACAGAACAGGTTGGTCACACCCATGTAATCTGAAAAAAATATGTCTTCCTAAAAGCTCTTACAATGACAAAAGCAGTTGATATGTCAATATGGATGGGAAAAATATTACAAGGACATGTCTCCAGGTGAAAAGCTACAGGCAATTAATGGGAAACAGAAAAATATTCGTCTCTAAGGACAAGCCTTCTAATAGGTTTTCAACTTCCAAGTGGTCATCCCTAAATACACACACACACACACACACACAAGCAAACCTAAAGGGACGTGGTAGGTGTTAATGATGATGATGATGAGGAGGAGGAGGGAGAGGGAGGGGGAGGGGGAGGGGAGGGGGAGGGGAGGGGAGGGGGAGGGGGAGAAGGAGAAGGAGAAGAAGAAGAAGAAGAAAAAGAAGAAGAAGAAGAAGAAGAAGAAGAAGAAGAAGAAGAAGAAGAAGAAGAAGAAGAAGAAGAAAGAAGAAGAAGAAAAGAAAGATGATAGATAGATAGATAGATAGATAGATAGATGATAGACAGATAATGATGATGAAGCTAGTGGAATGACTAGAAAGGCAGACAGACAGACAGATAGATTTTAGATGTAAAATAATATTAAAGCATTTGAGAGACAGTGGTGTTTGATGACAAAGTAAGAATTGAGGGAGAACAGGATGATTAGAAAGAATAACATTTCATTTGTAAGATTATCAAAAAGGAAACAATTTATAAAGAAAATATCTTATAGTATCATTTTCTAACATTATAAGATTTATTTGTTGTAGAACGAATGTGTGAAAAGTGGACAGTGTGATAATAGTATGAATTGCTTTCAGGAACTGAAAACAATGCTCTAGTTATGTGAATTATTTTATGTGGCCTTATATATGTTATTCACTTAAAATATTTTGTGTACCCCATGCTGTTCAATATTCACATAGTTCAATAAAATTAGTGCCATAGATTTTCAGGCTGGGAATATTTGAATGAATTGCTACAGGTGCTAATGTCAGGAAATGGCATATTTGTACACTGCTCATGCCACTATTGCTAAAGATTACATTATCCTTCTCTGTCTCTGGAATAAAACTTCACATTAAATCATAATATAGACAAGTGCTAATGCAGGCTCTCAATCAACAGAACATAGATGAAGTGCTGAAAGTGACAAAGACATGTAATCTATCTTAATATACAGAAAGAATATTTAGCAGTCTGAACCACCCAGACTAGGAAGTGGATGTGTTAAGTTGTGAGGTCCAAGCTATTGATGGATTTCAAAACAATGAAAAATTAGCCCGTTGCATAGAAGAAACTTTGGAGTAAATAGCATCTTGTTTGTTTTAAAAAATAACACTCTGTGTCTACACATTGATTAGCCATCTAATGTCCAAGGTATTTATTTATATATACTGCCAACTCTTCAGTTTAATGGTACTTGGGTTTGAGTATTTCCTGTTTTTTCAATTATGTTCAATTTTCCATTTCTTGTTGAATATTCTGAAAAGCAATATCATGATTAATTCATCTCCCAGAAGGATTCCAGAAGTAATATCTTCTCAAAGGACTCCTGCCAAAAAAGTATTATGGACTATTTTTCCACCTCCCTAATCATTGGATAATAGATTGAAAAATAGATACCTTTCTACTGTCCCAGTAAAGTATCACATTGTCATTTAATATATGTGGTTGGCTTCTTGCATTCTTGGGAATAACAAGACTCAGTAGCCAACTTCTTTTAATTTCTTGCCTAACTGCTCTTGGTAATATTTGAGATAGTACTAATAAGCAGAAACACATATCCAGGCCAAAGTATTGTAGCTAATATTAAAATAAACATATCACTATTCAACATGTTAATTTGAGTTAGAAAAAATGACTGAAATGATTTTATAGTGCAAATTTGATATCTGATATGGAATATCATTACTAACTTGAACTCTCTGCTGTTTCCCAGGAGGAAATCCCAACAACTTTCCCTTTTCGTTATTGTACAGCGATGAATGAATTCACAGTGATACATTGACCCCCTTTATACACTCTCAGAAACCATGTCCTCTTAAACATATTATGCAGAAAAGGCACAGGGATATATCTCTGGAAACGTCATTATCTCTGTTCTTTCAGTAGCTTCTTGTCTGTCTTATACATGAATCACATAAATTGATATTTATTAAAATTTGTTATCAATGAACCAATGAAATGCCTTGATGCATAAGGACAGTTGCAGTCCAAGGGGGTTGACTTAAATTTAATTACTAGAGACTGTGGATAGATAAAAAGAGAGAAGCAATTCCACAGTTATGTCCTCTGATCTCCCACATGTGCTGTGACATGTGCCAACACAATACATTTGCACAGTTGTATACACAATTAGAAAGAAAGAAAAAAGAAAGAGAGATAATGAATGAATGAATGAATGAATGAGAGCATACATACATACCAAGGAGGAAAACTAGAAAACAGAGACAAATAATATATAATTCCAGTTTGTTGGGTCAAAGCTTCTCTTCTTCCTCTGTGAATAATATTCATTTAGATGCTTTTTGCAATGCTAGTTTAGTTTTCATAAATTTCATAAATTTCTTTAATTCATCTTTGTTTGAAATGTTATTTTTATTCCATTTTCAATTAAGTTGTAAGCTGAATACAAAGTAATGGGCCTCAACATGGCATCTTAGTACATGTGTGTAATACTTTGCTGAGAATATATTTTCAGAATATTATTTGTACATTCTTGTTTTTGAAAGATGCTAATTAAAGGTATGATATTTTCTGATCTTTCTGCCTTTGAAAATTAGTTGGTATACTTTTCTTACAGCCTTTAATATTGCTTCTTTTATTTGTGCTGTGGACATCATGGCTATTAAAGGTCTTTATAGGTCCTTCTCTGATAATGTTTATTTGTAATTTTTTTAAAGCCACTTATGTTAGGATGACATTGGCTCTCAATAACTTTAGAAAAAAAATACTCCAATGAATAAATGGTCAATGTCTTTAGACTTTATCTTCTTCTAAAACTTCATGAATTCTTAGGCTTGATTTCATTAATTTATCCAAGAATTCTATGAAATTTTGTTTGTGTTCATTGTTTTGTATATATCTGATTATGATCTCAAAACAGAGTTCCATGCCTGAAATCCATCTTTCTTGCTTTGCCTTGTTTATTTTTCATCCTTTCCACCATGGTTTTGTGTTTCTTTGTTTTCTTCTGTCTTTATTTATCTATTTATTTACTTACAAGAGACATACTTCATTGCCCAAAATTCATTAAGACTAAAAACTGAAGGGTGGAATATAATATGAAAAGAAAATGAAGGAGGAAACAGACATGAATAGCTGTTCTAATATACATAAAGAAGACACCAAGCATAAATTAGTCAAGCTAACCTACAAAGGACTCACTTATACATATCAATAAGATAAAATAATTTTAACATTTTATTACAAAATAAATTATTAAGTACCACAAATAGACCTGAAAAAGACCTGTGCTTGAATGTTAGGCTCTCACATGTTAAAAAAACACATCATATCCTCATTTCAAGCAACAATCTATAATCATATTCATAATTTTGAAAATGTAAGAAAATTCTCAGAACTGGAATTTATACAACCTACCTTCTTTATTGATCTGAAATAATATAAACATAGCAATCAAACAGTGAGATGTGCTTGTGTGTGTGTAACAAATGAAATGAAAAAGGAAAGAGGCTTTTAACTTGAGAGTAACAAGCACATAGGAAGAGTATTAGGGAAAGTAGGTGTGAGGTACTGGAAAAAAAAAGGAATGGGAGGAAGTGATATAATTTATTTCAGTTGTAATGTTTTTTTAAAGTTCTTTTAAAAGTTCAAAAAATTAGGTAATCAACTTAATGACTTATATTGAATATTTTCCAGAATATTCAAGGTCATATAAAACCACAATGCTAACAACTACAACATTATTTGAAGTAGTAAATATCAAAATAAGAATGCTAGATGTTTTTTAAGTTCCTATCTTTTTTTATATCTGTGACTAATACTTTAAAAGCTTGAACATCAATAGAAACACATGTCATCTCTCATTTTCAGTTTCAATAACAATTTTTAAAACATAAAAAGTGAGGTAGAAGACACACTTCAAAGGGAGACACATTAAATGAATTTATTTCTTGTCTCCTTTGCCTTTTAATAGTAGTTCCACATTTTCTGATCATACTTTTGTCTTTCATTCACTTTGACTTGAACTAATGTGTATGGTATGAGAGTATAGCCCAGATTTATTCTCCTACATGGTAATATTCAATTACCTAAATTTGTTCATTGAAGAGATTTTCTTTTCCACATTGTTCATTATGGGACATTGTTGAAAGTCAGTTGACCACTAACAAATTCTGGGCTTTCTACTCTCTTCTTCTACTTTGTTGACCTTTTGAATGATAATACCATGAAGGCTAATGACTATAATTTAGGAAGCAGTTTGATAATCACAACGTGTGATGTTTTCAAGTCTGTTGTCTTCACTCATTAGTGAAGTCTTCGAGATTTGGGACACTGAGAATTTTAGTACTGGTTTTCTAGTTCCATAAAAATGTGGCATGACGTAACGTATGGAAAAAAAAATCAAGTGAACTTGCAGAAACTTTGGGAAGTCTGCACATTTTCTAGGTTAAGTTTTCTTTTTTTCTTTTCGAAATCCAAACCTTCAGGAAAGTAAAACAAAAATAGACAATTAAGATGCATGCAAGCTAAAAACTTTGTGTACAACAACCAAGCCTAATTTAGTCAATTAGCCTTTCTAAATCAATGTGGAAAAAATGTATTTCACAACCTTGAAATGTCTTGGGCTAAATGATGATCAAATGAAAGTCAGATATGATTATTTTAAATAAGATCTGTGATTTTGTAAATATGCCCTAAAAGATTTCCTTTGGCTCTTTGATAGGTCCAGGGTCAGGACTTCATTGGATCCTACATTTTAAGGTCTAAGTAGCTTAGATTTTATAGCTTAAAACATTTGTCACTTGATTGGAGGGTTTTTCCAGCCTCTGGGACTAGGAAAAATAAATTGTGTTATTTATTTTTTTAACTGAAAAATAATAATCTTTATAAAGGAAAATGTAATATTTTGTTATAGCTCTAGTTACATAATGATAAATTCAGAATATTTAGGATTTTAATTACTTCAAATGGTTATCATTTTTTTAGTTCACATTTCATGAGAAGACATAAATAAATCTAAGCTTACCCCAGATAGAAAACCAATTACAATCCAAATTGTTATCACCACCAAAGTCCTACTGGCAAATCAATGAGTTTCTTGTGGCTACTCATAAGTCATGGATAATTCAAGATCAACTACATAATCAAAAAGGCCACCTTAGTTCAGATGACAAGTCAAAAATACAGATGATCTATATTAATAGATCAGAAAGTCTCCTCCCCACCCACTGTTTGCTGTTTTCATAACCTTGATGAGATTGTTACAATACTTGTCAGATTCAGGGACTTACTAAGACATGTACGTTATTCATTTTCTGAGTGTCAAAAGCCTTTCTTTTCTCTCTTGGGAGGGAAATTTGATGGAGAGGAAATTGTTATACAACATTATGATAGGAAAAATCCAGAATCTTTTAATTATTTTGAATTATGTACCCAAGATTATATAATCACATTTCTTTTCTTTCTTTCTAATTTTTTTTCTGTGTTTGTGCATATGTGTGTATTTATGAGTATGCATATGAGTGTGTGTGTGTGTGTGTGTGTGTCTGTGTGTGTGAATGCTTGCACTGGGACTTGGATTGGTGTATACTTGCCAGGTCAAAGCATGTGATGACCAGAAATCAACATTCAAATGTCTTATTCAACTAGTTATTCACCCTATTCTTTGAGATATGGTCTGCCACTGAACCTGGAACTTGGAATTTTCTGTTTTACTAGATTGCCTGGCCAGTTGAGTCATGCTGTCCCTGTCCCTGGCACTGTTGTTATATTTATGGATGGTCATGCCAAGGTTTTCTGTACGTGATAGGAATTTATACTCAGGCTTCATGCATGCATAACAATTTCTTTATGCATTGAGCTATCACATAATTACCCTACTCTATCATAGAACATCAGCATTTACTCTTCCTCTCTGGCTAAGACTTTGCATCTTTTTAATAATAAGCCACTTAGCTTCATTTTCTTTTGAGAGTCAATAAATGCTATTTTATAAAATGAAAGAGTTCAGAGTTTATTTTACAGTGAAGTATAATCATATTCCCTATACCTACACCAGAATTTCTTGCCTTCTCCATCTTAGTTCTCTTGATACTGACCAATATCATACTGGCTTGGTTTCTACTCTTTTTTTTCTTTGTATTTATTCTTCTCTTCTATATTGCATCCCAACAGCAGTTTCCTCCTACCCTCCCCCAGTCTTTTTCCCCTAGATTCACCTCTCTCCTGCCCCTAGTCCACATCCCCTCAGAAAGGAGCAGGCCATCCAGGGATATCAACCAAATTCAGCATAGCAAGCTACAGTATCACTAGGAACATATTTTTAAGGCTAGATAAGGTAAACCAGTAAGAAGAGCAGAGTTCCAAAGGCAGGCAGAAGAGTCAGAGATAGCCCCAACTTCCACTGATGGAGTACCAAAAGAACATCAAACTAAACAATCAGATCCTAGAGTCAGACCAATATAGGTTCCCCTATCTCTGTGGGCAATGCCCTTGTGGTGTCCTAGATCCCTCTGCCACTCCAATTCCTCCTCCCTGTCCTCTGCAGGACACGTTGAAATCTGTCTAATGTTTGGCTGTGGGACACTGCATCTGCTGTTATCTGTTGCTGGATAAAGTCTCTCTGGTCTTTCTGATCATGATTTGTAGAATCTGGACCAGGAAGTGGTGATGAGGAGGGGAGAGGAAGAATGGTTGGGGTTAATAATGGTTGGGCATGGCTGGGGTCTAGGGGCTGTGCATATGGGCTTACCTGGTTGTCAGAGAACTGGCCTGGTCTCTGGTGGGGTAGGAGGCATCTATTGTAAGGGTGAGCCAGGATGCTGTGATGAAGAGAAGAGGGACAGTTGAGTTTTTCTGGTTAGGCAAGGGTGGGATAGCAGGGGTCATCTTACCTTGCTTTAGGGTACTGGTCTAGCCTCTGGAAACATAGGAGGCTTCTACCAGAGTTGTGGGCTGGGATGTGGTGATGAGTAGAGGGGCAGTTGGGGTTACGCTAGGAGGGTATGGACATGGTGAGGGGGGAAAGAAGGCAGTGGTGATGGTGGTAGTAGTGGTAGTCCTAGTGGTGGTGGTGCTGCTGCTGGTGGTGATAGTGGTGGTGGTGGTGGTAGTGATAGTGGTGGGAGTGACAGTGGTGGCTAATCTGGTTTTCAGGGAGTTGGCCTAGCCTTGGAAGGAAAAGAAGCTTACCACCGTGTGAGCCCAGATATGATGATCAGGAGATGAGAGGCCATTGAAGTATTGAGGTTATGTTGGGCAGGCACAGGCATGGTAGAGGGCAGGGATTATCTAGTTGTCAGAGATCTAGCTTGACATCTGTTGGGGCCAAGCCTTCAGCTCGCTTTTAAGGCTCGCTCTATCCTGGCTTCTGATGGGATAAAAGCCACTTTTAGAGATATATGGTGATAAGAAGAGAAGAGGAAATAAGAGTTATGCTGAGCAACTGCCAGGGTTGGTGGGGGAGTGTAGCCTTAACTGAGGTTCAGTCTGCTGGTCTGGTGTCTGGTGGGGTACAAGGTTTCCACCAAAGGTGTGGGCATAGATGTAGTGACAACGAAAGGAGCTATAGTCTTGATTTTTAAATCAATCAAAACAAAGATGCTGAATCACATTGAGAAATATTATTCATAAGTGTTCAGAAGATTGGTTACATGTTGTTGTAGAGGGAGGAGGATGGACACATGTTATAGTGGTAGAGTTCTTGTAAGGTTTAGATTTGATACCTGGCACAGAAAAAAATAAAGAGTAATTTACCTGAAAAGGAAATAAATACGGTTTTTAATGGTTGACATTTTCCTAAATATATGTCATATCATAGAAACTGTTAAAACAGCACTCTCCTGGTCAGTCTGGATGGTTACAGTTGGGTAAAAAGCTTTCATACAGTTTGAAATTTCATACACTTTGAAGAGATGTAGATTTTCTTCCTAAACCTGGTGCTTCAAAATATATGAAACATTTACTAAGGTTGAGGGTCTCATAAACCAAACAAATTTGAACCAAAGAAAGGTGCTGAGGAGACATCTTTGTACAGCAAGTCTACATGGACCTGACCACGCTGTTTGAGGCAAAGGTTGACAGTAGGTTATGGTGGAAGGATCAAATTTCCTTTCCCTGTGTGAACACCTGTAATCTTAGCAGGAATATAAATTATTATGACGCAGCTCACACACATTTTCTGTTCCAGGACTAAATGAAATCAAAGCAAATAGATAAATGATATATTTTTCCATTTATTTATTTATTTATTTATTTATTTATTTATTTGTTTGTTTGTTTGTTTGTTTGTTTGTTTGTTTATTCACTTTACATAAAGATTGCAGCCCCTCTTCTCCTCTATGTACCTGCCTCATACCACCTGTTCCTTGTCTCTGAGAAGAGGGAAGTTTTCCCCTCCTTGGATCCCAAACTTTTTGGCATCACAAGTCACTGCAGGACAAGATACATAGTTTCCCACTGAAGCCAGACAAGAAAGCCCAGTAAGAGGAGTAGGATGCAGAGTCAGGCAACAGAGTCAAGGTAAGTCCCCTCCAGGTTTGGGGGGACCCGCATGAATACCGAGTTGCACAGCTACTACATATGTACAGAGGGGCCTAGGTCCAACCCAATTATTCTCTTTGTTGGGTGGTTCAGTCTCTGGCAGTCCCCAAAGATGCAGGTGATTCTGGGTCTTCTTGTGGAGTTTCTACCCACTCTGGATTCCTCAATCCTTCTCCAACACTTCCACAAGACTTTCCAAGCTCAGTCTAACATTTGGCTGTGGGTATCTGCATCTGTTTCAGTCAGCTGCTGAGTGGAGCCTCTCAGAGAACAGTTATGCTAGGCTCCTGTCTGAGAATCAAGGCTCTTAAACGCAAACATAGCCTGAGGATCCAAGGTAGTAGAAAGAGGAGAGTAGGTCTGCAATGTGTCCATATTGACGCCCTTAGGACATCTGGACACATTCTCCCTAACATTGGCAGGGGTTACTTTACTTATGTCTGTCTCACACAGGGTACCTGTGTATCCAGGCCAACAGTGACAAATATAGTTGTCAACTGTGCCTTCACATGTTACATAATTTTGACAAGGTTCTGACCAACTTCATCATACTGTGGAATACATGCATGTCTCAAACAGAAGCAATTCTGAGAAAGAGAAGTGTGAAACACCACTAGCTTCATCATTTCTGGATTTCCAAGCATCTGAACTGGCAGAAGTGGTTTAAGGACTGGAGACTCTTGCCAACTCACTTGGCCTTTGTCAGCCTGAAGAAAGTAATCATCTAAGGTTAGAGGACCATCTGCAGCATTGCCTTATTTCTTCAGCAATGACTTATACAGAGATCATGAATTACAGCTCCAGGTGAAACAGAGTGCGAGACAAAATATACCAAGAAAATAAAATGTTCTTCATATACAAGCTAGAGGAATCCTCCTAGGCAGCTGTCATCCTTAGGGCCACATATGAAGTGGGCTTTGCAGACATAAATGTACACAGAATTCCTAAAGGCTTGACTTCCTAAGGAAAAACTAGAGTCTAGGTATTTCTCCCCAAGCCTTTGTATACCGTGTTCTGTGTTCTGTGTGCTGAGAGGAACACAATGCAGAGAGAGAGAGAGAGAGAGAGAGAGAGAGAGAGAGAGAGAGAGAGAGAGAGAGAGAGAGAGAGAGAGAGAGAGAGAGAGAGAGAGAGAGAAAGAGAGAGAGAGAATGCTTCTTTGAAAAATTAGTTAAAAATTGCAGCAATGAAAAATGGAAGAGTAGAAACTGTTTCTCTAGAATTCAGAGGGACAATTTTGCATCCTTAATACATAAAATTAAAAAGTGAGCTGAACTTTCATAGAGGAATAGCAGTGTGTACATGTGCCTCTGTGTGTGCACCACGTGCCTGTGCTTTTCTGTGTTATAGGTGTAATGTGCTGCAGTGAAAGAAGAGAGTAAAAGACTCTGAAATTGAGAAGGACTGCTCTTCAGATTCAATAGACTGAACACAGAGAACAGCAATCTGTGCTTTGTTGAGAAGTACGGAGTGTGTGTGTGTGTGTGTGTGTGTGTGTGTGTGTGTGTGTGTGTCTGTGTCTGTGTGTCTGTGTGTGTGTGTCTGTGTGTGTATGAAAGTATGGAAATGTGTACAGGTATAATGCATTCCACATTGCAAAACAATATAAAATAAGGTCCAGCACTACAGAGAGGATCTAAAGGTCACTGTGACAGCTCCTGTCACTTTTAGCAAGTGTATCTGCCAAACAGGTTCTTTCTGTCTCTCCTGTGTCTTGGAGCCAATTGCTTTTAAACTATGAATAGTGGGCTATTGACCTTCCATTGAAGTGGTTTGATCTGGGGATGTAAGCCATCTCTCCCTTGGTGAGCTATATTATCACTGTAGAATGTCTCAAGAAATGGCAAAAATCACAAAAGTACTTGGAATATGTTTCATAAGGTAAAGCTTCCTATTCTGCAGCAGAGAAATTACTTTTAAGGACAATTTTTTTTTAAAGAAAATGAATGCTGAAGTGGCTAAAACAGCTTCCATTTACACTGTGATTCAGTCCATAATGTCTGTCAGGCTCATCTCCATAGCTCCATGTGCCTATCAGAGTTCTCCACACTTATCTTCCATGACACATAGACTGAAAGACCTTCTCAGGATGTAATTCCAGCTGATAAAATTCTTTTCAGGGATTTTTCTTCCAGAACTTCTAGGGAATAAACTTTCTCCCTTCTTACAGCATCACAGTACTTCTAATTTTAAATATTCCATCTCACCTCTGTTCCATAAAGAAATCTTCTTATTCAATAGAAACAAAAGATTAACACAGAGAAAGAAATGGAGCCTTTCCCTTGTTGTGCTTTATGGGATCCCATCCTGGATGTTAAATTAGGATAACTATTTCAGCTATTCTCCTAATTACATGGGCTGACATCCCGTTTGATTTTACCCTAATTTCATTTGTGGTTCATTCACTTACAACTGAATTTCTTGACAAACAGATGAACAAAAATGTATTCCACAAGTCTCTGCATTGTGAAAACATTCTGGGTTAATATGGAAAGTAATATAGGATCCCTGCTAGGTTATCAGAAAGAACCTTAAGCTAGATATCTATAAAGTAAAGCTGAGAGTACTGAGTGCCAGTTGCAGAAAGGCCAAATTAGAATTCCTTACTCTTTTCTTCCCCGCGGCTAACACAAGAGCATGAAGTAAGCCAAATACACCAGAGAAAAATACAACCAGAGTCTAACTCAACCCGTTATCTCAGCTCCCATCCATGCTGTGTCTGCTGCTTCTGTCTCTAAGGAGAAAAGGTCACACTGAAGTTTGTTAGGATTCAAAAGTCTGCATAATTGTAGAGATGTCAACTCAAAGGATCATAGTGCTTTTACTGGTAGTTTGAGAAGCAGGTAAGAGTTTCTTTTTAAATACAACTAAGGCTTCTTTTTAAATATTACATGTTTCCAGGGGAGAGTTAGCCTTTTTGGCTGAAAAGAGGTTTTTCTACCTTTCATTTTGAACTTCCCTTCCTAATCTAAAGTCATACTATTGCTTATCCCTGAATCCACAGTTGCAGAAAGGGAAATGGGAAACATTAGTGTGACAAACAGCATTATCTCATAGCTTAGGCACTTCTAGAATGGTCAGTTTTCATTTGCTTAATAAATATTTAAACCAAGATAAACTTAACTAACTCTTGCTGGCCCCCTGACCATGCTTTCTCTATCTTTATCTACCATAAAGATTATTTTTATACGACTGTGAAACTTCAGATAGTGAGGGAAGGGTGTAATCTAGTAAAAGTAGTCAGTTGTTTTAGCATTCCGTTAGAACTTGATCAAGTACACACAATTTTATATATGGTTCTAAACTATCATACTATAGCCAAATGGCAATGGCAGTCTGTGACTGCTCTGATATCCATCGTCATGGGTGCATTAACTTCTGAGATGTACATGAGGAGGGAGAGCACACAATACTTCCTTGTGACAGTGCTTAGCATCACTTGGCTCCCTCAAGTTAGAGATTAAGATGAGGATGGCAGAAAATGCAGGAGAGGTTGGACATGAGGAAGAAATAGGAGCAATTCTTATGATAGAATAATTGTGTTATAACATGATACGTGTTGAAATTGTACTAGCTATAGCTAAATACATTAACACATAAATATGTACAAAGAAAATTGGAGAAGTCTAAAGGAGATTAAGTGTATTATACAAGAGCATGAACAACAGTTCAATAAAATGTTGCCGTTAGGGAAACTGGGTAACATACACATGACATTTCTCTATTAATTTTTATGAGAAGTTATGACTTATGATTTTTTCAAAATAAAAAATATTCTTTTTTTCAAGATATATGATAAAATGTATTTTTAATAAATGAGGGAAAATAAAATAATGAAATAAATATTTTTGTGCTTATTACATTTTTAGTTATTTTTATTAGATATTATCTTTATTTACATTTCAAATGTTATCCCCTTTCCTATTTTCCCCTCCAAAAAACCCCTATTCCTCTCCTCCTTCCCCTGCTCACCAACCCACTCACTCCTGCTTCCTGGCCCTGGCTGTCCCCTATACTGGGACATAGAACCCTCACAGGACCAAGGGCCTCTCCTCCCATTGATGGGAGGAGACTAGGCCATCCTCTGCTACATATGCAGCTAGAGCCATGAGTCCCACCATATAGTTTATTCCTCTTTGCATGCTGTGGATATAAGTTCAAGTGGTAGAGTATCTAGTATTTAGTATTCAGAAAGTACTGAGTTCAGTTCTCAACACTGAATCAACCTGGTTTGGTGGTAATTTCTAGTACTTCAGTAGGAGAGTCAGGAGTCAAGGTCATCTTCTTTTGTATCATTAGTTAGAGACCAGTCTGAGCTGCTATGTGAGAATCTGTCTCAAAAGAGAAAAAAAATATCATCCTGGTCTTATTCATTGCTAAAGCTAGTGGCAGTGGTCAGTTTTTCAAATGGCTCTTTATCAATAATGCTTTCTTTAGAGCTCTGTTGAACCATAGAGAAAGCAGTATCCTTAAATATTTCAGAGAGAATAAAAAAGATGGAGATAACTTTTATGTTCTTTTGCCTTTTCTATTTCATCTATTCCAAGCAGCCAAAATGTAGAATGGGAGGTTTTTTGTTTGTTTGTTTGATTGTTTTTTGTTTGTTTGTTTGTTTGTTTAAATCAGGAATTATAGACTACTATATTAAGAAGTGTTGTTTTATAACCCCTAATGCATCTTTTGTTTTGGAGTCTTTCTGTTTTTACTGATGCTGATACATGGATCAAAGCAGATACTGAACAAATGTTTTCTTTAAGCAGATATTCCATGAGATCTCACTTCTTGGGAACTGAGAGCAGGGTAGCAGCAAGTATGGGAAGATCCTTTTCTTCCCAAGCATCATTTATATATCCCAGAAGGATGTCTACAACAAGGCACTGTGATGTCTATCATTGACATTCACGAGTGTGTCAACATTAGCATCCATAATTCATCACTATTTGTAACAACTCTATTCAGGTCAGAGACTTGCTATGAGACCTCATTTCTATATTACATAACTGTGACAAGACTCAAATCCAGTACCACTTTATCTATCTGATTCTGTCTTCTGTTTGAAATTGCTTAATGAGCATTTCACTTAAACAAGGGTAAAAATAGAGTTATTTCCAACTATTCATGTTGCTAGTCTACATTAACTTTTTAAAACAAACATTCCTCTCAGAATGTGTTTGGAAACTTCTTTTATTATGCTATTAGTAGGGTTGTTTCTCTGATAATGATGTGGGATGTGTTTTCTTGATAAAAAGGGAGAGCTGAATTTTTTCTATATGCTGTTCAGTAGTAACAAGTTGGCTAGCCATGACTCTCCTAACTTCATATGTATTATGTTCTACTCTGATGGAAAATACCTTCACACTCACAAGGATTCAAGTGTCCTTCAGAGTTTGCTTTAACAAGGATGAATATATCATCAAAATGTTCCTACAAGATTTTATTGGCACATGACATTGAACTAGAGAAATATTTCCAAGGGGATGTACTTGTAATGGAAGCTTTTACTGATACTAAATTAGGCTGCCTTTTCTCCATAAATGCTTTTAAAAATATTCTAAAGCACCTGGCCTGACCGGTAGGAGATAGGATGATAGGAAATAAATTTAAAAATAAACCAAGAGAGGGTGCCTTCCTTTATCTAGACAGGGTTTATTAGTATATATACAAATTATAATTATATTACTATAAGAACACAAATATAGTTTTAAAGAGCTGCATGAAAGCATGTATTCATGATTTCCCCTTATTCCTGGTCCTTGAACTGTGGACTGCACAGTGTACTTGAAATATTAACAGAAGAGAAAAATTGCTAATGGACATTTCTTAACCAGCTTCACGCATTATGAGAATGTACATGATCGCTTTTAGTTCTGTCTGCTTGTCTCCATACCCAGTTCATACTTTACCTATCTTTGCTTATTTCCTTGTCCCCAGAGACTGACATTGATCTGACCTTGATCTTGCTGTGCTACATTCTTGTTATCTCTATTTTGTATTAATAAGCAGAAATCAAGAGAAAACAATGAAAAAGATCATATCCCAGGAGGAGAAAAACTTCAGGGTATTTATGCTTGTTTTCACATATGCACACACCACATACATACATACACACAGAGATATAAATACACAGAGATGCACACACATGCACATACACAGACATACACCATGCACATATACAGACATACACCACAAACACATATACAGACACCACACACACACACACACATACACACATATACACACATACACATGTACACACATGTACATACACATGATAATGACTTTGAAGTCTGGTTAGTCCCTGAACAACTCAGTATCATTGGTTTGTTTATTTCTGTATTATTTATTTTATTTTATTTTACTTTATTTTATTTTATTTATTCAGTTTACATGCTCATTGGCTCCCATCCTGTTCACTCCCTCACACAATCCTTCCTCCATCTCTCCCCTTCATCCCTCAGAATGTGGGCCCCCCTGAGGAACACCCTACCCTGTCACATCTTATCTGTGCTTCAGCAACAGCTTTTGCGTCCAACTGTCCTCAAAGTCACAGCCAAATGTACTTTTTTTTTCTGACAGGACAGGATAGTACACCTGGGATTACACCTGTAATATAAATTGAAAAGAAAGTGATGAATAGTGGATGTGTTATGAGGTTGCTAGGATCCAGTGAAGTAAGACATCATGTTCTGCTAGCTGACCAGAGAAAGCTCATGGACAGAATGCCTGTAAAAGAGGCAAAAGTTAGTTTGTGACCTTTATAATTGGAAATATTATTTCTTTTACCTTTCAAATTTGTGTAATTTTGGGGAAATAATTAATAGAATAGTACTTCTACTAAGAACAAAGAAGGGTTAAGGAATCCCTCTTTCTGATGGACACACAAAAGGTCAGGATATCAATGAAAGGCTAATCAGAATGCTCCCAATGAAATGTCATGGGGCCAGTCATGCTTACAGAGTGCAAGGACAGAGTCTTAACTTGCAAGCTCACCAAGTTGCAGCAACCACCAGAGCCATGCTGTCTGGAATGCAAAAGCAAACCTAACCTTTATTTTCCCCCACAATCTCTTGTCCCTGTTTCTCTTGAGACACTTCATCTAGTCCTCTTAAGAACAACTTAGCAAGCAGCTTGTGGGGGAATTGTGTTAAAGATTTAGATTTGTTTTTGAGACAAGATCTCTCCTATTGCTCAGGCTAACCTAGAAATTTGTGTGTGTTTGTGCATGTGCAAGTGCCTCTTAAACCTGAAGATCATCATTTTAGACTAACTTGATGACCAGTGAGCCTCACCGATTCACCAACATTTAGAGGATCATAGGCAAGTAGTCACACCATTATCAATGAATTTATTTAGATTTTTGAGATGCAAATCTTACCACATAGAATTGGCTAACAGGGAATACACTATGTAGACTAGGCTGATCTTGAATTAATACAGATACACATAGCATTATATCCTGAGTACTTGGGTTAAAGGAGCAAGCCCCTACTCACATCTGACAATCTTTTTAGATGGATGTTAAGAATCTGAATTCACTTCTTCATACTTATGAAACAAGTGCTCTTGATTTCAGCTCCTCATACTTTATATAACAAGTTCCTTTACCATAGAGCCATCTTCCCATACTAACCAAGACATTCTGTTCCTAATGAAACGTGACCAGTAGAAGAGGTAGCTTAGGAAGAAATAATAATTGCATCACAGCAGTGTGTACAAGAACCCCTAGGTTGTCTTCTTGCATTAATTTCTTAACTTTCTTTTATTTTTTTTTGAGATGATACCATAATTGCACCCCTTCAACCTTCACTTTGGCTCCCTATAAAGTCTTCCAGAGATTTTCCTTGAATTCATTCAAATTCATTTATCATTAACTGGTGTGTGTGTGTGTGTGTGTGTGTGTGTGTGTCTCCACACATAAGCACATGTTTATATGTATGTATGTATGCATGTATGTATGAACAACCCTTTGTTGAATGGACTATAAGTCCAACTAAAGAGCTATTGGATACTGCCATGGTATTTAAGACACTAATGCAACATTAGTTTTAGGATGCTATGCTGGTCATTATAGACGTCATAGCTGAGTACAAAATAAGGACTCATTCAGTAACAGAAAAAAATTAATTTCTATGAATACACTTTCACACACACACACATACACACACACACACACACACATACACACACACAAATAGACATCCACACATACACATAACTATAACCTACTTAGTCTATGTTACTCATATGTATGTTTTTGAGGGATGAAAACCCATTTGGTTACCCATCTGGTATTGGGCAACACAGTGAGGTCTTATGTTTTTCCCCATTCACTTTAGCATGTCTACTGGTGCCATCTTTGTTCAGCTCATATGATGCAGGCATGTTGCTGAGTCCTCATGTGTGTAGTTTGATATCACTAGGAGACACAATCTCATAGCAAACTCTGTTTCTCTGACTCATAAAGATTTCTTCAATGATCACAAAACCATACGTGCAAGAGTTGTGTTATAAATGTATCAACTGGGACTGGGCTCCATTCTGATTGGTTATGGTTTTCTGTGATGGTCTCCATCTGCAAATACAACCCCTCTTTGAAGAGGGGTTAGGATAACTCTTACCTGTGTGTATAAGGAAAAATATGTAGAGTCTAATTAGGTTTATACTGGTGTAAAAATTTGATGGTTATAGGTTCACCTCCAAGATCTATGACTTCACTGTCCCTGAGTGCAATTTGGTTGGATTGGTTTCCAATATTTGACATGATTTCTTTTTTGCTGTGCATATCTAATGTCCAATCACAGAGCTATTAGATACTACTAAGGCATAGGAGATACCACTGTTGTCTAAGGATTAGGATGCCATGCTTGGTCAATCATCAGCATCATAACTGGACAGACAATGGGGGACTCATTCAGTAGCTGAATGATTTTCAGTTCTAACTCAAGAGGAGATGACAAATAGACATCCCAAATAACTATTCAGAGGATAGCCTTGTTCACAAGAACATTATACCTCTGCTTCCGGCCAGCTCTCACATATTTTTTTTTTATTTTATTGTCCTGTTAATTCATTCTTCTTTCCAACTTTTCTTCCCCTGTATTTTTATCTGGTGTAATGGAGAAAAATTACAGTCATTCTTCACTGTGTACCATGCATGGTCCTCAAAAGCTAAATCATTTTCAATAAGATATTAAAAGATGTGAAATATCTAATTTTCTCAATAAAATTCAAAATATTTAACCATCTCTATTTGATCATGAGTTGCTCAAGGCCTAAATTATTGAGATACCTGAAACAAACAAACAATAAAAGCCCCCCGTCACTCTATGCTCAAAAGACTTCAGGAATCAGAGTTGTAGGGGAATAAATATACAAAAATCAGTATAGTTCTTATTCTTTATGTACTATGCTGTAAACATATTGTGATCAGATAAAAACACGTACAATAACATGTCACCCTCCCACAAAGTCTTGCCTAGTATGTCCTTCCCTAGCAGGTAAATGGTTATGGGGAATGCTGTTCTCCTCTGCAGTTTGTTTATCTGTTACTTTCTAGATTTAAGTTCATCAAGGCAATGGCTTGATCCTTACACATAGATTAATCATCTCAGTAAGCATTTAGCAATACTTACTTACAAACAGTTTATGTCAGGAGCCATAATAGGACAAGCTAATAACTAGCAGATAATCTTCCTGAGATGTTCTGCTTTGGATTATTATATAATTTTTGACAGATTCACTCTTATTTGGCAAGGCCATAAAAGAATTCACTTTAGGAAAGATTCCTGCTATTAATATGCTTTTCCTGTTATTGTTAAACACATGTAACAATAACTAGATAATAGTCCACCCCTTTGGAGCTGATCTCTGCAGATCTATGAAGATCTATGAAGATGTACGGTATAGTAGTGATACTATATAGACAAATAGATGACCTCTTGAGCCTTAATGATGATCCTATAAGAATCCCTAAAATTATATCAGTGATTATTAAGCTCTTTTATAGTGGGACTGCTATTAGGTCCTTTTCTGATAGTCAAAACTGCTGTCAGTCTCCTGTTAATTGCTCTTATATGATAATCAGACTTTTTCTTACTCAGAGCACAATCCAAGATGTTGTAAAACAATTAATAAAACAATGACCAAATGTCATATAAAGGGAACTAATAACTTATTGTAGGTGCTGGGACAGAAGATAAAATATCGACTGGGTTTATCTATACGAAACTTCACTAATTGTTATGGTTTTCGACTTACAATGAACCTGTGTAGCTGGGACAGGTGATGGATGTTTAGCCAGATAATTACTCCTAATGGATATGCATGCAAACATTCTCTGTTGTAAATTTCTATTTCAATTTATGATTTTATTTGTGCGTGAACTTTTGATGAATTTTTTAACATGTGATCATGTATTCTGAAAGATGCTTAAGTGATGAGGATAAAGAGAAGAGTTACAATTTGAGCTGAGAAGAACTGAGCTGAAAGTAATTAATCTGAGAGGAACTGAGCTGAGAAGTTTTTCAGACAGAACTGAACTCAAGAAGAACTTAGAAGTGTAGGCACAGCATTGAAAGAAAAAGCACCTTGAGTGAGAGCATTATTTAAGATTAGAAGTAGAATGCAGAGTGGAATAACTTAGAAACTATAGGTAACATAAAAAACTAAGAAAGCAATGTTCAGAAGGCAGACGGAAAGAGGAAAAAAAGAGAAGCTGCAGAGAGAGCAGAAGAAGCAGGCAGGCTTCTTCTTACCATGGGACCAAACAGGTCCTTTCTTAATAACAAGGCAGGCTTAGACTTATTAAAAGTAACAGAGCTTTTTTTTTTTTCCTTACAAAATTGGGTTTAATTTATTTAGCATTAAAAGGGTACAAGCTTTTTCTTTCTCTATGCAATAAATATTGGATCTCATTTTTCATCCAGAATGAGTGAGTTCTTTCTGCACCAGTGCTTGGTCTTTTGCTCCATATGCATATGGGTGCATGTAAGTATGTGGAATTGTGAGAATGCATTCAAGGTGAACCCAACTGGTTTGAATGGAATTGTATAAGTACACATGCATGAATCTATATATGAACTTATGTGAGTTTATGCATATTTGCTTTATAAAAGTTTTTCTTCTGCAAATGTTATTCCCTTCTCCTGGTTCAATAGAAGTTTATTGCTCCAAACCGCTTCTTAGCCAAACAAGCAAGAGATATCTGGAAAACAAAACAAAAACAAACAAACAAACAAATGCTCTAACAGTCCTTTACTTAATCTCTTGCTGTTTTGGGATGAGATGCTAAGTGCCAGAGACTGCAGTTTCTGGTCTCAGAGGAACACAGAAGGCAGGTTGGCTACAATAATATAGTAACTTAGATTTAAATAGGTAAATTTATTATTATTATACAGCAGTGCTAAATATCTTGTAATACAAAGTCTTACCCCCATATCTCTGTAAGAGAAAGTCTTACCCTTCTCCTATGCTCTTCTCCCTCCACTCCCTCAAGAAGAACCCACAAGAAAGAAGACTCCTGTTGGGGCTGCCCCCACATCCCCCCCCCCAACCCAGCAAGTTTATGAATAGAGACAGAGGCATTCTTCTGATTATTTCAAATTCTTCTCTGTAAATAGCATTATATCAAATTGTTATCTTATTTCAGCACTTATATGTATATTACAAGGACTCGTTTTTGGAAGGAGGACTTTTCAAGACAAGGTTTATATAGCCCAGGCCAGCCTCAAACTCATCATCATTCTGCTTCAATTTTCTAATTGTTTTGATTATAAGCACATACTACCAAACACATCACAAATCTTACTTTTATCATCCTGAAAGAGTTTTGAGACCCCCCAAATTATAGAACAAAAGACTGATCTCTTAAGCTTGACAAGCAAGAATTTCATCTCACTTTCAACAAAATTCAACATTATTATCGCTCTGATGCCCTGCCTATAAATCTTTCCTCAAGTCTTTGGAGACAATTCCAATTATTGGGTCACCTTGTACACTATTTGAGATACAACCCTCAACCACTATGAGTCAAAGAAAACAGACAGATGCAGACCATAGCCCCTACTTACTTAGGACTTGCCTACAGACCTGAGATCATAAGTGGTAGCCATTTACCAAGAGAATGCTTGTGTCTTGCATCGAAAGATAAAAGTGGTGTGAATAAAAGTAACTTCATTCAGTGTAGAACACACTTGATTTTTCTCAAGCTAAAAATAAGGCATGTTCCTGGATTTGTGGTCATTAAACTCAACGCATCACTCTCGCTGCTTTTGTCTGCTCATAATATGCTGGCAATAATGCTGGATAGCTTAGCCAGGCTTACTGAGGGACAATCAAGTTGATTATGGATCGTGATACCTGCTGTCATAGCAAGCCAAAACCATTTGATACGATTTCTATGTCATGCTGCCTTCATTCCCTCTGATTTTTTCTCCTCAGAAAGTCCACCCCTAACTTTTCCCTCCTTTCTTAGCAAGTGGGATCCTTTTCATCTGTGAAGAGTCCCAGTACCCTTTTCCTCTTCCCTGAGAATCTCATTATTGGAATTTTCTGTATTCATAAATCATGTTTCCTGTGTAGCCCCTAGTATCTACCACTCTGGGCTACAAAATGACATTCTCGGCCACTCTCCTGCTTTGTACCATCATATAGCCATATAGAGATGAACATTCATGAAATGGACTGAGCTACTTGATTCATAACATATTCCTTAGAATTAATTTAGGAATGTCCCAATAAGTAGTATGTAAGTAAATGAATAAAGCCCAGACCATAAGTAGCATCAATTGCTTGGTATTGTTTTGTCAGTACTGGATTTTTCTCTGTGTTCTTTTAATAGCAATATACATGTGCACTGCATTACTGAGTGTAGACTATCTTCTGACTTTGCCAATTAGAAAGGTGAAATAAAATCTTATTGCTATAGGTGCACTTTTATTATAAATTTATTTTTTTCTTTCAGGATTAATGACCATGTATATGCTTTTGTAGAATCAGCTACTCTTGTGCTTTTTTTTTTTTTTTTTATCTTACTAACATACAGATTTGTTTTTATTTTTTTTTCACTGTTTTTTTTATTACATATTTTCCTCAATTACATTTCCAAAGCTATCCCAAAAGTCCCCCATACCGCCCCCCACTTCCCTACCCTCCCATTCCCATTCTTTTGGCCCTGGCATTCCCCTATATTGGGGCATATAAAGTTTGCAAGTCCAATGGGCCTCTCTTTCCAGTGATGGCCGACTAGGCCATCTTTCGGTACATATGCAGCTAGAGACAAGAGCTCCGGGGTACTGGTTAGTTCATCGTGTTGTTCTAACTATAGGGTTGCAGATCCCTTTAGCTCCTTGGGTACTTTCTCTAGCTTCTCCATTGGGAGCCCTGTGATCCATCCAATAGCTGACTGTGAGCATCCACTCCTGTGTTTGCTAGGCCCCTGCATAGTCTCACAAGAGACAGCTATGTTTGGGTCCTTTCAGCAAAATCTTGCTAGTGTATGCAATGGTGTCAGCGTTTAGAAGCTGATTATGGGATGGATCCCTGGATACGGCAGTCTCTAGATGGTCCATCCTTTCATCACAGCTCCGAACTTTGTCTCTGTAACTCCTTCCCTGGGTGTTTTGTTCCCAATTCTAAGAAGGTGCACAGTGTCCACACTTTGGTCTTCATTCTTCTTGAGTTTCATGCATTTATCAAATTGTATCTTATATCTTGGGTATCCTAAGTTTTGGGCTAATATCCACTTATCAGTGAATACATATTGTGTGAGTTCCTTTGTAATTGTGTTACCTCACTCAAGATGATGCCCTCCAGGTCCATCCATTTGGCTAGGAATTTCATAAATTCATTCTTTTTAATAGCTGAGTAGTACTCCATTGTGTAAATGTACCATAATTTCTGTATCCATTCCTCTGTTGAGGGACATCTGGGTTCTTTCCAGCTTCTGGCTATTATAAATAGGGCTGCTATGAACATAGTGGAGCATGTGTCCTTCTTACCGGTTGGGACATCTTCTGGATATATGCCCAGAAGAGGTATTGCTGGATCCTCCGGTAGTACTATGTCCAATTTTCTGAGGAACCGCCAGACTGATTTCCAGAGTGGTTGTACAAGCTTGCAATCCCACCAACAATGGAGAAGTGTTCCTCTTTCTCCACATCATCGCCAGCATCTGCTGTCACCTGAATTTTTGATCTTAGCCATTCTGACTGGTGTGAGGTGGAATCTCAGGGTTGTTTTGATTTGCATTTCCCTGATGATTAAGGATGTTGAACATTTTTTCAGGTGCTTCTCTGCCATTCGGTATTCCTCAGGTGAGAATTCTTTGTTCAGTTCTGAGCCCCATTTTTTAATGGGGTTATTTGACTTTCTGGAGTCCACCTTCTTGAGTTCTTTATATATATTGGATATTAGTCCCTTGTCTGATTTAGGATAGGTGAAGATCCTTTCCCAATCTGTTGGTGGTTTTTTTGTCTTATTGATGGTGTCTTTAGCCTTGCAGAAGCTTTGTAGTTTCATGAGGTCCCATTTGTCAATTCTCGATCTTACAGCACAAGCCATTACTGTTCTATTCAGGAATTTTTCCCCTGTGCCCATATCTTCAAGGCTTTTCCCCACTTTCTCCTCTATAAGTTTCAGTGTCTCTGGTTTTATGTGAAGTTCCTTGATCCACTTAGACTTGACCTAGTACAAGGAGATAGGAATGGATCAATTCGCATTCTTCTACATGTTAACAACCAGTTGTGCCAGCACCATTTGTTGAAAATGCTGTCTTTCTTCCACTGGATGGTTTTAGCTCCCTTGTCGAAGATCAAGTGACCGTAGGTGTGGGTTCATTTCTGGGTCTTCAATTCTATTCCATTGGTCTATTTGTCTGTCACTATACCAGTACCATGCAGTTTTTATCACAATTGCTCTGTAGTAGAGCTTTAGGTCCGGCATGGTGATTCCACCAGAGGTTCTTTTATCCTTGAGAAGAGTTTTTGCTATCCTAGGTTTTTTGTTATTCCAGATGAATTTGCAGATTGCACTTTCTAATTCGTTGAAGAATTGATTTGGAATTTTGATGGGGATTGCATTGAATCTGTAGATTGCTTTTGGCAAGATAGCCATTTTTACAATGTTGATCCTGCCAATCCATGAGCATGGGAGATCTTTCCATCTTCTGAGATCTTCTATAATTTCTTTCTTCAGAGACTTGAAGTTTTTATTATACAGATCTTTCACTTCCTTAGTTAGAGTCACGCCAAGATATTTTATATTATTTGTGACTATTGAGAAGGGTGTTGTTTCCCTAATTTCTTTCTCAGCCTGTTTTTTCTTTGTGTAGAGAAATGCCATTGATTTGTTTGAGTTAATTTTATATCCAGCTACTTCACCGAAGCTGTTTATCAGGCTTAGGAGTTCTCTGGTGGAATTTTTAGGGTCACTTATATATACTATCATATCATCTGCAAAGAGTGATATTTTGACTTCATCTTTTCCAATTTGTATCCCTTTGATCTCCTTTTGTTGTCGAATTGCTCTGGCTAGGACTTCAAGTACAATATTGAATAGGTATGGAGAAAGTGGACAGCCTTGTCTAGTCCCTGATTTTAGAGGGATTGCTTCAAGCTTCTCACCATTTACTTTGATGTTGGCTACTGGTTTGCTGTAGATTGCTTTTATCATGTTTAGGTATGGGCCTTGAATTCCTGATCTTTCCAAGACTTTTATCATGAATGGGTGTTGGATCTTGTCAAATGCTTTTTCTGCATCTAACGAGATGACCATGTGGTTTTTGTCTTTGAGTTTGTTTATATACTGGATTACGTTGATGGATTTCCGTATATTGAACCATCCCTGCATCCCTGGGATGAAACCTACTTGGTCAGGATGGATGATTGTTTTGATGTGTTCTTGGATTCGGTTAGCAAGAACTTTATTGAGGATTTTTGCATCAATATTCATAAGGGATATTGGTCTGAAGTTTTCTATCTTTGTTGGGTTTTTTTGTGGTTTAGGTATCAGAGTAATTGTGGCTTCATAGAATGAGTTGGGTAGAGTACCTTCTGTTTCTATTTTGTGGAATAGTTTGTGAAGAACTGGGATTAGATCTTCTTTGAAGGTCTGATAGAACTCTGCACTAAACCCATCTGGTCCTGGGCTTTTTTTGGTTGGGAGACTATTAATGACTGCTTCTATTTCTTTGGGGGATATAGGGTTGTTTAGATCATTAACCTGATCTTGGTTCAACTTTGGTACCTGGTATCTGTCTAGGAACTTCTCCATTTCATCCAGGTTCTCCAGTTTTGTTGAGTATAGCCTTTGGTAGAAGGATCTGATGGTGTTTTGGATGTCTTCAGGATCTGTTGTTATGTCTCCTTTTTCATTTCTGATTTTGTTAATTAGAATACTTTCCCTGTGCCCTCTAGTTAGTCTGGCTAAGGGTTTATCTATCTTGTTGATTTTCTCAAAGAACCAGCTCCTTGATTGGTTGATTCTTTGAATAGTTCTTCTTGTTTCCACTTGATTGATTTCTCCCCTGAGTTTGATTATTTCCTGCCGTCTACTCCTCTTGGGTGAATTTGCTTCCTTTTGTTCTAGTGCTTTTAGGTGTGTTGTCAAGCTGCTAATGTGTGCTCTTTCTAGTTTCCTTTTGGAGGCACTCAGAGCTATGAGTTTTCCTCTTAGAAATGCTTTCATTGCGTCCCATAAGTTTGGGTATGTTGTGGCTTCATTTTCATTGAACTCTAAAAAGTCCTTGATTTCTTTCTTTATTCCTTCCTTGACCAAGGTATCGTTGAGAAGAGTGTTGTTCAGTTTCCACGTGAATGTTGGCCTTCTATTATTTATTTTGTTATTGATGATCAGCCTTAGTCCATGGTGATCTGACAGGATGCATGGGACAATTTCAATGTTTTTGTATCTGTTGAGTCCTGTTTTGTGCCCAATTACGTGGTCAATTTTGGAGAAGGTACCATGAGGTGCTGAGAAGAAGGTGTATCCATTTTTTTAGGGTAAAATGTTCTGTAGATATCTGCCAGATCCATTTGATCCATAACTTCTGTTAGTTTCACTGTGTCCCTGTTTAGTTTCTGTTTCCATGATCTGTCCATTGGTGAAAGTGGTGTGTTGAAGTCTCCCACTATTATTGTATGAGGTGCAATGTGTGCTTTGAGATTTACTAAAGTTTCTTTAACGAATGAGGCTGCCTTTGTATTTGGAGCATAGATATTCAGGATTGATAGTTCCTCTTGGAGGATTTTACCTTTGATGAGTATTAAGTGCCCCTCCCTGTCTTTTTTGATGACTTTGGGTTGGAAGTCAATCTTATCTGATATTAGAATGGCTACTCCAGCTTGTTTCTTCAGACCATTTGCTTGGAAAATTGTTTTCCAGCCTTTCATTCTGAGGTAGTGTCTATCTTTTTGTCTGAGATGAGTTTCTTGTAAGCAGCAGAATGTTGGGTCTTGATTGTGTAGCCAGTTTGTTAGTCTATGTCTTTTTATCGGGGAGTTGAGTCCATTGATATTAAGAGATATTAAGGAAAAGTAATTGTTGTTTCCTGTTATTTTTGTTGTTAAAGTTGGCATTCTGTTCTTGTGGCTGTCTTCTTTTCGGTTTGTTGAGGGATTACCTTCTTGTTGTTTCTAGGGCGTGGTTCCTGTCCTTGTATTGGTTTTTTTCTGTTATTATCCTTTGAAGGGCTGGATTCGTGGAGAGATAATGTGTGAATTTGGTTTTGTCGTGGAATACTTTGGTTTCTCCATCTATGTTAATTGAGAGTTTGGCTGGGTATAGTAGCCTGGGCTGGAATTTGTGTTCTTTTAATGTCTGTATAACATCTGTCCAGGATCTTCTGGCTTTCATAGTCTCTGGTGAAAAATCTGGTGTAATTCTGATAGGCTTGCCTTTATATGTTACTTGGCCTTTTTCTCTTACTGCTTTTAGTATTCTATCTTTACTTAGTGCATTTGTTGTTCTGATTATTATGTGTCGGGAGGTATTTCTTTTCTGGTCCAGCCTATTTGGAGTTCTGTAGGCTTCTTGTATGTTCATGGGCATCTCTTTCTTTAGATTTGGGAAGTTTTCTTCTATAATTTTGTTGAAGATGTTTGCTGGTCCTTTGAGTTGAAAATCTTCATTTTCATCCACTCCTATTATCCGTAGGTTTGGTCTTCTCATTGTGTCCTGTATTTCTTGGATGTTTTGAGTTAGGATCTTTTTGCATTTTCCATTTTCTTTGATTGTTGTGCCGATGTTCTCTATGGAATCTTTTGCACCTGAGATTCTCTCTTCCATCTCTTGTATTCTGTTGCTGATGCTTGCATCTATGGTTCCAGATTTCTTTTCTAGGGTTTCTATCTCCAGTGTTGCCTCATTTTGGGTTTTCTTTATTGTGTCTACTTCCCTTTTTAGGTCTAGTATGGTTTTGTTCATTTCCATCATCTGATTGGATGTGTTTTCCTGTTTCTCTTTAAGGACTTCTACCAGTTTGGTTGTGTTTTCCTGTTTTTCTTTAAGGACTTGTAACTCTTTAGCCATGTTCTCCTGTAGTTCTTTAAAGTCCTTCTTGATGTCCTCTACCATCATCATGAGATATGCTTTTAAATCCAGGTCTAGTTTTTCAGGTGTGTTGGGGTGCCCTGGACTGGGCGAAGTGGGAGTGCTGGGTCCTGATGATGGTGAGTGGTCTTGGTTTCTGTTAGTAAGATTCTTACCTTTACCTCTCGCCATCTGGTAATCTCTGGAGTTGTTATAGTTGTCTCTGTTCAGAGGTTGTTCTTCTGGTGATTCTGAGTATCCTCTGTCAGCAGACCTGGGAGACAGGCTCTCTCCTCTGAGTTTCAGTGGTTAGAGCACTCCCTGCTGACAAGCTTTCCTCTTAAAGGGAAGGTGTACAGATATCTGGCGTTTGGACCTCCTCCTGGCCGAAGAAGAAGGCGGAAAACAGGACCTTTCCCAGATGCTGTGTTGCTTTGGCAGGTCACAGAAGCTGTAGGCTTCTGTGGTGCACACTCTCAGCTGTGCAGACTAAGTTCCTAAGTTCAGTGGAGTCCTGGATCCAAGATGTGCTCCCTGCTCCTGATGCAGAGGGCTCCTGTGCAGGGCAGACCACTGTCTTCCAGCTAGGAGGGTGCCGGATGTCTGTGGCCCCAAAAGGGTGCTGCCTCAGTGGCTCTGTGGCTCCCGCCTGTCCCAGAAGCTGTCTGCCTCTGTGGTCCTCACTCTGACCTGTACAGACTAAGTTCGGTGGATGGCGCTCCCTGCAGGGCAGGTCACTGTCCTCCAGCTGGGAGGGTGCCGGATGTCTGCGGCCCCAAAAGGGTGCTGCCTCAGCGGCTCTGTGGCTCCCGCCTGTCCCAGAAGCTGTCTGCCTCTGTGGTCCTCACTCTAACCTGTACATACTAAGTTCGGTGGATGGCGCTCCCTGCAGGGCAGGTCACTGTCCTCCAGCTGGGAGGGTGCCGGATGTCTGCGGCCCCAAAAGGGTGCTGCCTCAGCGGCTCTGTGGCTCCCGCCTGTCCCAGAAGCTGTCTGCCTCTGTGGTCCTCACTCTAACCTGTACAGACTAAGTTCGGCGGAGTCCCGGAGCCAAGATGGCGCTCCCTGCAGGGCAGGTCACTGTCCTCCGACTGGGAGGGTGCCGGAAGTCTGTGGCCCCAAAAGGGTGCTGCCTCAGCGGCTCTGTGGCTCCCGCCTGTCCCAGAAGCTGTCTGCCTCTGTGGTCCTCACTCTAACCTGTACAGACTAAGTTCGGCGGAGTCCCGGAGCCAAGATGGCGCTCCCTGCAGGGCAGGTCACTGTCCTCCGGCTGGAAGGGTGCCGGATGTCTGCGGCCCCAAAAGGGTGCTGCCTCAGCAGCTCTGTGGCTCCCGCCTGTCCCAGAAGCCGTCTGCCCCCGTGGTCCCCACTCTGACCTGTACAGACTAAGCTCGGCGGAGTCCCGGAGCCAAGATGGCGCTCCCTGCAGGGCAGGTCACTGTCCTCTGACTGGGAGGGTGCCGGATGTCTGCCACTCTTGTGCTTTTTACTGAGTATCTACTTTTGCTCTTTTTATGTTTTATAAGCATGCTCAATCTGCTAACTATTAATAAAATTTCTTTGGACAATAAAAACAAGTACATTTTTCGATTGAATTTTTAAGTATCTCTCTAAAGCTTTCCTTATATCCTTTTCTCTTGTTTGTCTTTGCCTAGCATTTGAGATACAAATATTTTTTGACTGTTAGTCATCAAATTTTAATATGATCTCTACTGTTGAATTCATTTATGAAAGGTTTTCTTATTTATTTATTGTTGCACTTTTAGAGTTAAGTTTTCTAATCTTTCTGGAATTTATTTTGGCAGAGTCTGTATTTTCTTCACAGAGATAGCTCATTGTCTCCGCAGGACTTATTGAATAATTCATAATTTCTCTTTCATATGAAATGTCACATTTGTCAGATATTACACACACACACACACACACACACACACACACAAACATACAGGAGGTCATTGTTGGACTATCAAAATCTATTAGTGGAAAAGATAGACTCTTGCCTTCACAAAACATTATAGGATTAAAAACATTTTATCTTATAAGACATTTTCATAGTTCCCACATAAGTCCCATTCCTGTGTCTACCGTTCCACTTTAATTTATTCTTCTCTTTCAAGTTCTATTTGTATGTACTCACAGACTTGCTTTTCCATGTGCAATATAATTAAGAAATTCAAAGTTTTGCCAAACAAAAGTATCTATTGGAATGAATATATGTCTTCAAGCAATCACAAAAGTAACAAATCTCACTTCTGAATAAATTTTGAAATAATTACTAGATATGTTTTTAAACAACATTAAACCACATTCATGATAAAGTGTATACAAAATATAGAATCATATCTTTTTTGGGGGTGGGGGATCATATCCTATCAAAGATGCCTCTTTAACTCTTGTATCAATGTCCTACTCTTGTTGTGAGGGGATCCTACATTACCAGAAATGTCATAACAATACACATCCATTGTGTTTTGGTTTCAGAGAACAGAAGTTTCAAGCCAGTTTCATTATTCTGAAGGACCAGTCATGCTCCCTCAGCAGGATCCACTAATTACCCCTTCCAGGTATTAGGGCTGTCTTCCTTTAGACCCTAGACACTGCCTGCTTTCTTCCTTTAACTTCAGCACAATGAATTTCTCACTTACATCTCTATTCGTTTACACATCAACTTTTTCAGAAGTAAAATTTCTTTTTTTCTACGTTTTTTGTTTGTTTGTTTGTTTGTTTGTTTGTTTTTTTAAGAAACAGGCTGTCCCTATTGAGCCCGGTCTGTCCATGAATTTGAGAATTTGCTATGTAGATCAGGCTGACCTCAACCTTTTGAGAACATCCTGTCTTTTCCCCAGAGTAATGGAATTAAAGGCATGTGGTACCACACCAGGCTTATTTTCTTACCTTTTTTTTTTTTTTTTTTTTTTTTTTTTAAATAAGGACATTTTGAGACTCAGTCACACTTTAACTCGTCGCACATATAGTACTCTTTTTGTCAAAGGAAGTACCAATTATTAACTAAAATTAGAATTTCATTATTTTGGGGGTCATCCTCTGCCTCCCAAGTGCTGCTGGGATCAAAGGCGTGCACCACCACGCCCGGCTTAGAACTCTCAATACTTATAATTTAAAATAAAACTCTGTTTTATTCTAATGGTTCTCTGGGCAAGATAAAGTAACTAGAAAGAACTTTGTTCCTTTTTCAGGAGTTCAAATTTTCATTTTTCCTATCATTACTTAATTATAGCTTCAATAAAAATAAATAATAAAATAATAGTAGATGAGCTTTTCTAATTTTATTTTTAGCAGAATTTCCTCAAGTATTTCAACTATAAGTTATATTTTGCAATGTATTTCATCATTTGTGTTATAATTGTACTGTGTATAATAAGATATAATTAGAAATAAATCTACATTAAATTTTTCAAATGAACTTTTCCTCCTCTAAGTCCCTGGTAAGACTACTACATGACTATAATTCTGAAGGTCAATTGCTATTGGGTTTACTACAATTGATATTGCTTTTAGGCACCTTATTCATTCTCTGAAGCATTTATTTCAATGCATCAAGTGCTTCCTATGAGTTCAATGTTTTGTTCAAAATTACCAATGAAGTGAAAACTGGTGTCATCAGAATGAGAAGTAGTTCTCTACCATATTTTTTATAAAATGCTGAAGAGAGCAATGGAGTTTCCAGTCTGCCATCTGCACACAGGAGCTGTGTTCTTCCACAGCCCACTGTGCATGGATCCCACCAGGAGGGAACTGTTCTCTCACGTGCTTTCATTCCCAGACTTGGAGGTAAAATAGCCACTTTCTCTCCAATAACTGTCTGGAGCAGAGTGGAGAGGAACACAAGAGGCACAGGAACAGTGGAGCGGCTGGGACAGCATCCTTCCATTCACCATCTGCACCCAGATCTTGGGGTATTCCAGAGCCCTCTGCACAAAAGTTCCACCAGGAGAGAGCTGGTCTCCCAAGAGAACTGATAGAGGCTAACAAACTCACAAGAGTGACAAGCTCCAACAAGAGACAGCAAGACCATCTAACACCAAAGATAACCAGATGGCTGTGGGGCATTGGGCTATGCAGAGACGGCCTAGTCTCCAGTCGAGCTGAGATGTTGAACCCCGGGACCTGGTGGTGATAATTTACCTATTTGGGATGAAAGGAATTCTCTCATGTTCCTGGAACTCTGGCTCCTGCCTAAGTTACCACCCCCTAGATCCCTCACAAGAGAAGCATGGCTAGAAGTCATATAGGCAATGTCCCAAGCTTCTGACCTTCACGCTAAACTCTTCTCCAGTTACCTAGCAACACGAAAGATAGCAGCATACTTTAAAAATGGCTGTTTGGCCCCCTCCTTGCTCTCTCTCACTCCTCTCACTCCTCTCTCCTCTCTCTTCCTCTCTCTCCCTCTCCCCTTTGTCTCCTCTTGGCCATGGCCAGCCTCTCTCTCTCTTTTAACTTCTCTCTTTCCCCCTGCCTTTATATAATAAAGCTCTAAAACCATAGACAGTCTGTGTTCAGCTGTGCTCACTCTCACCTGTGTGGAAACCTCTCTTCCCTCAGTCCTCTCTCCCATAACCCGGGACTACAGGGTGTAGCCCTGGGCCCCTTTTGGTTTCAGGGGCTGCCCCTTGTCCAACCCCCGTCGAGTGGGTCAGATCTGGGCTTGGATGCCCACCCTGGGTTGAGTGGAAAGTGTCTGGCAGCCCTCCCACATGAGCCTTTACAGAGCATAGGTGGAACTCTGACGGGATGTGGGCTATCCTCCCTTCCCCTTTTCCCTCAGGCCCCTTTTTTAGTTCCCACAGATGGCAAAAGGCAAATGTATGAATCTGACCCACAGAAACCAAGGTGACTTGGCATCATCAGCACCCAGTTCTCACATCATAGCAAGTACTTGATACTCCAACACCCTAGAAAAGCAAGATGTGGATTTAAAATCTCATCTCATGATGTTGACAGAGGATTTTAAGAATGACATAAATAACTCATTAAAGAAATACAGGAGAACATGGGTAAACAGGTAGAAGCCCTTAAAGAGAAAGCACAAAAATCCCGTAAAAATTACAGGAAAACACAACTAAACAGGGGGAAGGAATTGAACAGAACCATCCAAGATCTAAAATGGAAATAGAAACAATAAGGAAATCACAAAGGGAGACAACCCAGGAGTTAGAAAACCTAGGAAAGAGATTAGGAGTCATAGATGCAAGCATCATCAACAGAATACAGGAGATAGAAGAGAGAATCTCAGAGGCAGAAGATACCATAGAAAGCATTGAAACGACAGTCAAAGAAAATGCAAAAAGATCCTAACCCAAAACATCCAGGAAATCCAAGACACAACGAGAAGACCAAACCTATAATATAATAGATATAAAAGAGAGCAAAGATTCCCGACTTAAAGGGCCAGTAAGTATAAACAAGGTTATAGAAGAAAACTTACTTAACCTAAAGAAAGAGATACCCATGAACATATAAGAAGCCTACAGAACACCAAATAGATTGGACCAAAAGAGAAATTCCACCCTTCACATAATAGTCAAAACACTAAATGCACTAAACAAAGATAGAATATTGAAAGCAGTAAGGGAAAATGGTCAAGTAACATATAAAGGCAGATGTATTAGAATTACACCAGACTGCACACCAGATTCTATGAAAGCTGCAAGACCCTGGACAGACATCATACAGACCCTAAAAGAACACCAATGACAGCCCAGGCTACTATACCCAGCAAAAGTCTCAATTACCAGAGATAGAGAAACCAAGATATTCCATGAAAAAATAAATTTAAACAATATCTCTCCACAAATCCAGCCTTTCAAAGGTTAATAGATGGAAAACTGCAACACAAGGAGGGGAACTACACCCTAGAAAAAGCAGGAAAATAATCTTCTTTTAACAAACCAAGAAACAAGCTGGGGTAGTCACTCTAATATCGAATAAAATTGAATTTCAACCTAAAGTTATAAAAAAAGATAAGGAAGGACACTGCATATTCATGAAAGAAAAAATCTACCAAGATGAACTTTCAATTCTGAACATCTTTCCTCCTAATGCAAGGGCACTCACATTCATAAAAGTAACTTTACTGAAGCTCAAAGCAACATTGTACCTCATACAATAACAGTGGGAGACTTGAACACCACACTCTCATCAATGGACGGATCATGGAAACAGAAACTAAACAGAGACACAGTGAAACTAACAGCAGTTATGAACCAAATGGAGTTAACAGATATTTATAGAACATTTTGTGCTAAAACAAAAGGATATACCTTTTTCTCAGCACCTCATGGTACCTCCTCAAAAATAGACCATATAATTGGTCATAAAACAGGCTTCAACAGATACAAGAAGATGGAAATAATTCCATGCATCCTTCCAGATCACCTCACACTAAGGTTGGTGTTCATTAGCAACATGCACAATAGAAAGCCCACATGGAAGCTTAACAGCACTCTAGTCACTGATAAACTTGGACAAGGACTAAATAAAGATAGAGTTTAATGAAAATGAAGCCACAACATACCCAACCTTATGAAACACAATGAAAGCAGGGCTAAGAGGAAAATTCATATCTCTGAGTGCCCCCAAGAAGAAACTGGAGAGAGCATAAACTAGCGGCTTGACAGCATATCTGAAAGATCTAGAACAAAAAGAAACAAATGCATGCAAGAGTAGTAGATGGCAGGAAATAATAAACTCAGGGCTGATATCAACCAAGTAGAAACAAAAAGAACTATAGAATGAATCAACCAAACCAAGAGCTGGTTCTTTGAGAAAATCAACACTATAGATAAACCCTTATCTAAACTAACCAGAGGACACAGAGACAGTATCCAAATTAGCAAGGTCAGTAGTGAAAAGGGGGACATAACAACAGAAACTGAGGAAAACAAAACAAAAAAAAATCAGGTCCTACTACAAAAGCCTATACTCAACAGAACTGGAAAACCTGGATGAAATGGATAATTCTCTAGACATATACCAGGTACCAAAGTTAAATCAGGATGAGATAAATGATCTAAACAGGCCCGTATCCCCTAAAGAAATAGAAACAGCCACTAATAGTCTTACAAGCAAAAAAAGCTCACAACCACATGGGTTTAGTCCAGAGTTCTATCAGACCTTCAAAGATGACCTAATACCAATACTACTCAAACTATTCTAAAAAATAGAAACAGAGGTACTCTATCCAGTTCGTTCTATGAAGCCACAATTACTCCAATACCTAAACCACTCAAAGACCCAACAAAAAAAAGAGAACTTCAGACCAATTTCCTTTAAGAATATTGATGCAAAAATACTCAATAAAATTCTCGTAAACCGGTTCAAAGAACACATCAAAACGATCATCCATCATGATCAAATAGGCTTCATATCAGGGATGCAAGGATGGTTCAATATACAGAAATCCATCAATGTAATCCACTATATAAACAAACTCAAAGACCATATGATCATCTCATTAGATGCTAAGAAAGCATTTGACAAAATCTAACATGCGTTCATGATAAAAGTCTTGGAAAGATCAGGAATTCAAGGCCCAGACCTAAACATAATAAAAGCAATCTACAGCAAACCAGTAGCCAACATCAAACTAAATGGAGAGAATCTTGAAGCAACCCCACGAATATCAGGGACTAGACAAGGCTGGCCACTCTCTCCCTACCTATGCAATATAGTACTTGATGTCCTAACCAGATCAATTAGAGAACAAAAGGAGATAAAAGGGATACAAACTTGAAAGAAAGAAGTCAAAATATCACTATTTTTTTACAGCATTTATTTTTATTTTTGATGGAATTCAGGTGAGTCTCTTCTCTTACTAAGACTCTTCTTAGTAAGAATGACATCATGTGGTTAGTAAGGTTTCAACCGCTGTGTTATTCTGCCCTTCCAAATGATTGCTAACGGAACAGAGACTACAAAGAGAAAGTATAAATCCATTTTGTACCACTGTTCTAGGATAGACTGCATTGGTCAACAGATTTATTGACAGTTTGTGATTATTTTCCTTTGTGAGACTAGTTTTTCAGTACTTCATTCTGATATCTATTTAATATTTAATCTTAGTACATGACACTCTTTCTCAGTTTCATATACTTGTCAGACATATTATGTGGGTTTATATGTACATCTGAGGCTTTTTAATGGAAATTAATACAATGGTTTCTACTGTTAAAGTTTAAAGTTAGATGTTGAACAAATAGTAAGGTAAGTTTATGCACACTGACATTTGTGGCCTACACTCTTGCATTGTTTTCACCTACTTTCTGCTCTAATGACCTCCCTGACAAATGACCTTTGATATGAGTCAATGATACCTTAGACACAGTTTCTCTTTGCATACAAAAGAGGTATAACTCTGGCATAAGCATGTGAAGAGGTTTAATATATTAGTTAAAAGCATGTTTACAAAATCTTAGAAGTGACAAAAGTCGTTTTGCATAAGTCTTTTCCACTTCATTTTAAATTGATGCTGTATTTATTATCACCTTTGTTACTAAAAGCCATAATTTTACTAGGCTTGGGTTCACATTAATGGATAGTGAGTGCAGTTATAACTCAGCAATATTCAATTTAATTTCATTATTCTCTTGGATGACTAAAGGTATTTTTGAGTGTTTTGATATAATTTCATGGAGAGTTCTCAAAACCAGAATGGTTAGTATTCTGCAACAAGAAACATTAAACCAGATGAATTCAGAGGACTGGATGTGATTTTCACTGCCCTTTCTATGGTTATTTATAATGCCTCAGGTGAAAGAAGCAGAAAGTTGGAACTTACTTTCTTGTATAAATGTAGGCATTCAATAAAAGGTTATACTCTTTAGGAAATAGGAAATGCTATATGAAAACAGAAAGAAACAAAGAAGTTTTCCATCAGTTTGAATGTTGATAATGACCCTACAAAATGTTGAAACTTCATTTGTGTTAATATTGAAGATGCTGACTAAATATTACAATATCAACCAAGTTTAGGGATCAACATTCCCAGCCCCAAGGCAAGAAGTGGATCTTCACAAACAGTAATGCTCAATTCCTCAGAAGTCTCTCTACAACTGAAGGCATTCAGAAGCCAAACACACCAACCAAGAAGCCACCAGGACCATCAAGGTTAACACCTGACTACAAATGGAACATCTAGGGACCAAAGGTATTCAGATGGCTAATGGTCCTCTAAAGAACAAAGTCAACAAAAGCCACAGCAATATGACACCATCAGAGCATAACTAGCTTTCTCCAGGAAGCCCAGGGTGTCCTAAAACATCCAAAGCATGTGAAAATGACCATAAATCAATTCTTATAAAGATGATAGAGGAGTTTAAAGAGAAAATGAATAAATCCCTTAAAGAAACACAGGAAAATACAATCAAGCAAATAGAGCTTTTGGCTAAGATCAAAAACTCAGGTGACAGCAGATGCTGGTGAGGATGTGGAGAAAGAGGAACACTCCTCCATTGTTGGTGGGATTGCAAGCTTGTACAACCACTCTGCAAATCAGTCTGGCGGTTCCTCAGAAAATTGGACATAGTACTACTGGAGGATCCCGGCATACCTCTCCTGGGCATATATCCAGAAGATGTCCCAACAGGTAAGAAGGACACATGCTCCACTATGTTCATAGAAGCCTTATTTATAATAGCCAGAAGCTGGAAAGAACCCAGATGCTCCTCAACAGAGAAATGGATACAGAAAATGTGGTATATTTACACAATAGAGTACTACTCAGCTATTAAAAAGAATGAATTTATGAAATTCCTAGGCAAATGGATGGACCTGGAGGGCATCATTCTGAGTGAGGTAACCCAATCACAAAAGAACTCACATGATATGTACTCATAGATAAGTGGATATTAGCCTAGAAACTTAGAATACCCAAGATATAAGATACAATTTGCAAAACACATGAAACTAAAGAAGAACGAAGATTAAAGTGTGGACACTTTACCCCTTCTTAGAATTGGGATCAAAACACCCATGGAAGGAGTTACAGAGACAAAGTTTGGAGCTGAGACAAAAACAGGATGGACCATCTAGAGACTGCCATATCTGGGGATCCATCCCATAATCAGCCCTGAAAGCTGACACCATTGCAAACTCTAGCATGATTTTGCTGAAAGGACCCTGATATAGCTGTCTCTTGTGAGGCTATGCCAGTGCCTGGCAAACACAGAAGTGGATGCTCATAGTCAGCTATTGGCTGGAACACAGGGCCCCCAATGGAGGAGCTAGAGAAAGTATCCAAGGAGCTAAAGGGATCTGCAATCCTATAGGTGGAACAACAATATGAACTAACCAGTACCCCCCAGAGCTCGTGTCTTAAGCTGCATATGTATCAGAAGATGGCCTAGTCGGCCATCAGTGGAAAGAGAGGGCCCTTGGTATTGCAAACTTTATATGCCTCAGTACAGGGGAATGCCAGGGCCATGAAGTGGGAGTGGGTGGGTAGGGGAGTGGGGGGATATGGGGAACTTTTAGGATAGCATTGGAAATGTAAATGAAGAAAATACCTAATTAAAAAAAATAAGAAGAAGCAAATAAATCCCTCAAAGACATACAGGAAAATATTATTGAACAGTGTGGACCCCTGACTCACCAGCAAGGAAGACACCACAACAAGATTCTTCTGCACATGTTTATTGGGAGAGCTTGATAGCGAAGGCGAAAAGACCCTGAGCCCCAGAACTGGCACTGCTTATATAGGCCTAGGAGTGGTGTGTCTATACCTGATTGGTTGTGCTTTCAGTACCTCCTTTACATTCCTAGGATGGGCTGTGACTTGTTTCGAAACCCTTATCCACATGCGCACATTGGTTGTTTACCTGAACTTACTGGAGGTAGCCAGCGCCATCTTGTAATGGCGTAAGTGGCTTCCCACAGAACAGGTGAAGGAAATAAATAAAATCATGGAAGACCTAAAAGTAGAAATACAAGCAATGAACAAAGCCCAAACTGAAGAAATCCTGGAGATGGAAAACCTAGGAAAGAGAAGAGGATCTACAGACCCAAGCATCATTAACATTATATATGAGATGGAAGAGAGATACAATAGAAGATAAAATAAAAGAAATTGGTACTTCAAAGAATTTTTTAAATCTAAAAAATTCTACAAGACATCCAAGAAATCTGGGTTACCATGAAAATACTTAACCTAAGAATAATAGAAATAGAAGTTGAAGAGTTCCAGCTCCAAGGCCCACAAAATATTTTCAACAAAGTCATAGAAGAAAGATTTCCCAACCTAAAGAAAGAGATACCTATAAACATACAAGAAGCTTATAAAACACCAATTAGACTAGACAAGAAAATGAAATCCTCCCAGCACATAATAACCAAAACACAAAAGATCCAGAATGAAGAAAGAAATTAAAAGCAAGTGTAAAATGAGCAGGTAACATACAAAGGCAGACTTATGAGAATTATATCTTACTTCTCAAAATATACTCTAAAAGCTGGAAGGGCCTGGACAGATATTTCAACTTAAAAATAAACAAAACAAACAACACACACACACACACACACACACACACACACACATTTCAAACTAGACTAATATACCTAGCAAAACTCTCAATCACCATAGGTAGAGAAAACAAGATATTTAAGGGCAAATTTAAATTCAAACAATATCTAACCACAAATCCAGCCCTACATAAAATATTAGAAGGAAAATTCCAGCCCAAGGGTGAAAACAACATCCAAGGAAATAAGTAACTTTGTGCCAGCAAAAACAAGGGAAACACACACACACATACTCTAAAACTACCAACATCAATATAATAGGAAAAAACGATCAAGGTCATTAATATCTGTTAACATCAATGGACTCAATTTCCAAATAAGAAGACACAGGCTTACAGAATGAATGTGAAAACAGGATCTGTCATATAAGAAACATATCTCAGCAATAAAGATAGATATTGCCTCAAAGTAAAGGTCTGAGAACAAAAGTTTTCCAAGCAAGTGAAACCAAGAAGGGCAACCCAGAGTAGGCCCTCCTTTATTAAATGGTAAATTGGCTGAGAAAGAAATTAGATAAACACCGTTTACAATAGCCATGAACAATATAAAATATCTTGGTGTAACTCTAACAAAGCAAGTGAAAGATTTGGATGACAAGAGCTTAAAGTCTCTGAAGAAAGAGGTTGAAGAAGATATCAGAAGATGGAAAGATCTCCCATGCTCATGAGTAGGTACAATTAACATAATGAAAAAGATCATCTTACCAATCTACAGATTCAGTGCAGTCCCCATAAAAATACCAACACAATTTTTAAAAAAACATTTGAAAGAGCAATTCTCAACTTCATATGGAAATACAAAAAAATAAAAAACCTAGATAGATGGAACAATCCTATATAATAAAAGAACTTCAGGACGAATCAATATCCTTGACCTCAAGCTATACTACAGAACAATAGTGATAAAAACTGCATGGCATTTGTACAATAATAGACATGTTGATCAATGGAATCAAATCAAAGACCCAAAAATAAACCCTCACACTTACGGACACTTGGATTTTGACAAAGAATCCAAAACAATAAAATGGAAAAAGGAAAGCATCTTGAGCAAATTGTGCTGGACTATCTGGATGTCTACATGTAGGAATGAAAACACATCCATATTTATCACCCCCTGCACAAACCTCAAGTGGATCAAGGACTTCAACATGAATATGGATACACTAAATCTCATAGAAGATAAAGTGGAAAATATCCCTGAACTCATTCATCTAACAGACAATTTCCTGAACTGGACACCAAAGCTCAGACTCTGGAATCAATGATTGATTAATGGGACCTCATGGAACAGGAAAGCTTCTGCCAATAAAAAAAAAATAAATAAAAATAAAAAATAATAATAAAAACCAATAGGATCTTCACCAACCCTACATCTGACAAAAGGCTAATATCCAAAATTATAAATAACTCAGTAAGCTAAACTCCCAAATATCCCAATTAAAATATTTTACACAGAGCTAAATAAAGAATTTTCAACAGGGAAATCTCAACTGGCTGAGAAGTACTTAAAGAAATGTTCAAAGTCCTTATATAAGAAACATCTCAGGGAAAAGCAAATCAAAACAACTCTGAGGTTCCATCTTACACCAGTCAGAATGGCTAAGATCAAAACATCTCAACTGAGAGCACATGTTGATGAAGATGTGGAGCAAGTCAGCACTTCTTCATTGCTAGAGGGAGTGCAAACTTATTATGAAATCAATCTGACTGTTTTTGAAAAAAAATGCAAATATTTCTACCTTCAGACTCAGCTATACCACTCCTGGGCATATAACCAAAAGATGACCCACCATCTCAAAAAGACATTTGCTCAACTATTTTAATAGCAGCTTTATTTCTAATAGCCAGAAACTGAAAACAACCTAGTCCCTCACCTGATGAATGGATAAAGAAAATATAGTACATCTACACAATGGAATACTATTTGGCTATGAAAAAGAAAGACATTATGAATTTTTCAAGCAGATGGATGGATTTTGAGTATACCATCTTGAGTGAGGTAACTCTATCCCAAAAGTACATGCACAGTACAAATTAACTTATATGTAGATATTAGCCATATAATACAGGATGCCCATGCTACCACAGCCCCAAGAAGGCTGGACTGGAAGAAAGAAACAAGCAAGTATGCTTATGTTTCACTTGGAAGGGGGAATGGAATGGTCATTGAAGGCAGAAGGAGGAAAGAAATTGGATGGGAGAGGGGATTGGCAGGGAGGTGGAGGAGTTTGGGACAGGGTGTGGGGAGGGGCAGTGAGGATAACTGGATTGCCATAAGAATAAATAGAAATATGCAACTGACAGGGGTTGGGGGAGGTAGAGGGCATCTCCAAGAAGAGACAGAGCCCTGAGATAAGAAACAATGTCAAGTATGGAAACTAGAGAAGATTAAAATTGTAAACAATCATAACCCCTAACAACAATCTAAATATTTGCCCTTATACCTGCAGAGTTGACTCTATCCATCATCAAGGAACCTTTAGTTTGCAAAAGATAGAGACCACTACTGAAAACCACAACAGATAAAAATTCATACTTATTGTCATAGTTAGGATTTTACTGCTATGAACAGACATCATGACCAAAGCAAGTCTTACAAAGGAAAACATTTAATTGGGGCTGGCTTATAGGTTCAAAGGTTCAGTCCATTACCATCTAGGTAGGAGTATGGCAGCATCTAGACAGACATGGTACAGGCAGAGCTAAGATTTCTATATCTTCATCTGAAGGGTGCTAGTGGAAGACTGACTTCCAAGCAGTTAGGATGAGGGTTTTATAGCCCACACCCACGCTGACATATGTACTCTAACAGGGCCACACCTTCTAATAGTGCCACTTCCTGGGCTGAGCATATACAAGCCATCACAGTTGTGGAGGAACCTAGCAGACACACTCTAAAAGCCAAAGGATCCGGGAGTGTGTTTGGAGATTGCGTTACCTAGTAGTGTCAGAAGCTACAACAATAAAGCCTTACCAACATGATTTCTCAATGAATGGACATCAATGGACATCGCAAAGTGAATGGGATCTATAAGGCTTCAACACTAAGCAAAGAACTACATGGGACTGAGTAAGTCAGGGAGGAACACACCAAACAGTTATTCGGTTCCAGGCAATCAGCTCTGAAGTGGAAACTTCAGGGTTCTATAGAAAGTCAGTTGTGTTGGATGGTGGTTTTCTGGGGCAAGTTCATGAAGGATTGTTTTCCTGAAATGATCACAGGTGAATGGATGTTTTGCTAAAGCAGACATGTGATGGGATATTTTGCTGAAGCAGACACAGGTGAAATGATGTTCTGTTAAAGCAAGCATGTGAAAGGATCCATGATGAGGGGTTCTCCGCTAATGACATGCATGCATTGGTTTGCCTTACATTGCATTGTTGAGCTCCATTTGCTGTGACCCCATAGAGAAATAAGCACCCAAAAACTTCCTGTGGATTCTTGCCACTTCTGGTGACTTGGGCTCTGGCTGATTGGCAGAGTAATGTCAGCTAATACAGACTCACATAAAGACAGAGACAGACTAATGTGCTGAAGAACGACATCTGGAGAGTCAAGACATGTGAAGGACATGTGAGGTTTGGAAGGAGTATAAATAGGACCAAAGGAACAGTGATGGAGGGTTGCTTGCATAATTAGTTTTTCAATAGGAAAAAGATTAAAGTATAATAGGACGAAAGAAAAACTATCATATTGAAGTTGGACATAGCAACACAACAGGAGGAAAAGTCTCAAGAGCGTGCACAAGAGTCAGAGACTCACTTGTTCTCACAGGCAGGAGTCCCATAATAATACTAAGCTAATAACTATAATATACACACAGAAAAGGTGCTGTAGGCCCATGTAAGTCCTGTGATTCTTGCTTCAGTCTCTGTGGTCTCATATGAGGCTTGCTTAGTTCATTCAGAGAAAAGAATCTATGATCAGTATAAGGGGATAAAACAGTACATTGAATGGAAATAATGATTAAACAGGTGGGAAGGAGAAAAGTTTAATGAAGTCTAGCCTAGCCTAGCCTAGCACTGCCTGCCCTAGCCCTGCATAGCCTAGCCTAGCCCTGACTAGCCTTGCCTAGCCTAGCGCTGCCTAGCCTAGCCCAGCCAAGCCCTGCCCTGCCCTGCCTAGCCTAGCCCTGCCTAGCTTAGCCCTGCCTTTCCTGCCCTAGCCTAGCCCTGCCTAGCCCTGCCTAGCCTAGCAAAGAATCCAAAGATGTAGGATAACTGTTGTAAACTGGATATAAATAGAACCACAACTGGAGAGTGAGTAATAATGTACTAGCCTATCATGATGGTCCACATGTGTAGAGTCTCCTCCTGATGCCCAGAAAGGATGATGTCTCGATTCCAAGGGTTTGAAAGTTTGAGCTAGCCTGGGAAACATATCAGAAGCCCACCTGAGAATAAAACCAACTGGAAATAATAGGCTTGATAATGCCCACATGGTGAAACCATTGAATATCTATCTATCTATCTATCTATCTATCTATCTATCTATCTATCTATCTATCTATCTATCTATCATCTATCATCTATCTAACTATCTATCTATCTATCTGTATATATATATATTTAATAGCTCATATGTAAGAGTACATATAGAATACAAAGATGAGTATAAAGAATACTCATATGTAAAGAGTACAAACTTTTTATTAACTACGTCTCTTTAAACAATTAATAAATAAAAGTTTTCTTAACAATAATGCAGCATTGAGGTTGCAACATTTATGTTATATATATAAATATATCATATACACCACTTACACACACATTTGTATAATAAAATATATGAAAGCAATGGCCTAAAACATGGAGAGGTTAAATGAAAACAGATATGTTAAATAAACATAAACCAATAAAAGTAAATATAATATTTCCAGAATACTAAATTCGGGGGAGGAGGAATGAAAAGACACTACATGTGAAAAATTCCATCCCTGGTGTTGTATCACTAGTTGCAACCAAAACACAGATACAGTAAAAGTAATTTATGACATTACCTTCAGACTATAATACAGTATGTATAAAACATCAGTGGCTTTCACACTTAAATTTGCTTCCACTTGCAACATATCTATGCAAATAGTTTTAAACTTGAAGCAATTCTGACCCCAAGAATTTCAGGTAATGGATACCCAGACTCAACTATTAAAAAAATTCTTAACCTTTAAGACTCTCAGTAATTTCTTTCAGCTAACCCATGTCCATTGTCTAAGTATCAGTTGTAAACCTTGTGCTTTCCAAGGCTCTCATGTTTCTGATGCTTCTGGCTTTCCCCATTGTTCTGTCTTGTTACTAATTGTGAGGATATTTACTTGAGTTTACTAGGTCTTCTTCATGTGTATTTAATTTACTCTTTAAAATATTGTTTAGACTTTTAATTTTATTTTGATGTTGATTGTGTTTCTTTTTAGAGAAACTTAATCATCTTTATTTTGAATTTTCATAAGATTTTAATTTCTTTCAATGTATTTTGGAAGTATCAAACTTGATTGATTTGTCTTCCTCTTTTAATTATTTTATTATTGTAAGTATTCATGCCTGATTTTAATATTGCTGTTAATTGAGTCTCTTAATGCTCTTTTATTTTGGGGGGGGGGACATTGTTTAACTTTTACCTTTTCATTGTGAGGTGTTCTTGGTCTGCTTTTCATCCCATTCTATAAAGATGCCTTTGTAGTTGTGATGAAGCAAATTTCCTTCCAGAGAGATGCTGAGTTTTTATTCTGTAATACAATCGAAGTATATAATGTATCACAGCTGATAGTTTATTTCCAAATATTTAAAGTCCACAATATAAGTGGATCATACAGTAAATGTGATCACATGCTCAGAAGTTGCTTAGATTCATGAGAATTTTTAAACCCACACTTTAGGCCAACTCGTCTATGACAAATCTTATAATGTTTTTATTCCCACTTTCAAGTGAGATATAATTGCTTCTGAAATTATGGTTTCTTTGAGGGGATCTTCAGAACTCCCTACAAAATTCTGTCCCTTTGGCCTTGACATTTCCAGAAAAATGTTCTCAATGTTAGTACATATGACAAACAATTTTTGTTTTGGATGGCTTCCTTTCAGCTAAGAGGATGCTGGGTAGGAATTCCTTGTGTCAACTCATGGATGTTATCAACATACCCACAAAATGAGTAAACAGCTTCAGATATTATTAAGTATCCACTAATGGAGGACAAAATCTAATAAGAATCACTGTTGTATGTTAGCAATCATTATTTCACCCAACTACCCAAGGTCTTTTACCCATTCAACCACCTTTACTCATGAAAATGGTATGACAACACCTTCACCCACAATCATATCAGGACCTACTAAGATCATATCTTTCTTCTAATGTAGAAAAGTCTGATACTTGGAGATACAGGCATTCAACTTCCTTTTTCTTTTTTCAAAATGTATTTTAAGGACTTTAAAGTATTTTATTAGATATTTTCTTTATTTATATTTCAAATATTATCCCCTTTACTCATTTCCCCTCCCAATTTCCCCCTTCTCATCTTCCCTCTCCCTGCTCATTAACCTACCCACTCCTGCTTCCCCGTCCTAGCATTCCCCTACACTGGGACATCGAGCCTTCACAGGACCAAGGGCCTCTGCTCTCATTAATATCCCACAAAGTCATCCTCTGCTACATATGTGGCTGGAGCCATGGGACCTTCCATGTGTACTCTTTGGTTGGTATTTTAGTCCCTGGGAGCTCTGGGATTACTGGATGGTTCACATTACTATTCCTCCTATGGGGCTCCAAACCCCTTCAGCTCCTTGGGTTCTTTCTCTATCTCCTCCATTGGGGACCTAGTGCTCAGTCCAATGGATGGCTGAGAGCATCCACTTCTGTATTTGTCAGGCACTGGCAAAGTCTCTCAGGAGACAGCTATATTAGGCTCCTGTCAGCAAGCTCTTGTTGGCATCCACAATAGTGTCAGGGTTTGGTGACTGTATATGGGATGGATCCCCAGCTGGGCAGTCTCTGGATGGTCTTTCTTCTGTCTCTGCTCCACACTTTGTCTCTTTATCTCATCCCATGGGTGTTTTGATCTCCCTTCTAAGAAGGATCGAAGTATCCATAGTTTGTTCTTCCTTATTCTTGAGCTTCATGTAGTCTGTGAATTGTAAGAGTAATGTTTTTGTATTTTTCAATTAAAGGGGTTTTTGATATGTTTTAACATAGTACTTAATGCATAAGAAGAAAGGAATCCTACCAGTCTTCATTGTTAAGCTAGTACCAGAATATTTTCTTCAAAATCCTAAAAATCTAGCACAAATTTTCTTTAGGCTAATCAAATGATATAGTGAAAATATTAAGTGTCAAGATTATCAGCAGTATCACACATCAAGTACCACTTCCAACACCAATAAATTGTCGAGGGTCTATTAGTAGAAAGCACAGCCTTTTGTTACCTCATTAAGATTTCTATTCTAATCCATTCTCAGCATATGTTTCTATCCACTTTTTATCTTTCTTACAAAAGGATTGATATAAATATTTGATAGATATTCTTTGAGATGATTTGTGTATGTATATTGGCCCTAAAACATATAACAGAAATAGATAAAAGGGTTTGAGGTGTTTCCTTTTTATTTTGAATATTTCAAAGAGTTAAAACACATCACCATAATTTTTGGTAGCTAGTAAATATTAGTTATAGTAATGAAAAGGCATTGACTTTAGAGTCTGAAACCCTAAATTCAAATCCTGATGGTTCAAATACATAGACAAAAACAATTTTTCTAACTACTTTGAGCTTAAACTTCTCATCTTAGATCAATAATTATGACTTTGTACAAGCCTTTTACATATTTAATAAGGCAATGATTTTTAGTCTTTCCTAGTTGTGGGAACTGCAAGCTATAGCAATGACAGTCCTGGCAAGAAAGTCCTGCTGGTGCAATAATGGCAGACACGTTATGGGAGTGACTAACCACTTTATGATTGGATTTAAAACCTGTTCCACACAATAAGATGGAACTTATCTCTTATAGTATTAGCTATAACCAAAAAGCTGTGGTTGTCAAGGCATAGACCCTAGGGGAAAACCTAATATTATTATTCTACTAAATGGATATGATAATAAACTGATCCCTAAATACTCTTTTGAGCCCTAAATTATTTTTTTTCCAGTTTTATTTATTTTTTTTAATTTATTTTTTATTAGGTATTTTCCTCGTTTACATTTTCAATGCTATCCTAAAAGTCCCCTATACCCAACCCCCCCAATCCCCCTTTTTGGCTCTGGGATTCCCCTGTACTGGGGCATATAAAGTTTGCAAGTCCAATGAGCCTCTCTTTGCAGTGATGGCCGACTAGGCCATCTTTTGATACATATGCAGCTAGAGACAAGAGCTCCGGGGTACTGGTTAGTTCATATTGTTGTTCCACCTATACGGTTGCAGTTCCCTTTAGCTCCTTGGGTAATTTCTCTAGCTCCTCCATTGGGAGCCCTGTGATCAATCCAGTAGCTGACTGTGATCATCCACTTCTGTGTTTGCTAGGCACCAGCATAGTCTCACAAGAGACAGCTATATCTGGGTCCTTTCAGCAAAATCTTGCTAGTGTATGCAATGGTATCAGCGTTTGGAAGCTGATTATGGGATGGATCCCTGCATATGGCAATCACAGCTCCAAATTTTGTCTCTGTAACTCCTTCCATGGGTGTTTTGTTCCCATTTCTAAGAAGGGGCAAAGTGTCCACACGTTGGTCTTCGTTCTTCTTGAATTTCATGCGTTTAGCAAATTGTATCTTATATCTTGGGTATCCTAAGTTTCTGGGCTAATATCCACTTATCAGTGAGTACATATTGTGTGAGTTCCTTTGTGATTGTGTTACCTCACTCAGGATGATGCCCTCCAGGTCCATCCATTTGCCTAGGAATTTCATAAATTCATTTTTTTAAATAGCTGAGTAGTACTCCATTGTGTAAATGTACCACATTTTCTGTATCCATTCCTCTGTTGAGGGGCATCTGGGTTCTTTCCAGCTTCTGGCTATTATAAATAAGGCTGCTATGAACATAGTGGAGCATGTGTCCTTCTTACCGGTTGGGACATCTTCTGGATATATGCCCAGGAGAGGTATTGTGTTGACCCCTAAATTCTTATCTTTGTACCCACAGGTTAGTGCATCTCTCAATACTCATCAGAGAAGCTTCTTTTTACAGTAAAATACAATTATCATAGAAAGTGGTGAAAGTGTAGACTTTTGTAGACAAGAGACTGTGTAGTGTTCAATTCTAATCAATACTGCCCCCAGGCTTCAGAGATCATCACAGAGGGGCTTAAGAAAGATTGTAAAAAGGAAGCAGTGTAAAGCTCTTTAGAAAGCAGTGTTTTTGACAGATACCTTCAGGACCTGTACAGGATCAAGCCAGCCAAAAGTTACAGAATGGATAGGAGAGAGTCTCATGAAGTCCCATCCTAGTTGAGGGTCTATTGTCATTGATGACTGCTAGGAGAGGCATTGACACTTTTCTTCAGGGATGTTGCCTTTGAAAGGTTGATCATGCTCCAGTAGATAGCCCTAGATTCATGCTCAATAGGCAAAGTCAGAGGGTTAAAAAAACAGTAGATAAATTTCTGAGGAAATGTTTGTAGAGAACTTGGGGATAAACCAGAGGAGCTTAAAGGTGAGTGGATTTGATCAAAACACACTACATATAGTATGCATTGAGAAAACCTAAGCTTTAGCCATACATATAACAGCCACATGTTTTTTTATTGGATATTTTCTTTATTTACATTTCAAATGTTATCCCCTTTCCTGATTTTCCCTCTGAAAAACACCCTCTCCCCATCCTTTCCCACTCCCCCCTGCTCACCAACCCACCCACTCCTGCTTCCTGGCCCTGGCAATACCTTACACTGGGGCATAGAGCCTTCCTTCATAGGACAAAGGGCCTCTGCTCCCATTGATATCCAAATAGGCCATTCTCTGCTGTATACACAGCTGGAATAATGAGTCCCATCATGTGTACTCTGGTTGGTGGTTTAGTACCTGGGAGCTCTGGGGGTACTGGCTAGTTTATATTGTTATTCCTTCTATGAGACTGCAAACCCCTTCAGCTCCTTGGGTACTTTCTCTAACTCCTCCATTGGGGACCCTGTGCTCTGTCCAATGGATGGCTGTGAGCATCCACTTCTGTATTTGTCAGGCACTGGTAGAGCCTCTCAGGAGACAGGTATATCAGGCTCCTGTCAGGAAGAACTTGTTGGCATCCACAACAGTGTCTGGTTTTGGTGATTGTAAATGGGATGGATCTTCAGGTGAGTCTGTCTCTAGATGGTCATTTCTTCAATCTCTACTCCACACTTTGTCTCTGTAACTCCTTCCATGGGTATTTTGTTCACCTTTTCTAAGATGGATAGAAGTATCCACACTATGGTCTTCCTTCTTCTTGAGTTTCATGTGGTTTGTGAATTGTATCTTGGGTATTCTGAGATCCTGGGCTTCTGGACTAATATCCACTTATCAGTAAGTGAATATCATGTATGTTCTTTTGTCATTGGGTTACCTCACTCGGGATGATACCCTCCAGATCCATCCATTTGCCTAAGAATTTCATAAATTCATTGTTTTTAATAGCTGAGTAGTACTGCATTGTGTAAATGTACATTTTCTCTATCCATTCCTCTGCTGAGGGACACCTGGGTTCTTTCCAGGTTCTGGCTATTATAAATAAGGCTAACAGCAGCAATTTTTTACAAATACAATCCTTCTAGTTTTAAAGGAAAATATGAGTTCTATGACCATCTTAATTTCAGAGAACTCCATAGGAAATTTCAAGTTTCATGGTTTCCAAAATCACATAAGAAAAATCTTTATTCTAAACTCCCTACATCAGGGTTTGGCACCTCTGTCCAGTCAAGGACTAATAACTATCGGAGAATCCAATCTCAGATAAAACATGTCTACCTTTACTTAAAGACTCTTGGGCCTAGTTTCTGAAATACAAACTTGTAAATATTTGTATACACACATACATTCATGCATACATACATACATACATTCATACACACATACATATGTATATACATACATATCCATGATAGTTACTCCAAAAATCACTAATGCGTTGGACTTTGACTGTAATTCTAAACCACTCATTTTAAAATGGCTTTGGTTGAGGCACTAAAATAATTGATTAAAGAAGCACAGGGCTTTGTTATTTGCCATGGAGGAAAACAAAATCCACCAGACCATATCATTACTAAAAACTATTTGTGGATGAGACAACAACTGCCACAAGTGTGCCTGAACCAGTGAATTATGCAGTGCCTACCGAGCCTGACTCCGATTGTTTCAATGGCCTCTTACAAAAAAGAAGTGATATTCCAGCTGACGTTCAATTGGGAGTAAACTATGTCACTTTTAAGTTATAGAGGAAATTACATCATTCTTGAGAGTTTATACATAATACAGGCATACATGCATGCACATACATGAGTGGGAGATACACAGAGCATGCATGCGTGCATGCATGCATGCTTGTGACAGATACATAAGACTGTACAGTTAAGCACATGGGCATGTAGCCCTACTTTTTGTTTACAGGAAAATGATTCCAGAATGATCTTAACATAACATAACCCGTGCATGTTCACATCTATGCTATATAATGGCAGGGGATTTTCATCCCTTGTACTATAAATTGTCTCTGGGTTTATCTATGTGATCTATAATTGAACCAGAGCACTGTGTCAATATTTGTTACAAAGCATTATTTATAAATTAATAGGGGAAAAAGATGCACACACACCTTTTAATAAAAATGCAGCAGTTTGTTTACAAATATGTTCTACTCACAATAAACTGATCCCCCATATGTAGAACAGTGGTTGTGGGGTGCCAACTATTTTTACATACACACATTTTATATACACCTTGTCCCTTCTCCAGACACAAGAAGAGTGTGCCTCATGGGGGATACTTGAATAGCTCCATCTTGCCTTTGAAAATTATCACGTCTTTTGCTGAAGAAAACTGTCAACCTTGTAGTGATAGTCAGTAGCATGGCATCAGTGGAAGAAGTGCTGGTGTGAAAAATCACAAGAGCTATTTGGGGCAGAGAGGGAAGCTGGGTAAGGATACACAAGAGAAGATCTTGCGCTCCCCCTAGAGGCTGGTGTGTGCAGATGCTTCCCTAAGGGTTTGGGGTTTTTTTCCCCCTTCTTGGTCCTAAGGCTCAGAAACAGCAGTATCCTTCTATAGAATAACCTCCTATCAGAACATGGAAAGCAACAGAAAAGAATCTTTCTTGTTTTATTTTAATTGTCCCTTAATTGGCCATCTGGAAAAACAACAAAAGAAGTAGAAATCTAGAAATCCCTGTAACAGTTCCCCACAGAACTTCATAACACCATTACATTACATGAATTAGAAGTAGTTATATATTGTGTGAGCCTCCGTAAGCAGCTAATGAACTGACATTTTCTCTTTTGTAATAGCACACCACGCTATGTCCACATGACAGTATAAGTCTAGGGGACAGCTAATGATGTCAGAGGTAGCAATGACTTTCCCATCACTTCATAAAACAAGTTTTGAATCATCATTTATTCAGTCGTTTGTCTACACAGAGTAAAGAAAATTTTGCCAAACTTATTTTAAAATTCTGTTAAAAAGTAAAGGGCCATATCATTCTTCAGACATGTAAGAAGTCTACCTTCCTTTTCTTTTCTCTACTTTTAAGTTTTTTAATGTGAGAACTTATTTCTGGTTGAACCTTTCCCCAATCATCTTCTACCCAGTGTGTCTCAATAACTAAGGGTGTCCTTTAGCACCTATACATGTGGATTATCTACCCTTGCATAACTGACTTGTCTCTTTATAAACTGCTTGAAACTGTAGAGAATTTTAGAATGCCAAAATTCCAGCATTGTTTACACAATGCAAGGAGGATCCTAAAATAAAACATGTTGGTTGAAGCAGCTTAGACTCTTCAAAGCAAATTCCATCATTATGTGAGACTATCAGAAGAATAAAGCATGAAATTGAAGTTCTGAATTTATTGCAGCCTTCCCCAGAGCACCATGTTATCTGGGGAACAGGGTGGGCAGGAGGAAAAGAAAGAAACAATAGTAAGTTTTCATGTGTTCAGTTTTGTGTATCTCCAGCATCTATTCATTCACTCTGTGTAGAGCCCACCTACTGCCATCTGACAGGCATTTGTGTAAATAACACATTAACAAACTCTCTAGTTATTTATTGCTAGTGTTTTTTTTAACGCCCCCAAAACCATATCTTTTAGCAACGTCTTATAGTTTTTTTTTTCCTCTTGGGGTTCTGTGGGTTGACTGGCTCAGTTAGCAACTCTCACTTGTTTGTATAAGGAGACTTCATACCAAAGACAGGGTAAAGGAAAGAGATGTCCTGCTTACAGAGCAAGAGTTGATATGATGCTGGCTCTTTTCTGGAGTCTCAAAGCATTTTTGACCCTGTGACCCACATATGTTTCTGTATGATGCTTAGATTTCTCATCACCTACCACTTGGACTGTAGGAGGGAAAGGGCTCCCAATCAAGCATTATAAGAGACTTTAGGAAGAAGTCACAAACTCCTTTATGCATCACTAAGGGAAGAAAATGACACCTCGTTCTCCAATTACAATCAACCAACAAAATCATGAAAATGCTCCAGCTCTAAGAGGAATGCACCAGAGGCAATGTATTCTAGTTTTTGTGATAAGGAATGTCACACCCACACAACTAATGACAGCAGAATTTTCCACAAACTACTGCAAAAGATAAGTGCAGCCCTGTGATTTCCATACCATAGAAAACATTTTTTTCTATTGATACAAACTGACATGTGTGCTTCATGAATAACAAATTAAATCAACAAAACTTTACAGTGATGGTATCTCAACTCCCAGGCAATCTCTGAACTTCCCTCATTCCCATTAACATGCAATCCCTATGTTTAATGTTGCATGTTTAAACTATTTCCAGCTACCCCCCAAAACATTACTTTTGGTTCCTTGCACTCTTATCACCTTAATTTTATACTGAGTGGACTATGTCCAAGGATACAGCCTACTTTCTTACACTACGCTTATGTTAGGCAAACCTCCAAGCAATTTCATGGTCTTGCATTCTTGAAACTAAAGCTCAAGGTAGCTTCTTTTTATTTGTGTAACACAGCAGGATCCAGTGCTTCCTTCAGCCCTAAGCCATTGGTATTGAAGGTTGAAGAAATGAAGAAATAAATAAGTTTTCAAACCTTCTGAAAATGGCATGCCGTTAGAACATGTGGCTCACTTCAGTTTTGTCCTCAGAATTAAATTAACTTGGATATAGAATAAACTTTGTGACTAAGTAAAATTTCTTAATTTTTTTTTATTTCTGATTTTATTCCATACCTTATTTGTCCCTAAGTTTGCCTAATCAGATAAAATCTTCATGAGTATTGCTCCCTCATCAGCGTGTTCTCCCTGAAGATAATAGGTTATCAAAGTAAGCCTGCTGAGAACCTAAAAATCCATTTTCATTGTTTGAAATATCAACTTATACTAATATATACAAAGGGTTCTTGCCAAAGTACTGCTCCTTAAAAGAAAAGGCAGGAAAGAATGGATTTTCCAACAATCGAAAATTTTCATTCCTAGTAGAACTATGCTTCAGATAACATGAATTTTGCATTTAAGAACATAAAAAATAAAGTAAAAGGTTTAGGCTCAAGAAGTAAACAGTTCTTTTTATTATCACCAACTCAGCAAGTAATCTAAAGTTCTTATGGTACTAGTGCTCTGTCTACAAGAGCCTCCACCTAAATCAGCTCTTTTCATCTTGCAAGTCTCGACCCCTTTTTTTTGAGGGGGGGGCTTCACATGTCAGATATTTATATTATGATTTATAACAGTAACAAAATTACAGTTATGAAGTACCAGCTAAATAATTTTTCGATTGTTGCTCACTTCAACATGAAGGACTGTATTAAAGGGTCCAAGTGTTAGGAAGGTTAAGAGCCACTGACTTAAGTGAATATAAAAATAGAGAAAAGACCTTGAGAGGCCTGGAGAAGGGACAAGGTGTCAATTGCTGGCACGAAGTAGCTCATTACTTATGTAAATGCAACCAGGAAGAGGCAACACATAATGGTGTTTGCCTTTGTGTCAAGATACAAAAGACATAAATCCTTTAAAAACATTTTGAGTCAACCATGTAATTCCCAAGGAGCAGGTATACAAAGAAACTAGATCTTTCCCCTGTGGTTACCTTTACTACTCAAAGGAAATCTTTTTAAATATCAATCATCAGAAAAAGATACTTTTAGTTTTAAAGTATACTTTAATTATGTGTATGTGTTTGCATTTGTGTGCTGGTTGTATGCACGTGAGTGTAAATGTCCCTGGAAGCCAGGAGATAATAATATCCACTGGAGTTAGAGTTTCAGGTGATGTGTGAGTTAGGAGGTAAGCTCAGTCCTCTGCAAGAGTAGCAAACACTCTCCACTCCTGCCACCCTTGCTGCACACTGTCCAAGTGTTCCTCACGATCAATTCGTACATAACGTTCTTAATTCATTCATGAAGTGGTGTGTGTAATGTGTGTGTAATGTGATGGGTGCGTATGCACACATTTCACAGTGTGCTTATGGAGGTCAGATGACAAATGGTTCAGTTGATATTTGTTTCCTACCTTTGTGCTGAGTCAGGGTCTCTTTTGTTTTACTACTGCATTGAGTACTCCAGGCTACCAGTCTGCAAGTTTCCACTCAGTCCTCCTGCCTTCATATCCTTTCTCTATGTATGAGTGTTGCAATTACAGATGTGCACCATGCATCTGCTTTTTACATGCATCTTAGGAACAACTCAGGTGGTCAGGCTTGCATGCATACTGTTTTTGCCTCCTAAAACATCTTGCTTCCATTGCCTTCATTTAACATAAGCCCATATTTAGGAAACCTTTTGTCCAGACAAATAATTTTTTTAAATATTTTTTATTACGTATTTTCCTCAATTACATTTCCAATGCTATCCCCAAAGTCCCCCATACCCTCCCCCCCCCCCCCACTTCCCTTCCCACACATTCCCATTTTTTGTCCCTGGCATCCCCTGTACTGGGGCATATAAAGTTTGCATGTCCAATGGGCCTCTCTTTCCAGTGATGGCCGACTAGGCCATCTTTTGATACATATGCAGCTAGAGGCAAGAGCTCCAGGGTACTAGTTAGTTCATAATGTTGTTGCACCTACAGGGTTGCAGATCCCTTTAACTCCTTGAGTACATTCTCTAGCTTCTCCATTGGGAGCCCTGTGATCCATCCAATAGCTGACTGTGAGCATCCACTTCTGTGTTTGCTAGACCCTGGCATAGTCTCACAAGAGACAGCTATATCAGGGTCCTTTCAGCAAAATCTTGCTAGTGTATTCAATGGTGTCATCGTTTGGAGGCTAATTATAGGATGGATCCCTGGATATGGCAGTTTCTAGATGGTCCATCCTTTTGTCTCAGCTCCAAACTTTGTCTCTGTAACTCCTTCCATGGGTGATTGTTTCCAATTCTAAGAAGGAGCAAAGTGTCCACACTTTGGTCTTCGTTCTTCTTCAGTTTCATATGTTTTGCAAATTGTATCTTATATCTCGGGTATACTAAGTTTCTGGGCTAATATCCACTTATCAGTGAGTACATATCATTTGAGTTCTTTTGTGATTGTGTTACCTCACTCAGGATGATGCCCTCCAGGTCCAACCATTTGCCTAGGAATTTCATAAATTCATTCTTTTTAATAGCTGAGTAGTACTCCATTGTGTAAATGTACCACATTTTTTTGTATCCATTCCTCTGTTAAGGGGCATCTGGGTTCTTTCCAGCTTCTGGCTATTATAAATAAGGCTGCTATGAACATAGTGGAGCATGTGTCCTTCTTACCGGTTGGGACATCTTCTGGATATATGCCCAGGAGAGGTATTGCTGGATCCTCTGGGAGTACTATGTCTAATTTTCTGAGGAACGGCCAGACTGATTTCCAGAGTGGTTGTAAAAGCTTGCAATCCCACCAACAATGGAGGAGTGTTTCTCTTTCTCCACATCCTCGCCAGCATCTGCTGTCACCTGAATTTTTGATTTTAGCCATTCTGACTGGTGTGAGATGGAATCTCAGGGTTGTTTTGAGTTGCATTTCTCTGATGATTAAGGATGTTGAACATTTTTTCAGGTACTTCTCAGCCATTCGGTATTCCTCAGGTGAGAATTCTTTGTTCAGTTCTGAGCCCCAATTTTTAATGGGGTTATTTGATTTTCTGGAGTCCACCCTGTTGAGTTCTTTATATATACTGGATATTAGTCCCCTATCTGATTTAAGATAGGTAAAGATCCTTTCCCAATCTGCTGGTGGTCTTTTTGTCTTATTGACGGTGTCTTTTGCCTTGCAGAAGCTTTGCAGTTTCATGAGGTCCCATGTGTCAATCCTCGATCTTACAGCACAAGCCATTGCTGTTCTATTCAGGAATTTTCCCCCTGTGCCCATATCTTCGAGGCTTTTCCCCACTTTCTCCTCTAGGGCACAGGGACAACATCCTAATTAACAAAATCAGAAATGAAAAGGGAGACATAACAACAGATCCTGAAGAAATCCAAAACACCATCAGATCCTTCTACAAAAGGCTATACTCAACAAAACTGGAAAACCTCGATGAAATGGACAAATTTCTAGACAGATAACAGGTACCAAAGTTAAATCTGGATCAATTTAACGATCTAAACAGTCCCATATCCCCTAAAGAAATAGAAGCAGTCATTAATAGTCTCCCAGCCAAAAAAATCCCAGGACCAGATGGGTTTAGTGCAGAGTTCTACCAGACAAATAATTTTATTACTCATTATTATAGAACTTTCCCAGAACATTGTGCTTTTTATTGGTTCATCAATAGGAAGTAGTAACAGTTACTATTTCTTTATACAAGTTCTTATGATGTAGCAGAGGCTGTCCTCAAACTCGCAATTTACTATGTCAGGATTCTAAACACTGATATTATAGGCATGTACCACTATACACACAGCCAACAGGTATCTCAGTACTTCAGATTTTGTCTATACTCTTCCTTCAAATGCATAGCTTCTTTTCGTCATTAATTATTGTTACATATGTATGTGTTTACGTATATATATTTCTAAATCTAACCTATCTGTCTGTATAATGTTATTTGTAAGTATGATTTCAGGACTGATCACTTGGTATTGGAAACTAATCAATGAGATTTTCCATGAAGAAACTTTTCTTCTTTTCTCTCTCCCAAGCTTCCTTAGACACATGTGGTATTTTGTGTACAGTCAGGGTCTCTTCGGATTTCCCATATCCACGTTGGCATGTCCATTGCTTTTGCTCTCATTAAGCTCATATGTTGGCAGACACCTTGGTAGGATTCTATGGGGTTAGCTTCTGACATTACTGGAAGACACATTGGCACAGCAAACTCCCTGGTCCTCTGGGTTTTCAGAATTTTAACTCTTTTTCTGCGTTATTCCTCGAGTTTTAGATGCAGGAATGATTTCTATTCATCAGCATGGGGTTCCCAAGCTCTGCATTTTGTTAGGTTGTGGCTTTCTGTAATGATCTCCATCTGTTGCAAAGAGAAATTTCCTTGTTAGAGGCTGTGATGATTGCAGTGATCTATGGCTATAAGGATAAATGTAGTTACAGATTATGCTGGCTTAATAAAGTGGTGGTTCTAGGATCTCCATTAAAATCCACAAATTCAGGAGCCCTGGATAGTGGGCTAGACTTGGTAATCTAACCTCATATTTCTTTCTATCCTCAACATCTCTCAACTATAGTATTGCAGTTGTTCACCAATTCTAAATAAGTTCCTTCAACAGACCAATTAATTTCAACCCCCCCCTTTTTTTTTGTAAAAGTGAGTTCACTGATCTCCTTGGACAGCTATATAACTCTAAGCATCCACCATCCCTCTTCAATGCAATAATCAGGTAGCTCAGTGCTCAATTGAGATGTTCTGTTGATTTTTAGAAGCTGCCATTCTACAATTAGCCATGTTCAAATGATTGTTAAGATATGAGTTCAAAATTACTGACAAGAGAAGCAAAAATAGTCAACCATACATCAAACTAAAAACATTCTGCCCGCCAAGGGGGAAGAATCAATGAGATAAAGACATACGTAATGAGACAAATTGTTCAATCTATTCATCTGACAAGATATTCATATTGAAAATACATACTGAAAATACACAGGTCAGCAGCAAGGAACAAATAACTTCATTCAATCATAAACAAAAAGCTTGAACAGACATTTCTCAAAAGAAGATATACTAATATCCACAAGGTATGTTACAAAATGCTTAATTAGCATCGTGTCAAATTAGCAGCCATCAAGAAAATGGAAGCTAAAATTACAATGATGTATCACATCATACCTGGTAGATGGCTGTTATTAAATTGTTGAAAGATAATCAATGTCAGAAAGGACTTAACGATGTAAATTAGTATAGCCACATGGAAAACATTCTGGCTAGTCTTCAAAGAACTTACAGAATATCAATACCTCATGAAACAGCATTCCTTCTGCTGGGCATATAGAATACAGAAAATACATAAAACCAAAACAGCGGAAAGAGACTGAGGCTTCCATGTTCATTGCAGCATTATTCAAAAGAGTCAAGCTATGGAATCAAACTGAGAGTCTATCCACAGATGTGTGAATAAATTAAATGTGGTCCATGAACACAAAGGAATCATCACAGCACTCCAACCTTAAAAGTTATAATTTGCAGCAGTGGACCTAGAACACAGTCTGTTGCATGAAATAAATAAGCCAAGCACAGACATCACCCACATGGTTTTAGCTTTATGTGGAATTTTAAAATTATGAAATGTGACAGTTCCCAGGGGTGAGAGTGGGACTGTTGAAGGAATTGTAAAGTGGAGGTTTCAGCACCAGATGTACTAAGTGGGGACATGGGTGCTTCAAGATGTGATGGAGGAGACAGGTTTTATTGCAGGTATGAGGCAGAGTGCAGCCGAATGCATGTGGAGATGCCCACAGTAGAGAGAGAAAGACTAACCATGGCCAACAGACTGAACTGGGACATGAGAGGAGAAAGAGAGGGAGAACAAGAAAGGAAAAGGCAGAAAGAGCATGAAGAGGAGCAAGAAAGGGAACCAAGAGCCAAGATTGTACATGGTCAGAGAGGAGTTTTATGGGAATGGGAAGTTGAAAGAAGAGAACCTGTGAACTAAAAAAGTTTAGGGTGGAGACTGGGTGAGAAGAGCAAACTTTACTGAATGAACCTGAAATCCACAATGGGCTTTGATATGCTAATAAGCACCTCAGATCACACTTATCTTTTTGGATCTTACTGAAATCTTGGTCAAGATACAAATTTTCACTAGGTATAAGAAAGAAATTTGGGAGATCTGTTGAAAACTATGGTGAACATTGATAATAACAAGATTTTAAAAAATGCTTGAGAAATGCTAAGATTGAAGAGTTCAGGTGTTCTCCGCACACATACAAAATTCAGTGTTAGGTTAAGTGTTTACAAACGCTGCTCAGCCGCTCCAGTATCCTGTATCACTGCCTGCACCCTGCATACTTTTCAGTTGCAAACTTAAAATGTAATTTATCATTTAAAGTTGTTTTAAAACTAGTGTTCAAGATACTGAAAAATAAAGCTGCTTAATGAAGGCCGAGAAGTAAAATCGAATCAGTAGTATAAAAGAGTATCAAACCGTTGAACCCGTTAAATGCTGCTGTGGTTAAAGTTTCTTGCTCCCAAACCTAATGTCCTGATTCCAAACTACAGAACCCACATAGCAGGAAACATAACCAACATCTGAAATCTACATGTATACTGGGGAATACATATACATTGATATACAGACCACGCACACGCACACACACACACACATACACATATCAATAAATAAATGTTTAAAAAGTCAGAAATTTGAAATGTTTCAAAGTCTGGCTGCAACTTTCCCCTCGTTCCTCCCCATAGAGGCTTTCTACTTCCTGGTATATAGGATCAGAAACTGGCTTCATGATTCTTTCTATCGTTTTGAAGTGTTTTTGCTTTTATAGATAAGCAAAATCTAGGAAGCTATCTTTCCATGACTTTCTAGGTTACTGTGCACAATAAAACACAAATACACATATCAGCAATCAACATATTACATACATGCATACACACACACACACACACACACACACACACACCAACTGCAAGAACTTTAAAACAGCCAACTCCGTAAGAGATGTAGAAAAGCCACTGTGCTAAGGCTTTCTTCCATGCTAAGATGGAGGAGATATCTAACACAGAGGAGACATGAAACCCCTCATCAATTGTCCATCACAGCTCCCAACCTCTTCTCTCCTTCCCTTGGCCTCCCATTTAACATAAATTACTTCTTGAGCAAACTAGCTCTTAGCAGAAGCAAGTCCACAATTAGCCTTGAACTCTACCACAGTGGAACATAATTTAGGAATGCGATTTCTGTCACCCCTGCAAAGACAAGAAGTGGGGGGGGGTCTCACCTTCTGGGGTCTCACTTTATCACACAACTTACTGCCAGATTTCACAGACCCAGCAGATTTACACATTACTCCAGTTGAATGGTGCTTCTACAACTAAGCTTTGGCTGTATCCGAAGCATTTGCATACTGAAAACTTGAGTACTATTCTACCACAGGAAGCTCATAGAAAAAAATTTAGGAGGCTTTAGACAAATATTCGAGGCCCTGGAAAATTAGCATTAGGATTATGTTCAACCAACAAAAAGGACAGTGATGGAGAAGGATATATAATGAAAAGGTTAATACCTTTGTTTCTGAGCTACTTTGCATATGCTTTTAAGGCACAAAAGTGAACAGGAAGTAAAGCACTAAATATGTTCTGAGAGGTTGTGCATCTTGCCACCCAAGCCCCATTAAAAATTTTGTTATGTCCCTAAGTCTTTGCATTATTTAAATATGAATGAGATTGGTATTTGGAGTAGTTTGAAAGAGGATAAAAGATGCTTTGTGAAAGAGGAGAAGGTAGCCCAGTGCTTGCTAAACAAGCAGGAGGACCTGACTATAGACCCCCAGAACTCAACAGTATTCCTGTGATAGCATGTGGCTGTAACCCTTGCATGGAGGTGGGGGCAAGGAGACAGAGATGGGGAAGATCCTGGGCTATCACTGGACCACCATTCCAGTCAGTTTGGGTGGTGGCCTGAATTATAATTGATCCCATAGACTCATATATTTGAATATTTGGGCTACTGTTGAGGTTTAGGAAGGATCAGGAGTTATAAACTTGTTGGGGCAGAAACGTGGCTAGGTCAAGTCTCCCTCTTTCTGATTCCTGCCCATCTATCAGGGCATAAGCTCTTAACAACTACTCCAACACCATGCCTCCCTGCTTCTATGATGATCATGGATTAATCCTCTGAAACTGTGAGCAAGATCCCAATAAAATGCTTCTCAAAAACTAGGCTTCCTCTGTCATGGAATTTCACCCCAGAAATAGAACAATAACTATGACAGAAGCCCTGTCTCAAAATACTACCTATAGAGCAAAAAAAGTAGACACCTAAAGTTGACTTCTGACTTGTACAAAGTTACACACTCCTACACGCACAGGTGCACATACAAACATTTGTGTACATTAGACACACGCATACAGGCTTTGTGTACAGATGGTGACTCTTAGTGTGTGACATAAGTTCTTTCTATGACCCTGAGAGTCTCACTGCTTTCTATCCATGCTTAAAAAGCAGCATTTGTAGGGATTTATTTTTGGATTTGTTGTTGTTGTTGTTTATTTGTTTTAACCTTTTTTTTTTTTTTTTTTAGACTGCCTTTTTACTTGTAGACATCCTGGGTATACAACTGTATTTAGTAACTGTGAACAGCAAAAGTTCCCATCAGTTTCATATAAATATATAATCACTGTGTTGGAATTGTAGTGACTAGGGAGAGCTTAACAACCATTTGGTGCTGTGGCAGCTTGGTTTTCTGCTATTGTTGCTGCTGCTATCATTCTGGGAAAGCAAATATTCCTTGCTGATCGTCACTGTTCTGAGGTATGTGCATCAAGTAATAGGCAGTTTTCAAGCTTCTTTGACAGGTGCAATTACGTGCACCCAGACACCCACACGAATAAGCCTGATGAAGTCAGACATCTGTTTTCCTACACACGCTATTCCCATCCTACTAGAGCTTCATGATAGTCTATTCTCTAACAGAGACTGAAAAAAATGGTGAGTTCTTGAGAATAAGAAAACTAAAGTTAACCTAATAACATCAACCAACAAATAGCCCAAGCTTACTACCGTAAAGAAAGGCAAAAAGACCAAGGATGGTCAGAGGGAGGTGCACAGTGAGAAACTGCCTGGTCAACTGGAGTGCGAGCTTGGCTTCTTAACCCAGAATCTCTCCTAACAGTCCAGGCTGCCTTTATGCACACATTCATATTTCATTTCATCTAACGTGAGCTAGCTTCAGGCTCTATATGAAAGCTAAGCAGGACCTTTTCTCTATTCCCATCAACAAGAAAGTAGAGAAATTAAACCAAAGGTTCCAAGAGATGGCCACCACTTGAATACTGAAGTAATTGACAAAGGGGAAACAAAACCTGACCATGGAGCACTAACTTGGGCTTTGAGGCTAGGTGGGTGCCTGTGGCTGAGTTACAGTCATTCTCTTGTGAGGTGTCAAATGTAAACTATGTTTGTGCTATATTCCAAGTGGCAAGTCCAGGAAAACAAATAGCACAGGAGGACTTATTAATATGTGTGAGTTATGCTTTTGCTACAAATTCATGTCTTATGTTTTATCATTATTCCTAGTGTTTTGAACTAGATTTGAAGTTAAACATTTACCTTTTTTACAACTTACCTATTAATCACACACATATACAGACACAAGTACACACAGGAATAAATCATACATTCGTGATCCCTACAATGCTTAAATCATTAATGAATCTTTGGTGTATTTGCCATAGAAGTTGAAGGTATCCAAACAGACATTTTAGTTCATTTCTTGACTTTCTTTTTCTTATGACCAAAATATTGACAGTATCTACATTTACTATCACATTGAAATTTTTGTTACACACATAAGCATCTGTCAAAATGTATTTATTTCAAGATTGGTATCCTTTGGATCTTGAAGTCTCTTTAAGACCCATGTGTTACCAGCCTTCCTCTCAGGGTAATGCTGTTAGAAAATACTAGGCTACTTAAGAAGTGAAACTTGGTACCTTTTCCTTTTGGTTCCTATGGTCAGTTTTTGATGGGGATAGTGATATCTGTCCTCTTTCCTTTCTGTCATTTGCTTTTGGGCCACGAAGTTAGTAATTGTGTTACAGCAAGTACTTGTATTGTGTGCAGTCTCACCACAGACTCTGAAAGGCAGCAATAACAAGGTAGACTGAAAACCCCACACCTGTGAACCAAAAGGAACACATTTTCCTTATTTATCTTGGATGTTTGATTATAGGGATAGAGAACTCAGTGACATAGAGACAATCATATTTAAATAGAAGATAAGGAGTTTTCTGTGTAAATTCTTCATTATGCTTGCACTATGCACATGATTTTAACATTATCATTTATTTAATATATTTGTATTGTTTTAGGTGCTAGTAAAAAAAGTTGATCTATTTATACCACTTTCATACATTGCAACTTTTATTGACTACCAGTATGATACAGTTCAATAGAGGCTGGGGAGATGGCTCTCAGTAGGTAAAGTGCTTGCCACCAAACCATAAGGCATAAGTTTGGATCCACAAAACTCACTTGAAAGTCTCATGCTACAGATAAAGAAAGAAGAATTTCAGGACCTGGATGACTGGGAAGTCTAACCAAGGAGTGAGCTTCAGTTTCAATGAGATGCCCTATCTCAAAGCACAAGGGCCAGACATGGCACAAGAGTAAAGGCACTTGCTTCCAAACCCAAATTATTTCAATTTAATTCTCAGTGCCTACATGGTAAAGAGAGAGAAGCAACTCCTACAAGTGGTCCTGTGGCATTCACACATGTACTATGATATTTGCATGTATATATGCATATATGCATATGCCCAATAAATAAATGTAATAAAAATTGAATATACATGCAAATCAAACATTTAAAAGTAAGTTGTAAATCAGTAGAGAAATAGTCAATATTAACCCCTTTCCTCTTCAAATATGCATAGATACATACATGTGCAAACATATATACATCACACACAAAAATAATTCTAATTGTCCTCTAATTTCAACATTATTTACATTTTTCATATTTTCTAAAGTGTTTATTTCTAAAAAGACAAAAGTAATAAAATTCAAGTCAGATTTTAAAAAATAGTTTTAAGAACTGGTTAGAGATGGACTTGTAATTCATATTGTTTCATGAGCAGTGGGCTTACAGCACAAACAACTTCAGACCTTCCTGCACCCATCTGCGAAACTGGACAAGTGATGTGTCATTCTTCCAGGATTTGTTTTTGTTGTTGTTGATTTGTTTTGCTCTTATGAAGTGTTAAGTATTTTCAATTTTTCTTGTGCTGTGGTTGAAATATAAGAAATTTCATGAATCTATGGCTGCAGTGCCAAAAATAATGCTAATGAGTAACGAGTGACATCAGTTAAGACTAAAGTTTAAAATGTGGATTGTATAATGTAAGAAGTGACACAATTCTATACCACAGTATCTACTTAGTACTAAGTGCCCATTGCTGGCTACTATGGGCAAGTTGGTCTTTCATGATAGAATAATATCACCAGGAAAGCAGAGGAGGAAGTCATATTCTAAATAGTGGGCTCAGCAGCAAATGGGATCTGAGACTCAAATTTTCATCAGACCAGGTAGAACATCTTTAAGAATTGCAGAGGCTGGGCATGTAGATCCATTTTAGATCATTTGTGTAGCATGTATAAGTCTCTCAGGTGCATTACTTATGTTAAGGAAGAAACTGTTGCGTCTATACCCATTGCCCCTTTGTCTGTAACACATTTCTTGAATTATTTCTGAGGTACAATACAATAAGTGACTGCCTGGTGACTAAAACAAACAGATGACTGGAATCTTGAAGGAAAGATTACAGACTTTTAAGCAGAAAATCTGAACATTGATTTCTAGTGAAAATGTAGTGAAATCTGAGAGGTAAGGCCCAGCCTGGCAGCCTAAGGGCCTGGAAGGAGTACATCAAAAGCCAGGAAGACTATAAGAAGAGTTTGTAGTGGGAAAAAGCCTAGGGAGTAGAGAATTCGAAAGAAGAAATAGTGGAAAATAAATTAGAACTCCGCTCAGATCAAAGAGAAAGAGAATAGAAAATAGATCATAGCCTTTGGTCTAAAGGGGCCTTTTGTGACCAAGAAAAGAGCTAGTGGTTTTAATGAGAGAGAGAATGGAAGCTACACTGCAGAGAAATTAGGCTGAGTGAATTCTGAGAATGCAGAAAGCCAGCAAGGAGGCTCTTTGGTTCAGATGTCTCAGGGTGAAAGAGAGATGACAAAGATTGTAGTTTCAAATATTTTATGAGTAAGAGGAAAAATATTTACAGTTACTGAGGACTTTTGCATTGTAAAAGAAAGAAAACAAAATAGCTCCTTTAAAGAATGTTTCACTATTAAATTTATCACAATTGATCATCTGCTTCATTCTCATCTTTGCTATTTCAATTCTATCATTAGAAATTAAAAAAAACAGCTTTAAGAACATATTGATGCAAGTCCTGTCTTATTGGTAACACTTCTACTATAATCTGCTCAGTGAGAAGATTTAGTGGTAACTCCACAAATCAGATCATATTCAAGAGGATAGCTTGTTCATGGAAAAGAAAGACCATAGAAAAATGATCATTTTTATTTATACATAGTTTACTTAACAAGATATGGTTAGCTACAACTGCTTCCTGTTAACGGTATAGGACTTAAACTCCTGCTTTATGAATCTCAATGGGGGAATGGATCAGGAAGTGTCATTTGAGGTCTTGATTCATGTGGAATGGTTTCAAAAATAAGAAGGAGCAGATCTTTTGTGAATGTGGGTACTCTTGCATTTGGGGTGTAGAAGGTCAGATTTGAGACATGGTCACGGTGGGTTTTTCCTTTGATGAGTATGAAGTGTCCTTCATCATCTCTTTTAATTACTTTTGGTTGAAAGCCTATTTTATTAGATATTAGAATGGCTACTCCAGCTTGTTTCTTGGTTGCATTTGCTTGAAAAACTTGTTCCCTGCACTTTACTCTGAGGTAATGTTTATCTTGTTGTTGAGCTGTTTCTTGTATGCAGCAGAATGATGGATCCTGTTTATGTATACACTCTGTTAGCCTGTGTCATTTTATTTGGAAATTTTAATGTTGATGGTGGTTCTCTCTCTCTCTCTCTCTCTCTCTCTCTCTCTCTCTCTCTCTCTCTCTCTCTCTCTCTTTCTCTCTCTCTCTGTTGTAGTCTTCCTTCTAGTATCCTCTGTAGGGCTGGGTTAGTGGAAATATATTGTTTAAATTTTGTTTTGTCATAGAATATCTTGTTTTCTTTCTCTATGGTGATTGCAGTTTTCCTGGCTCTAGCAGTCTGGGCTGGTATCTATAATTTGATATGCAACCAGGATGACCCAATTTATCCCATGATATTTTCAGAACCAATATGGGTAAATTTTTTTAAGGTTCTGACTACTTTTTACAGTAATTTTTCTTTTGTCTGAAGAGAAAACCGGAATGGTCATAATCCCTGGTCAAGGATAGTTGGATAAGGGACTTATGGAGTGGAATAAGCCTTTAACAGCCTGATACAGAGCACTTTCACCAGCAATTCAGGAGTGGTATCCTTGCTCCACTTCTTGGACAGCATGTGTTCTGGCTTGATTTTTTGATCTTAGCCTTTCTGACGAGTAGAAGATGGAGTCTCAAGGTTCGAATGAATAAGGATGTTAGACATTTCTATAAGTTCTTCTTGGCTATCTGAGATTCCTCTCTTGAGAAGTCTCTGTTTATCTCTGTACCCTGTTTTATAAATTTGGGTTATTTGGTTTTATAGTGTCTAAATTCTTGAGTTATTTATGTATTTTGGATGTTAGGCTTCTGTGATATGTAGGCTTGGTGAAGAATTCTCCCCAATCTGCATTGGTTTTCATTTTGACCCATAGACAGTATCCTTTTCCTTAGAGGAGCTCTTTTAGTTTCATTCCCATTTATTAATTGCTGATATTATGGCCAGAGACATTGGTATTTTGTTCAGAACGTTGTTTCCTGTACCAATGAGTTCAAGGCTATTTACCAGTTTTTTCCTGTGAGATTTAGTGTATCCAGTTTTATGTTGAAGTCTTTGATACACTTGGACTTGAGTTTTGTGCAGGAATATTGATCTATTTTCATTTGTCTACATTCAAACATCCTATCAGACCAGCAAAATTTGTAAAAGATATTCTCTTTTTTCCATTGTATGCTTTTGCCTTCTTTGTCAAAATCAAGTGTCTGTAGGTGTGTAGGTTTATTTCCAGTGCTTTGATGTGATTCCATTGAACATCCTGTTTGTTTCTATTCCACTACCATGAAGTTTTTATTACTATTGCTCTGTAGTACAGCTTGAAATCAGGGATAGTGATACCTCCAGAGGTTCTTTTATTGTACAGGATTGTTTTAGCTCTTCTGGCTTTTTGCTTTTCAATATGAGGTTAAGAATTATTCTTTCAGATATGTAAATATTTATGTTGGAATTTTGATGGGAATTGCTCTGAATCTGTAGATTGCTTCTGGTAAGATGACCATTTTACTATGTTTATTCTTCTGACACATGAGCTTGGGAGATCTTTCCATTTTCAGATATCTTCTTTAATTTCTTTCTTCGGGGACTTGAAGTTCTTGTCATACAAGTCTTTTATTTGTTTCGTTATAGTTAGACCAAGATATTTTATACTATTTGTGGTTAGTGTGAAGTGGGTTATTTCCCTCATTTCTTTCTCAGATAGTATTTCATTTGTACAAAGAATGCTACTAATTTTTTTTTTTTTTTAGTTATTTTTGTACGCAGCCACTTTAAGGATGGTGTTTATCAGCTGTAGGAGTTTTGGGTAGAGTGTTTTGGGGTCACTTATGTATACTATCATACCATTCACAAATAGAAATACTTCGACTTCTTCCTTTCAAATTGATATCCCCTTGATCTCCTTTAATTATCATATTCCAATAGTTAGAACTTCAAGTACACTATTTTTGTTGGGTTTTTATGTGGTTTAGGTATCAGGGTATCACAAAAGAATTCACATGATATGTACTCACTGATAAGTGGATATTAGCCCAGAAACTTAGAATACCCAAGATACAATTTGCAAAACACATGAAACTTAAGAAGAATGAAGACCATAGTATGGACACTTTGCCCCTGCTTAGAATTGGGAACAAAACACCCACGGAAGGAGTTACAGAAACAAAGTTTGGAGCTGAGACGAAAGGATGGACCATCTAGAGACTGTCATATCCAGGGATCCATCCCCTAATCAGCCTCCAAACGCTGACACCATTGCATATGCCAGCAAGATTTTGCTGAAAGGACCCTGATATAGCTGTCTCTTGTGAGGCTATGCCAGTGCCTGGCAAACACAGAAGTGGATGCTCACAGTCAGCTATTGCATGGAACACAGGGCCTCCAATGGAGGAGCTAAAGAAAGTACCCAAGGAGCTAAAGGGGTCTGCAACCTTATAGGTGGAACAACAATATGAACTAACCAGTATCCCCAGAGCTCGTGTCTCTAGCTGCATATGTAGCAGAAGATGGCCTAGTCGGCCATCATAGAGAAGAGAGGCCCTTTGGTCTTGCAAGCTTTATATGACCCAGTACAGGTGAACACCAGGGCCAAGAAGTAGAAGTGGTTGGGTAGGGGAGCGGTAGGGGGAGAGGGTATGGTGGACTTTCAGGATAGCATTTGAAATGTAAATGAAGAAAATACCTAATAAAAAATTGGAAAAAAAAGAACTTCAAGTACTGCATTAAAGAAATATGGAGAGAATTGACATTCTTGTCTTCTTCCTCACTTAGTGGAATTTCCTTAAATTTCTCTCCATTTAATTTTCATGTTGGCTATTTGTGGGGAATTGCAGGCTTGTCTCCAGTCGAGCTGAGGTCTGAACCCCGATGGTCATAATTCACCTACATGACATGGTAGGCGTTCCCTCATGCTCCTAGAACTTTTGCCCCTGCCTAAGGTATCACCTCCCACAGCCCCCACAAGAGAAGCATGGTCAGTAGTCACATAAGCAATTTGTTTATACGGTGTTTTATGTTGATGGATTTTTGAATATTGAACCACCCCTCCATCCATGGGATGAAGCTTACTTGATCATCTTGGATGATGTTCTTGGTGTGTTCTTGGATTTGTTTTGTGAATAAATTATTGTGTATCTTTGTATCATTGTTCATAACAGAGATTGGTCTGAAATTCTTTCTTTGTTTATGTATCAGTTTGACTGTGGCCTCATAGAATGAGTTTGGCAATGTTCCTCTGTTTCTATTTTGTGAAATAGTTTGAGGAGTATTGGGATTAGCTCTGTTTGGAAAGTCTGATTTGTTAAAACTATCTGGCCCTGGGCCTTTTATGGTTGGGAGATTGTTGATGACTTATTCTATTACCTTAGGGATTAAAGGATTGTTTAAATAGTTTACCTCATCTTGATTGAACTTTGCTAATTGTTATCTATTTTAGAAAATAATCCATTTCATTTAGATTTTCCAATTTTGTAAAAGTACAGGGTTTGAAGTAAGACCTAATATTTTGTTGTGTTTTTTTTTTAACTTTTTTCAATGTACATTGTTAGTTCTCACTTTTACTTTCTGATTTTCTTAATTTGGATACTTTCTTGATGCTTTTTAGTTAGATTGACTAAGGATTTGTCTATCTTGTTGATTTTCTCAAAGAACTAGCTCTTGGTTTTGTTAATTCTTTGTATTGTTTTCTTTATCTTTCATTGATTGATTTCACTTGTGAATTTGATTATTTAGTATCATCTACTTCTCTTGGGTGTGTCGAGTGTACTTTTAAATTCTACATATGGTAACTCTTTAAATTCTTTATGAAGGCAGTGCTATGGCCTTTCCTCTTTGCACTGCCTTTCTTGTGTCCTATAAATTTGGGTATAATGTGACTTTATTTGCATTGAATTCTAGAAAGTCGTTGATCTCTCTCTCTCTCTCTCTCTCTCTCTCTCTCTCTCTCTCTCTCTCTCTCTCTTCCTTCCTTCCTTTCTTTCTTTTATTCTTTCTTCTTTGAACCAGTGGATACTGAGTGGAGAGTTGTTCAGTTTCCATGAAATTGTAAGATTTCTGTTGTTTCTGTTGTTGTTGAAGTCCAGCTTTAATCCATGGTGATCTCATATGATGTAAGGGGTTATTTTAATCTTCTTTTATCTGTTGAGGCTTGCTTTGTGACTGAGTAAATGTCCAGTTTGCAAGAAGATTCCCTGAGGTGCTGAGAAAAAAGTATATTCTTTTATGTTTGAATAAATTATTCTGTAGAAATCTGTTAGGTACATTTGATTCATAATCTCTGTTAGTTTCATTGTTTCTCTCTTAATTTTTCTTTACAATGACCCATCCATTGGTGAGAATAGAGTGTGGAAGTCTCCCACTATTTATGTGTGAGGTTTAAGCTTTAGAATGGTTTCTTTTTTTATTGTTGGTTCCCTTGCATTTGGGACATAGATATTCAGAATTGAGAAATCGTCTTGGTAGGTTTTTCCTTTGATGAGTATGAAGTGTTCTTTCCCATCTCTTTTGGTAACTTTTGGTGGAAAGTCTATTTTATTAGACATTATTATGACCACTTCAGCTCTTTTATTTGGTCTGTTTGCTTAGAAAAACTTTTTCCAGATCTTTATTCTGAGGCAGTGTCTATTTTTGTTGCTGAACTGTGTTTCTTGTATACAGCAGAATGATGGTTCCTGTTTAGATACCCACTCTGTTATCCAGTCTTTTTATTGGTGAATTGAATCCACTGATGCTGAGATATTTTAATGATCAATAATTGTTATTTCCCATTATTTTGATGTTGGTAATGGTACCGAGTGTGTGTGTGTGTGTATGTGTGTGTGTGTGTGTGCTTCTTCTTTTATGGTTTTGCTGTGAAATTATTAATTTCTTGTGTTTTCTTGGGTATAGTTACCTTCCTTCTGTAGGAGTTTTCCTTCTAGTATCAGCTGTAGTGCCAGATTTGTTAAAAGATATGGTTTACATTGGGGTTTGTCATGTTCTCCATTTAAGGTGATAGAAAATTTTGCTGGGTATAATAGTCTGACTCTTAGAGTCTTCAAGACATTTATCCAGATCCTTCTGAGGTTTAGAGTCTCTGGCGAGAAGTCATGTGTAATTATAATAGGTCTGCCTTTATATATTACTTGTCCATTTTCCCCTTGCAGGTTTTAATATTCATTCTTTGTTCTGTACTTATAGTGTTTTGATTATTATGTGGCAGGAAAAAATTCTTTTGTTTTCCAATCTATTTGGTGTTCTGTTTGCTTCTTATATGTTTATACCCATCTCTTTGGGTTGGTGAAATTTTATTCTATGATTTTGTTGAAGATATTTTCTGGGCCTTTGATCTGGGAATCATCTCCTTCTCTTCTATTCCTATTATTATTAACTTTGGTCTTTTTATAGTGTCTCATAATTCCTAGATGTTTCATGTTAGAAAGTTTTTAGATTTGACATTTTCTTTGACCAAAGTATCAATTTCTTCTATTGTATTTTCTACTCCTGAGATTATCTCTCCCACCACTTGTATTATGTTGGTGATGCCTTCATCTATAGTTTCTGTTCCCTTGCCTAGGATTTCAATTTCCAGTATTTTATCTGAATATATATTTTCTTTATTGTTTCTATTTCTATTTTCTGGTCTTGAACAGTTTTCGTCATTTCCTTCACCTTTCTTTTCAATATATTTTCTTGTTTCTTTATATTTATTTATTTCCTCTTTAAAGGCTTCTTCTTGTTTGAATGTATGTTCCTGTATTTCTTTAAGGGATTTATTTGTTTCCTATTTTTAAATGACTCTATCATTTTCATATGATGAGATTTAAGGTCATTGTCTTGCTCTTCAGGTGTGTTAGGATATTCAGAGCTTGCTGTAGTAGGAGAGCGAGGTTCTCATAGTGCCAATTTTGCCCTAGCTTTTGTTGATTGTGTTCTTGCTCTGTCCTTTAGTCATCTGGTTATTTCTGGTGTTGGTGGTCCTAGTAGTCCCTGGTTGTAGCAGGCTTCTGGGACTGCAGGTACAGTTTATATTCCCTAATGGCAGTAGCCCTCTGGTTGTTGTGGGTGGTAGGAGGCTCCTAGGAAAGCAGGAAGATCTGGTTGTCCTGAGTAGCAACAGCCCTCCAGGGAGGCAGGCAAAGCTGTGGTCCAGGAAGTGGAGTGAAATCTAGGATTGCAGGTAAATGTGTGGGCCGGAAGATCAACCATGCATTCTTCTTCAGCCTCTCAGGTGCTGGGATGACCCTGTGAACTACCATGTACTGATAAATCTGTCTCTAATAGTATTCTTTATTTTCTCTTCCTCAACTTGGTGTCTGTGATTTTGGGAAATTTTTAATTAGGTCTTAAACTGTTTGCTAAAGATGGAAAGCTATGAACATCAATATGTTCAAGATATTCCCCATCTCTGAGTCAGCTGAAAGTGTTAGGTATCCATAGTACTCTTGGCTTCCTGTTTAGAACAAGGGAACTTGCCTATTTCTAAGAGTTTTTCTTAGAAGAGAACACAATTCAAGTGCATAAGAGATGAGCTTTTAGCACAACTCAGGTCACTGCAGGCTGAAGTAAACTGAAAACGATCACCAGAGTGTATACACAAAAAATAATTATTTTGTAAAGCTTTTGAAACCAAAGTTAATTCATAAAGTGAAAACCCCACAGAAATCTTTTGAGAAACAAACAAAACATATGGATGCTTCTTTAGCTATATTTGGATGCAGTAGTGTTTCTTCAAAATCAAACCATACCAGGCATGAATCACTCTTTTGATTTCCTGAAATAATAGAATTGAGTACCATTCTGCAGAACTTTTGCTTCAGGCTAAAGAGATAACTCTGCATTTAAGAGTACTTGCTGTTCTTGCAGAGTCCTGGGTTCAGTGCCTCGTATATGGCTTACCACCATCTATAAATCCACTGCAAGACACATGCAATAACTTTTTCTGGCCTCTAGGGGTTCCTGCATGCACATGCGATACATACATACACTTAGGTATGCAATTACATAATAAAATAAAACAAAATAAAGTAAAATTTTCTTCTTTATCTCTCACATCTCCGACAAGATGAATGCTTCCACTATAAATGTGAATTAAGGGCTCAGCTGTTAAGAGCACCAGTATCTTGTCCAGAGATTATCCCAAGCTTTTGTCCCCGCTGGCAAGAACACACTCAGGACAACCGGAATCTTCTGCAGCAAAGCTTTATTGCTTACTTCTCAGGAAGACCCCGACCCCAGAAAATGGAGTCGCTTATATAGCCCTCAGCCATGATGTTTCAGCACCTGATGTGGAGTGACAGCTCCTGATTCGTTGCTCGCCCATCACCCCACTATTACGCCCCAAGAATGGGCAGTGACTAGGAGTGAGTTCACTCTTGCACTTGTGCACAAGGCTTGTTTACTAGTTAGGCACAGTGGAGGCCAGCGCCATCTTATAATGGCGATTGCTCGCGGCACGGCTCTCCACATCTCCCCCTTTTTATTTTATTAAATTGAGGCTGGACTAGGTCTGTGTAATTATGCCCATCTGCTGTGGCTCCTGTCTTAGGTCGTTCCTCCAATGTCATAGCCTTTCCTGTCATAGGGTAAACCTATCGCCACCGGGCCCCATGTCTTAGGTTGATCTGTGCATGAGGAAAGTTGCCCGTCCCTGGATACCGCAGTGCTATGTGACAGTAACTACTAAATGACCTATGGCGAACTCTACAAAAGAGGCCAGCCACCAATGTCAACTAATTTTTGAGCATAGATAGCCAGATTTCGGGGGAGGCCCCTTGCTCAATGGCAGCAAATGTTTGAGCTATCACAACCTTGTCATTTGTTTGTTGGGTTCTGAGCTTGCAAACCAACCAGAGCATGAACACAAGTCCACAGCAGGTGGCAACACCAAATAAACCTACCCCCACCCATTCCTTAAAATAAGAAAATGCAGATGAAATCCAGGAGGAGAGGCCCTCTGTCAATGACAGGTTCACTCGCGTTGAGTTGATCTTTAAAACTGCCACCCTCAGGGCCTCAAGAGACTCATCGAATTCCTTGGACCAATTTCCTGCAAGATACAAGGAAGGCTGTCTAGACAGATTAGCTGCATAAGTAAAATTTTCATATTGGACACTGGTAATACACAGAGCTTCCAGTTTTCTTTCACAACCCAACTGGGCCATCTGGTATAGAACGCCTATCTGTTCCTCCGCCAGGTCAAGGCGCTGATTCAAAATCATCAGCCCTCCCTTTAACTTGGTACTAGCAGAATTTTGGACAGTGATGGCATCAGCCAGATCTGCTGAAAGCTGATTTAATTTTGTGCCTGATTGAACCGTACTAGCCATAGCATACCCTGCAGCTGTAGCAGCAGCTGGACTGGATGAAATTGCTATGATCACGGCAGCAGTAATACCAAAATCTCTTTTTTGTCGAAACAGAGATAAGGTGGAGGGTGTTTCCATGGAACAGGGATCCAACGTGGGATCCGTACCACCATGGCACCGGTGTTCTTTGTTACAACCCAACAATGAGAAATCCAACAAGAATCATTGGAACAGACTTCAAATGAATCATTTGAAAGAATAAACAAGACAAGGGGGTAAACACAGACTGGGGTAGATCGATAATTAATCTGGTTTACCAAAGTTTTATTGAACCCAGTGATCTCTACACTGGTATTAGTATATCCATAAGAGTTCTGGGAGGCAGCATGTATTCTCCAATACTGAGCAAATCTTGAGATGCCAGTAAAAGAAGCCTTTCCAACTGCTCCTCCCTGGATAAAGATCAAAGGATTGAGTTCTGTACAACTGCCATTGACTCCACAAAGCACCCACTTGTGAAAGGGATGCTTTCTAAAGTCCTGTATGAAAAGTCCCTTTTTCATAACAAATTCCTTCTCTGAGTTATCTATCATGTTGGGAGAAAAAGAAAAGGTTTTACTCTGATCTGCCCAACGAGTGATGGAGGATTGACAATCAGACCAAGGCAGGATCAGCCCTTCATCTCCCAAGCTACAATGAGGGGCTATTTTTGGTTGGTGGAGACGTTCTTTGTCTGAAAAGTTAGGTGGTAGAAATGTACCATTAACCCAAATTGCCTCCTGCCAAAAGGTCCGATTTGTAAAGGTTATATCTACGTTGGAAGTATCTTGGGCTGTGCTCACCCAACCTCGTCGGTGCTCATAAAACTTCCCCAAAGCTCGAGCTGTGAGGTTGATACATTTTCCTGGTCCATTAATTTGAAAACATAAAGAACCCTGTTCTAATAAAAAGCGATTTTCCCCTAATGGTGCTCGGGTGGGATCATAGGGTAGATATGGTAAATCTAATGTTTTATTAGTAGTAAAGAATTTTGGAAAAACTATAGCATCGTGGCGAACTGGCATTGGTTTAGGGAAAGTCGAGAGAATGGCCCATCTCTGTTTGCCCCTCATACTAGGAACCTGAGACAAGTTCAGCATTGTCAGGATCAGGAGCAGTCCTCGGGAGGTCAACATCTTCTGCACCATCCTTGATGAATATCTTGCGGGTGAGTCGTTCCGGCAGCCAAAATGGGTTGTCTTCACTCTGTGGAGAAACACAAACAGCTCCCCTGGATCTTATCAAAATTGGATCCAGGCCTTTCCACAGACCAGTTAAGACATCCTTCCATTTGACCATTTCTTTTGGTCTATCAGGGTCTGAGCTATGTCGATCAGCTGCAGAGCGACCTTGCTTGTCAAGATTCAAAAAATTAAGTGTAAAGAGTGCCATAGATACAGCTACTCTTGGCACTGAGGGCAGAGTCTCATCAACTCCCCCTTTTTGTTTTATAAGACTTGAGTGTACGATGGGCATGTTCCACAATGCCTTGTCCTTGAGGATTATAAGGAAGGCCAGTCAAATGAGTGTCATCCATTTGATGACAAAATTGCTGAAATTTAGTAGAGGTATATGCTGACCCATTATCAGTTTTAAGAATTGTGGGCTTGCCCCAAGCACTCCACGCTTCTAAACAGTGCTGTATAACATGAGAAACTTTCTCAACTGTTAAAGGTGTAGCAAACATAACACCAGAGCAGGTGTCAATGGAAACATGTAAATATTGATTTCTTTCAAAGGAGGAAATATGAGTGACATCCATTTGCCAGACCTGTAATGGCCTGATGCCTCGGGGGTTTACCCCTACATGAGGAGTAGGCAGAAATTGACAACAGTTTTGACATTGGGTGACAATATCACGTGCTTCTTTCCTGGTTAAGGTGAAACAGTGACATAATTTCAGCCGTCATATGGAAGCGTTTATGAAACTCCCTTGCAGCCTCTGCCTGCGAGGACAGAGCAGCAGCCACGATTCTAGTGGATTTGTCTGCCAAGTCATTTCCATGAGACACGGGGCCAGGAAGGCCAGAATGAGCCCTGACATGAGTAATATACACAAGATGTCTTCTATGTAACAAGGCTGACTGAATTTGCTGAAAAATGTGAGCAAGCTTGCTAGAGGGTCTAATTAAGCCAGCAACTTCAAGCATATTAACTGCATTAACCACATATAAGGAATCAGATACAATATTGACCAGTCCTGGAAAAGTTTCAAGGACTTCTAGAACTACCAAACACTCTACAACCTGGGGTGATGTCTCATTATATTGTTTAGATGTTACTTGGCCATTTACTACATATGCACCTATGCCAGATTTAGATCCATCTGTATACACTACTACCCCATCTGGAAGTGGGTGTTTGGCTGTTATTACTGGAAACACTATGGCTTGGCTTAAGGCGAATTGTAAAATTGGATGTTTTGGATAATGATTATCAATTTGTCCTGAATAAGAGGCAACCAAGATTTCCCAATCGTTAGTTGTTGCTGCCAGGGTTTGAACTTGAGCAGAAGTATAAGGCACAATTAGCATATGAGGTTCTTTCCCAAAATGAGTAATGGCTGCTTTTATCCCCCTAAGTGCAAGTTGAGCAACTGCATTAGGATACCACTCAATGATTTTTGCAGGGGAAGCATTAGGATGGACCCACAATAAAGGTCCATTTTGCCATAAGACTGCTGTTGGTAACTGTGCAGTTTTTAATATGCACAATTCAAATGACTTTGAATCGTCAATGTGTTGTAATTGAGCATCTTGTAAGGCCTTTTCTATCGTTTGTAAAGCTTGACATGCAGCTGGGGTAAGTGCTCTGTGGGAGGAGATGTGGGTATCTCCCTCTAATATGTCAAATAAGGGCTTTAATTCTGCTGATGGAATTTTCAAAAATGGTCTTAGCCAATTAATATCTCCTAGCAATTTTTGGAAATCATTCAAGGTATGTAGTTGATCTTTGCGAATTTCTAACTTTTGAGGAACAATTTTGTCAGGATAAATGAGTGACCCTAGGAAGGCTCTCATTCGAGCAACTTGCACCTTTTCAGTGGCCACCTGCAATCCCCATTGCCCTAAAGTTTTTATTAATATAGGGTATGCATCTTGCAATAACTGTGAATTTTTATGGCAAATCAGAATGTCATCCATATAAATTACCACCTGTAATGATGGAAAATGCTCTCTAACTGACTTAATTGCCAATTGCACATACAGTTGACACATGGTGGGACTATTCGCCATCCCCTGAGGTAGGACCTTCCATTGGTATCTTTGATCCGGCTCTAAATGATTAATGACTGGGATGGTAAATGCAAATCTTTGCCTATCTTGAGGGCATAAAGGTATAGAGAAAAAGCAATCTTTAATATCTACAATTATAATTTCCCAATTTTGGGGTAAGGCAGAAAGCAATGGTAGCCCTCTCTGAACTGGTCCAAATAGACGCATTTGTGCATTAATAGCTCTAAGATCATGTAATAAGCGCCATTTGTCAGATTTTTTTCTTAATTACGAAAATAGGTGTATTCCAGGGTGAGGTAGAGGGCTCTAAATGACCCAAGCATAGCTGTTCAGAAATTAGTTTTGTGGCTGCTTCTAACTTTTCAGAGGAGAGAGGCCATTGAGGAAGCCATACAACTTCCTCTGTAAGCCATGGTATGGGCATGGAGCCCTCAACGGCCCCTAAGAAAAACCCAAACCTTGTCTCCCATTATTACCTTTTTGAGGGATAGGTTCAAGTCTACCCTGCTCTCCTTTCCCTAATCCTTTTCCTTCTTTATAGCCCATTTTCTTCATCATCTGAACAGCTTGTGGCGAGTATTCACTAGTCAAGGTCAGTCCTAGTGCCTGTAAGATGTCTCTCCCCCAGAGATTTACTGGGAGTGGTAAAACATAGGGAGTGAATCGTCCTGTTTGACCTTCAGGCACTGTCCAGCTCAAAGAATAGGAGCTAATAGTGGGATAGGACTGATAACCTAAACCTTGCAAAGAACGTGATGACTGAGTAACGGGCCAAGTTTTTGGCCACCATTGGGAAGAAGGGATACTTTTATCTGCTCCTGTGTCTAAAATCCCTTTAAATTATTTTCCTTCTATAACTAATTCTAAGAATGGCCTGGAGTCAAGATGCATTACTAAGTAAGCAGAATCATTTCCAGTAGAACCAATCCCTCTGGTAGCTCGGGGGACACCAGAGGAAGGAAAACAGCCATGTAGGCTTGGCAAAATTATTAACTGAGCTATTCTATCCCCTTGTGAAATAGAAAAGACACCCTGAGGACAGGAACAGAGAACTTGAAGTTCCCCTTCATAGTCTTGATCTACGACTCCAGGGTGAACAATAAGACCTTGTAAGGTAAGGGAGGCCCGGCCCAATATTAGGCCGACACTCCCGGATGGCAGAGGTCCTTTATAGTCAGTAGGAATAGGCTGCACCCCCATTTGGGGCATTAGCATGAATCGGGTGGTGGTACGGAGGTCCAACCCAGCTGATCCTTCTGTTGCCTGTGGGGTCCACCTTTTGCCTGTCGAGGTCCCATATGTTTTCGGGCCCTGAGGGCCCTGTACTGGTTTTTTGGAATGGTCTCATTATCTACTGCTTGAGGGAATCCTGGCTGCAGGGACCTGCCTCGAATGTCCCTGACTGAACGACAATCTCTAGCCCAATGATATCCTTTCCCACACTTTGTACACAGTCCTGGCGCTCTCCTTTTGACAAGGGCTCTACAGTCCTTTTTTAAGTGTCCCTGTTTGCCACAATTATAGCAGAGTTTGATCTCAGTCGTGTCAGGGCGTTTTTGCCCTTGCAGAATAGCAGCTGCTAAACCAGCATTAGTGAGTGGCCCTCCAAGCTCAAGGCAAACCTTCAACCAGTCCTGCAGTCTCTTGCTCTTTCTAGGTGTAATAGCCGCCCTGCATTCCTGAGTAGCCTGTTCATAAATCAACTGTTCAATTAAAGGCATAGCTGTCTCTGGGTCCCCAAAAATTCTCCCTGCCGCTTCTGTCATTCTAGCCACAAAATCTGAGAATGACTCCTGGGCGCCCTGGGTAATCTTGGTCAAATGCCTACTTGCCTCTCCCTTCTTAGAGAGTGCTGTATTAGTCAGGGTTCTCTAGAGTCACAGAACTTATGGGTAGTCTCTATATAGTAAAAGAATTTATTGATGACTTACAGTCGGCAGCCCAATTCCCAACAATGGTTCAGTCACAGCTGTGAATGGAAGTCCAAGGATCTAGCAGTTACTCAGTCTCACACGGCAAGCAGGCGAAGGAGCAAGAGCTAAACTCCCTTCTTCCAATGTCCTTATATTGTCTCCAGCAGAAGGTGTAGCCCAGATTAAAGGTGTGTTCCACCACACCTTTAATCCCAGATGAAACGTGTAGCCCAGATTAAATCTCCTTAAACTCGGAGATTTAATCTTCTGGAATCCATAGCCACTATGGCTCAAGATCTCCATACCAAGATCCAGATAAGGATCTCCAAGCCTCCAGATAAGGGTCACTGGTGAGCCTTCCAATTCTGGATTGTAGTTCATTCCAAATATAGTCAAGTTGACAACCAGGAATAGCCACTACAATCCACCCCTTGTCAACTTGACACAAATAATATCTCATGTTCACATGAAACAATAACAAGGTTGTGAATACGCCTAACATGATATAACTATCCCTCGTACAATCGCAAACGCATTTGTAAATTTACAATGGGGCATTCATATTACTTTATAATCCTCGTTTCTGCAACTGGTTACGTGGCCTTAATTGGTATTTATAACTACCTTCCTCTACTACCCATTCTGTATTTCCTTCACCTTCGGCCAGCACCTCAGCAGGTCTTGGCTCTTTTCCTGGAGGATTGACCCATACCTTCATTCCTGATGGGTCTGCGTCCTTTGTCATCCTGCTTGGATTAGGCTGTTGTAGTTTCCCATTGACTTTAATCACAGGACATGGTAGTACTAGGAGACGCCCTAAGGGATCTCCTACACTCCAGACATAATCTTGCTTACCTCCATTGTGAAGAGGTAATCCAATTTCCCCATGGTAATCTGGATCTATCACTCCTCCTAACACGGTTATTCCTTTTTTAGCCTGTTGGTTTAAGGGCATTAGAAGCCCAAAATGACCAGGGGGAAGTCTGAGCTTCCAGTTCAATGGAATGTTTGTTGTAGCTCCTGGTAGGAGCACTCCCCTCTCTGGAGCCAAAACTTCTAGGCCAGCAGAACCTAGAGTTATGGGGACAGGAAGCAAAAATTTTCCTAGAGGGTCACTAGGAGTGATAGTAAGTGGAACTATTCCCTTTTCCACCCCTTGGTTCCTGGACCCATGAATCCTGGCTATGGGTGAAACTGTACCATATATGGAGCGCTGATTCAAAGCATATACTGCCTTCTGAAGAACTCTACCCCAGCCTTCCAAGCTGTTACCACCTAATTGGCGCTGTAACTGTGTCTTCAAAAGGCCATTCCATCTTTCTATCAGGCCAGCTGCTTCAGGATGATGGGGAATGTGGTAAGACCAGTGAATTCCATGATCGTGGGCCCACTGTCGTACTTCTCTGGCTGTGAAATGAGTTCCTTGGTCAGAAGCAATACTGTGTGGAATACCATGACGATAGATAAGGCATTCTGTCAGCCCATGAATGGTGGTTTTAGCAGAGGCCTTACGTGCAGGAAAGGCAAATCCATAACCAGAATAAGTATCTACTCCAGTAAGAACAAAACGCTGTCCTTTCCACGAAGGAAGTGGTCCAATGTAGTCAACCTGCCACCAGGTTGCTGGCTGGTCACCTCGAGGAATGGTGCCATATCTGGGGCTCAGTGTTGGTTTCTGCTGTTGGCAGATCTGGCAATCAGCAGCAGCTGTAGCCAGGTCAGCCTTGGTGAGTGGAAGCCCGTGTTGCTGAGCCCAAGCATAACCTCCATCTCGACCACCATGGCCACTTTGTTCATGTGCCCATTGAGCAATGACAGGGATGGCTGGGGAGAGAGGCTGACTGTCCACAGAACGGGTCATCTTATCCACTTGATTATTGAACTCCTCCTCGGCTGAAGTCACCTTTTGGTGAGCATTTACATGGGACACAAATATCTTCACATCCTTTGCCCATTTGGAGAGATCTATCCACATACTTCTTCCCCAGATGTCTTTTTCACCAATTTTCCAATTGTGATCTTTCCAAGTCCCTGACCATTACTGGGTCTGTCATTATAAACATTCTTTTGCCTACGCTGTCCATTATAATAACTAGGATCACCTTGTCTCTGGCGATTCAATGCTGCCACCTGGCCCTTGTTACCTCGGAATCCAACTAAACCCAGTGAATTTAATTCATCTAATTGAGCAGAAGCATCTCCAATGCTAAGATCTGGCACAAGGAAAAGGGAAAGAACAAAACCCTTCAAATGTGCTGGTGCCCCTCTCACCAATTTGCGTCTTATAGAGCTGGTGAAGGGCATATCTTCTGGACCTTCCCATTGTGGACAATTAGGCTTTACACAATATATCCACTCTAGCATTGCAATTTCCCTAAGTCTTAAAATCCCTTCATCAACACTAAGCCACGGAATATCAGGCATCTCCAAGTCATTTCCTGTAGGCCATCTTTTGATAAACACCTCAGCCAACCATTCAAACAAACTTTTGACACCTTTTTTAACCATGTGAGCTTCCGTATTAAACCTAGAATCTCCAATCAGAGGGCCCATGTCAATAAACTCAGCCTGCTCTAGTTTTATGTTCCTTCCACCCTTATCCCACACCCTTAAAATCCATTCCCATACATATTCACCAGGTTTCTGCTTGAATGAATTAGCAAACTCATTAAGCTCCTTAGTAGTGTAGCGAATTTCCTCATGGACTACACTTTCTACCTCCCCTCTAGGAGCCTGTTTTGCTTTGAGTCTTGTTACAGGTCTAGAAGAAACTATTGGTGGGCCTTGAGAAACATCAGTATTGAAAGTCATTGCTGGTTTATCAGACTCTGTAAAATTAATTTCCTCATGTGGGGAAGGCATTATTTCAAGGGGTGGGGCTGAGGGTACTACTTCCTCAGGTGGGGCAAACTCTTGAGAATCTGAAGATTCAAAATTCTCAGCTTCAACATGGTCTTCCCACACATCTCCGTCCCATGTTATAGGATCCCATTCTTTGCCAATTAGTGCCCTTACTTTAACTGTCGACACACTCTGAGGCTGAGACTTAAATTTTCGCTGTAGTTCAGCCAACCGTACAATGAGGGTTTCAGTTTGATTTTCTGCAACTTGAGCTCTATTGCTGCAAGAGAGAAGATTCTCTTCAAGGACACACTTAGCAACTTTTAGATCGTTTACTTGTGTCTGGAGCCTTTCGATTTTATCACACAACTCCTTCCTTTCATTCATCATTTTTTCCCCATATACTAAGAGCAGCCAGCCAGTAAAATCATTTTCTGATTTTTTCCCCATCTTGTAGAAAGCTTTGTGCACTGAATCACCTAAATCATTAAGAAAATCAAGGGCATTAGCTTCTTTAAGTTTGAAATATAATTTCAACCATGGGTCTTCAAAATTCTCTGAGCTCCCAGGAGGGAGAGAATCTGGAGAGGTTTCAGTACTTGAAAGTGCTGGTGGCTCAACAAGCCAATTCCAGTATTTTAAAAGATTCATCCTTGTACTTCTGTTACTCTAGAACCACTCCTGGTACCAACTTCTGTATTAGTCAGGGTTCTCTAGAGTCACAGAACTTATGGGTAGTCTCTATATAGTAAAAGAATTTATTGATGACTTACAGTCGGCAGCCCAATTCCCAACAATGGTTCAGTCACAGCTGTGAATGGAAGTCCAAGGATCTAGCAGTTACTCAGTCTCACACGGCAAGCAGGCGAAGGAGCAAGAGCTAAACTCCCTTCTTCCAATGTCCTTATATTGTCTCCAGCAGAAGGTGTAGCCCAGATTAAAGGTGTGTTCCACCACACCTTTAATCCCAGATGAAACGTGTAGCCCAGATTAAATCTCCTTAAACTCGGAGATTTAATCTTCTGGAATCCATAGCCACTATGGCTCAAGATCTCCATACCAAGATCCAGATAAGGATCTCCAAGCCTCCAGATAAGGGTCACTGGTGAGCCTTCCAATTCTGGATTGTAGTTCATTCCAAATATAGTCAAGTTGACAACCAGGAATAGCCACTACAAGTGCCTTCCATGCCTTAACTGCAGCAGCTGAGATCTGAGCGTAAGCTCCCCAATGGTAATTTGTCTGGTTATTAGCGTGTTGTCCCTGACCTGTAAGCAACTCAAAAGTCCATGTCCCTTGGTCCCCTTCAACATTGGCATTAGCCCTTGCCTGTGCTTGGCAGGAGTCTTGCCACAAAGCTTTCCATTCTAAATACATTCCCATGTTAGGAGATGCAGCTTTTACTACAGTCATCCAATCGCCGGGGGTCATTGCCAGAGTCGCAAGCCTTTCGACTTGGGCCACAGTAAAGTTGGCATTGACTCCATAGTTATGGACTGACTCTTTAATCTGTATATACTCCACTGGGGCGTGAATGCGTCCACCCTCTGCGCCTTCAAAAACTGGGAACGCTTGCTGCACTTTTCTCTGTTCCTCTTTTGAAATGAATGAGTCTGATTCATACCTCTGCACATAGGGCGGAGGTGTGCTAGGACCCAGAGGTTGCAGATCTGAAGACCGCATAGTGATTTGACATTTGTCTCTAGCTACTTTTGCTTTCTTTATGTTATTCTGTGACTGATTAGCTTGTCTTTCATCTGGCTGGTATCTTTCTTCCTCTAAGTCTGTCTCCTCAGAGGAGCTAAGTTTCTTATCCAATTCTGAGCTACTGACAGCTAGTGCCTTGAACTCATCTAATGGCGGGTAGAGGCTCCTTTCCTTATGTGCCTCTCCAGTTCTTTCTTTCTTCTTCTCTCCCTTTCCATCCCTTTTTCTAATCTCTCCCAAGGCATTCTTTCCTTTATATCTCTTTTCCTCGGGCTCAAGGCCCATGGAAAGGCTTATATTCTTCGGTGCACCTTGTTTCGTTCCAACTTTCAATCTCTCTCCCCACTCTGCCTCTGATAGACTATCTTGAATTTCGTCCAAAATTTTCTGCCCCGCTTCTACCATTTGCTGACAATCCTCATCTGTTAAGCACAATCTCACCAATTTCCATAACGGCATGATCCCTGCTTTAAGTTTGCCATTCTGCTGTTCCCTAACTAGATCTCCTTTCAGTTTGTCCCAAGAGGCGACAGTTAACGAACCTGAGCAAGCATACCATGGTGCCACACGGTCTACCTCCCTGACAAATGTCTCTATACTCTTAGTGGCGATTTTTATGCCACACTGCTTCAGGACTGACCTTAATGCCACTACTACAGAGTGAGAAATTCCCATACTGCCGCTGTCCAGTCCTGACCACAACTGAAACTGGTCGCTGTCCAGGTGCTGTCCAGGCCTGACCGTGACTAGGAACCAGTCAGCAGTTCCAGCCGTGGAAGCAAAACGAAACCGAAAGGAAAAGTGCAATCGCTGTGCAAACAATCAAAAGGGCGTCTAACTCTGGAGAAATTTCAAGACTGTACGTACCTTGCAGAGCCTTACGTGTCCCACAGTTCTGGTTCCGTCCCGCGAAAGAGGGATCTCCCTTGCACTGGTGTGATGGTAGTTCCCGGGTCTTCGGAGCCACGTATCCTGCCGTCAAGAACACACTCAGGACAACCGGAATCTTCTGCAGCAAAGCTTTATTGCTTACTTCTCAGGAAAACCCCGACCCCAGAAAATGGAGTCACTTATATAGCCCTCAGCCATGACGTTTCAGCACCTGATGTGGCGTGACACCTCCTGATTCGTTGCTCGCCCATCACCCCATATTACGCCCCGAGAATGGTCAGTGACTAGGAGTGAGTTCACTCTGGCACTTGCGCACAAGGCTTGTTTACTAGTTAGGCACAGTGGAGGCCAGCGCCATCTTATAATGGCGATTGCTCGCAGCAAGCACGGCTCTACACAGCGATTGCTCATGGCACGGCTTTCCACAAGAGATCCCAGGTTCAATTTCTAGAACCCATCAGGCAGTTCATAGTCATCTGTATCCCACATTCTGTGGGAGCCAATACTCTCTTCTGACTTCCATAGACATGAGATGTTCAGAGGTATACAAATGTACCTGTTAGCAAAAACACCTTTACACATAAAATGAAACAAAAATAATTAATATGAGTTAATACTATTTTCATTTAGACACCCACAAAACCATAGAAGTGGTGGAAATGATCAGAAAATATCTATGAAGTCAGAAATTACATAATAATATAGAAAATTTCACTTAAGGATTATTTGCTACTAAGACCAAGTTTGGTAAACCCTTATTCAACTTTTAAATTCCAAGCAAGAAGCATAACCTGTTAATGATATCTAAACTAAACTCAGTGGAAAAATAAATAGTATTGTAAACTGTGAATATTAAATTAGAGAATGTAGTCAATTTTCTTTTAGGTTCTACAGATACCAATTAATTACATGTGGCTCTCCAAAGAAGGTATTTTGGCTTGTTTATGACTTAAGGCTTTTGCTTTGCTTCTGTGATCAAGGTCAGATACTATGCCAGTTAAAGTCTAGAATGAGAATCTATATATTACTTACAAACTTGAAGGGAAGATACTACTGAAAGATAATACATTAAGGGCTAAACTATAGCCATGGCACCAAAACCACAATACAATGAATCAAAAGACCTTGTGCCATCTTATACGAACTTATACGGTCTCCTGCTATGCTCTCTAGTCCAGTATCTACCTCTAGATCACAGAAAGACAGTTCATACCCAGACAAGAAAATTGGACCCTTATATAATTTGTGACAATATCACAAGAGCGAACTTAACTAGCAAATTAATTGAAGTGATTAGTTGTTGTTGTTGTCAAAAATATTTATAAATAAATCAACCAAAGTCACCCCAATCCACAGGATAATAACAACTAGGCTCAGAAATGATGAAATATCATTGATTGAATGAAAGTACATTTAAAATACCAGGAATCAAACAGACCTTGAGAAATAATAAAATGAATACAAAGTAGTAGTGAAACTTTGTTGCCAAAACCCAGCTTGACAGTATCACCTAGATGCACATATACCTGTTCCTTCTTAGATTGGTCAGGAGGGAGCACAAAATACTTATGTGGTACAGAAATAACACTCCTGGCTACTCTGGAGTAGCTGATACAGCTAAGTGCTCTGAATGTCTATAGTTACATTACTATCTGAATGACAAATTTCTACAAACCTATTGACTTAAAAGTTTCCCCTTCTTACCACGTACTTTTCGTGAGTCAGAAGACAGGGGACTGGTTAACCAAGTTCGGATATCAGTGTTTCACAAAATTCAGTGCAATGTATTGACTAAACCACGATTTAATTTGGAAACTTTTCTGAGAAATACCCTCTTCTGATACCTATTAGACTTTCAGCAGAGTTCAGGTTCATATAGGTGAAGAATAAATAAATTTTATGTATTGTTATTATTATTATTTTATTAATCATTGCAGTCGTTTACGTCTCAAATGATATCCCTCTTCCTGGTTACCTCTCCACAAACTCCACATCCCATATCTGCTCTCTCTCCCCCATCCTTTGCCTCCATGAGGGTGCTCCCACACCTTCCCACCCACTCCTGCCCCACCGTTCCAGTATCCTCCTACACTAGGGCACCCTCCTCAGGACCAAGAACCTCCTGTCCCATTGATGTCAGACAAGGCCATCCTCTGCTACATATGTATCTGCAACTACAGATCCCTCCTGGCACACTCTTTGGTTGGTGGTCTAGTCCATGGGAGCACTGGGTGGTCTAGCCAGTCGATATTGTTCTTCCTATGGGGATGCAATCCCTCTATGCTCCTTCAGTCCTTCCGCCAGCTTCCCCACTGGGGTTCCTGAACTCAGTCTGATGGTTGACTCCAAGTTTCCATATTTGCATTGGTCATTTGCTGGCTGAACTTCTGAAGGAACATGCACACCAGGTTCCTGTTAGCAAGTGACTCTGACATTTTCTTTAATAGATAGAGTAGCGTGAGAGTGTTTTCTCATTGGAACCTCTCATTTTTAGAAACCTATAGAGCCTTTTTGAAAATATTCATTTGGCCAGGTCATGCCCACCCAGATTAATTCACAAAGAGTAAACAGATAAAATTTTAATTCCAATTGCAAAATCATTTATATTTGCCATGTAATGTTTCATAACTATGGCAGAGGCATCCCCATCACCTTTGCTATATTATATTGTTTAGAGATATGTCAGAGCATACACAGCACAGTAGATAGGAGGATTGTTCCTCAGTGTGTCTCCATACCAGTCATCATAGGGTGTCTCTGTTACAAGATTTACTATACTGCGTTGAACACGATTATTACTCCAGGGAGCCTCTATTGTTTTTTCCATCAATGTAACAAGTCAGACAAAGAAATTAGAGGGTTATGGTTAGTGTACAGTAATGAGACTCAGTTCCTAGGTCCTGTAAGGACCTGAGAAGGCTAAACCAGGTAACTGTGACTCTGTTCTTCAAAGAAGCATTCCCAAGAAGCTAAGTCTAATTTAAATGGATAAACATGTGCTTTAATCCCTACCAGAGTAAAACAGACATACATAAAGAAGATATGCAGCCATGTTGGAAATAGCCCCACATCTTTTGTGAATACTGCAGAAATGCTATCTTAGCACACTTGAGCCTCTCTCCCTTTACACCTCTTTTGCTTCACAGAGACCCCAGCATATAGAAATACACTTGCATTTCAGTACTGGGTAGGAGGGACATCTAGTGGCATCTGGAAGCTGAGAAGGCTGTCATCTAGTTAGTGTATGGCCTCCAATGAAATAAGTCTTCCCAATCATGAGGACAAGTTGGTCCCTATAATGCAGTATTTGCTCTCCAGCCAGCCAGCCACTGTTCAGAGATTTAGAAACTCATAAATGAGCTACATCTGTTACTTAAACGCACCTAAGGATATTCACATACCTTTTAATTAGAAAACAGACCGTTATACAAGTAATCATAAATTCTAAGAGTCATATTATATTGTTAGGTTTGTCAATATAAAAACACAACATTCACCTTAAAAGAATGATACTTTGACTTGTCTGTGTTCCTTTCATCTCCTTGGACAGTGGCTTTCTCTTCTTGAAATCAGTCTTCCATATCCTAAGGTATTAGACTCCCTGCAAAACTGTATTGTAGCACTTTAAAAACACCCAGACAATAAGCTAAAAGAGAAAGGAATGCTATAAATAACAATTATAGGAAAGTAAGCCAACAAAAAGAGAACAAGTTGATCTATGTAGCACAGAGCTGAAAGGGTAGAAGAAAGGGGGCATAAGAAGAAATTGATAATACAGTAAAGCATCTTGCAGGATACAACTTGTGGTAGTGATAAGGGGCTGGCTTGTCCAAAAGCCAAAAGAGAAAGAAATGTATGAAAATGGGAGAGAAGGTAATAGAGCTTCTTTCTCAGTTATAATCCTTATGGTAATTTAGAGTATTTTTCATCTCAGCACCTCACTGAGTGCCCCCCCCCCACATAGTACATGCCTAATTAGCTGATCTGGGTGATGGTGGTTTTCCCATCAACATAACAATCCAGACAAAAAAAATGAGGGTTGTGGTTAGTGTAAAGCAGAGGTAAATAAAGAGACTCGGGTCTTAGGTACTGTAAGGACATGAGAAGGATAAACCAGGCAACTGTGTCAGTTTCCATCCTTCAATTCTAGGTTGTTGCAATCCATATGCAACCACTACCAGTGATGTATGGACTTTAATCATGGTTCATATTCCCATGCTACCAGAAGATAATGGTCTAAGGCAATTATCAGAACTCCAGTGTAGAGTTAACACATGTCCTTAAACTAGTTCAATTTAACATAAAATGAGCAATAGCATACATTATTCACTCTACCTAATGATCCACATTCAGTAACACAGATGATGAATGGTAAGACATAAGATGGTAACGGAGGAGCTCAGTGGGGTAAAGTAGTTGCTGTACAAGTAGAAGGACCCAAGTTTGGATCCCAAGAACTCACATAAAATCCAGGCATGGTGGCACACACCTGTAACCCCAGCATCAGGGGGGAAGAATATGTAGATCCTGAGGATTAGCTTAGCTAGCCAGTCAGTCTAGTAAATAACTGTAATCTCTGAGAGAAAGAGAGACAGAGACAGAGACAGAGAGACAGAGAGACAGAGAGAGACAGAGAAGCAGAAAGGCAGAGACAGAAAAAGGGAGAGAGAGAGAGAGAGAGAGAGAGAGAGAGAGAGAGAGAGAGAGAGAGAGAGAGAGAGAGAGGACAAGAGAAACACACTCAGAGTTTATCTCTGGCATCAGCACACACACATATTATAGAAGTATAAACCATAGCTCTCATCCTAAAGGGAATAGAAGATAGTTTCTTGTGAAACATTTCTGAATATCCATGGCTCAGGAGTATATATTTCAGTTACCCCAAATTCCATGCTCCCATATGGAAGTAGCTTCATGAAGTTATATAGTTTACAGAAGAAAAAAATCATAAATCAAGACAAGTTTAAAAAATGAATTGATAGGTACATCAGAGAAGTGATAACAGCAGTGTGGAGGAAACTACTAAGACACTTCAAAGATTTTCATCTACTAGTTACAGAACACTCATTCTAATAGAGGTAGAGGAGTAGCTCCTCTGTGTGGCCTGAAGGTAGCCATAACATTCCAACCTTGCGATAGCACTGCATTTCTGACCCATCAATAAGTCTCGATAGACACAGCTTCTTTCCAGGAATTTTCATTCACAACATGCACATGCCTCACATATTTGTGTATACAGCATCCTCTCCAAAAGTCTCTGCAGTCCCCTAACTCTTGGTATTTAAATATTGCAGATGATGAAACATGTAATGTTCTCTAAATGAAAAACATTTCCCATCGTTATTTTCTTTATTTATGATTAGGTTCTTTGAAGAATGGGAATGCAGTTCAGTGCTAGAGTTTGTGCTTGATATACAGAAGTCCCTGGTTAGATTCCTAGCATTGGAACAACAAAAATCCATTGCTCCCCCTCACTTTTCTTCATTCCCAACACTGTTTCCAAAGTTCCTCTCAAATAGAAAATAAGGACTTTTAACCCTTAAGCATTTCTAATGACTACTGTCATGAAAATTTGACTGGCATCTTACACCCAGAACTAACTACCATAGAGTAAATGATTCACTGTCAAGCTCTGTGCATGATAAGGTAAGCAGAGTGGGAAAGTAGGTGGGGTTTCTAGAGCACTCTCCCTTGTGCACTCCTTGCTTCCCTGTTATGGCACTGTCCTTGTCAAACTCATCACACATGGGCATGCTTATAATTCAGCCGATCTATTTGCTGTCTGAGTTACTGGTAGTTTGGAGGAAACATCCTCTTAGAGAAACATTTACACACAAAGACTATTATAATTATGAAATGAAGTCTATTAGAAAGTCAGTTTGGTAGCAATTCACCAGTGATTTGTGTTACTAAAACTATTTGAAGTTAGGAAACTGATGTTTATTGAAACATGTGTGATATGTAAGTTTTAAAATTCAGATAACATGGAGTCTTCTTGCATGTGCCCTGACTCTCCAGCAAGACAGACGCTGCAACAGGATCCTTCTGCCACGTTTATTGGGAGAGCTTGATTGCAGAGGCGAAGAGACCCCAAGCCCAGAACTGGTGCTGCTTATATAGGCCTAGGAGAGGCGTGTCTCACACCCGGATTGGTTATGCATGGGTTATGCTTACCACTTCATTTGTATGTCTCACATCTGATTGGTTAACTTGTCTCTCATCTGATTGGTTAACTTGTCTCTCATCTGATTGGTTAATTTGTCTCTCATCTGATTGGTTAATTCTCAAAACCTCATCTTGGCAAAAAAACTTTACTGCCTATGTATGTGTGGTGGCCAACGGTAGCCAGTGCCACCCTGCAATGGCACATGTGGCTTCCCTCAATTATTCCCAAAGTCTCCTCTCAATTATTCCCAAGTAAGAATGTTGAGTGCTAAGAATACATGGTCCAGACACTCTAGCTTGAATAATAATTCCACAGCTGCTCACTGTATATTTGATATGGGGATTTTTCATTTAAAACACTGCATCCTCACCATTCAAGTTCTGAAAAGAAATACCTGATTGTTGCACTCAAATGTATAAATGTCCTCTGAACTCAGTATGGAGAATGAAGCTATAGCGTTAAAGTTCCTTTCCTCAACTTTCTCTTTCTCTAAATGAGTGGACTGTCTAAAAGAGTTGATTGGTAGATTTTAAAACAGTTCTTTCAGAGTTCAGATGAATATTTTTTGCTTCAAGCATTTGATACTTTAAATATTTTGTTATTTCGTCCCTACTAGTTCCTTAAAAAGGAAACAAATTCAATATACAATAATAAATCGAACCGACAAAACAGGTGGTTAAATCAAGGAAAAAGGAGCTAGAATCCAGAGTGTTCTGAGCTATGCAACAAGGGTCCAGCCTAAGATGGCATTTAAAACTTTGAAAACCAGGAAGCTGACACCTGGCAGGTGATGTTTTCTAAAAGATTTTTTAAAATACTTTGCAATGTGGACATTAAAAATGAGATATGATTAAGAAACAACCCTAATAGATTAAGGAACAACCCTAAGAGCAAAAGTATATATGAACATGAAGGAAAATAAAGCTAAGGTGAGGCAAGCGTTCATTGATGTGTAGAGTTGGTCAGCAACAGACTAAAGATGACAAAAAGCTCTTAGAGCACAAACCAAGTACAGGCCTTCTACTCGGCTCCTGCTGAATTCCAAATACTGCTGCATCCTGGGATATCACAAGATAAAGACTGGGAAATCTTACATTAATTGGAGACATACTGAAGAAGAGTGTAACCGATTACAGATTCGAAACCCAAAGGAAATGTAATTCTAGAGAAATAGAGCCCTGCTTTGTATGGAGTGAAAAATGTAGAATATATATATATATATATATGTGTGTGTGTGTGTGTGTGTGTGTGTGTGTGTGTATGTATATATATATATATATATATATATATATATATATATATATATTCTTAGACTACGGGTATGCTAAATCACAAATCAGGCTCCCAACCCATATAAAGTAAAATAAGGACAGATCAGCCATATATTTTATAAAGAATAATATTAGTGACCAAAGAAAGAGCATGCTCCTGTCAAGGCAAATTATAACAAACCGATTAAAACAACTGTGTTATTAACCATGTCCTGCATGATCTGAATGCCCTCTGAACATGTCAGGATGTAATCTGACTACTAAATGTGGTTCTCTGCAGATCTTTATGAATGATGTGGAACCTGACAACTGTTCATTTACATAAGTTCATTTATGCCTCACAATGAACTGCAGCACAAACAAGGTAGAGACACAAATTCCACCCTGATAGACACTAAAGCCCCCATATAGGAACCAACAAGAGTAAGAACTTCCTATTATATAGCCCTGAATAATTTGCAAATGGTCCATGGATAAAGAGAGTGCCCACAGAACTGGATTGCCTTGGAGAAGAAGCCACTTGGATGTCTTTTTCATCTTAAGTCTCTAAAGAGGGTTTCATTTAAGAGGTGGGTTTCATTTAAGATGACATATGTCTTCATAAGTGACACGTCTTCAAATCAGTGAGTAGGGGACTTGATTATAAAGGTTTTATTAACTCTATTTCTTCCTTACTTACAGCACTGTAAGGAGCCGTCCTCACATTCGCCATTATAAGATGGCACTGACACCTGTGTTCTAAGTAGTAAACAAACCATCTGCACATGCGCTGGGGTAGTTTCCCACCCCATGTGCTCTGCCTTTCCCGTGATGACAACTCTGGCTGATGGGCTGCAGCCAATCAGGGAGTGACACGTCCGAGGCGGAGGACAGTCCTCCATAAAAGGGAGGGGGCTCCACCATCTCTCGCTCTCTCTCTGTCTCCTTTCTCCACTGGCTCCTGATGGGGTAAGCAATAAAGTTTGTACTGCAGAAGATTCCGGTTGCCCTGAGCGTGTTCTTACCAGGGGGACACACAAAAGCGGCGGGCAATAAATGGTGCCGAAACCCGGGAACTACTGCATCACGGGGAAGGAGCGGTTAATGAAGTGTTCCCACAAAACAGACTGTTGAGAAGGATCCGGCATGGGTTCAGAACTCTTCAGCTGGGGAACGGAGCAGAACCAGAACTGCTGGGATGGGACGCGTGTTACAGCTTTACAAGGTATGTCTAGTCTTGAACTTTCTCTAGTGTTAAAAGCCCTTTTATTTCTTTTCACATGTCAACAAGTGGTTAAGGCAGGGTGGAGAATTCTGGATGAAATTCAAGACAGTCTATCAGAAGTAAAGTGGGGAGAGATTAGAAGGAAAGAGGAGAGAAAACAAAGGAAAAAAGAAAAGTTAATGTCAGGGAAAAATACCTGGGGAGAGATTGGAAGGAAAGAGGAGAAAAGAGATGAGTTTAAGGAGCCAGTTCTTAATAGCTGTGAATCAGATGAAGAAATTAGCCCTTCTGAGGAAACAGACTTGGAGGAGGAAGCAGCTTGTTATGAGAGAGAAATGCGAGCTTATAGGTCAAGAAAAAAGCCAAAAGCGACTGGCAAAGGCCAGCTTGCTGCTCGGCCTCAGGGCAGTCGGCTTCAAGGTCATAGTGCATCTCCGCCCTATGCGGAGCCTCCGCCCTGCGTAGCGCGTCAGCCCTGTGCAAAGAGGCAGTGCGCGGACTCCTTCATTTCAAGAGAGGTACAAAGGAAGATACAACAGGCATTTCCGGTCTTTGAAGGAGCCGAGGGTGGGCGTGTTCACGCTCCGGTAGACTATACACAGATTAAAGAGCTTGCCGAATCGGTCCGTAAATATGGAGCCAATGCTAATTTTACCTTGGTGCAGTTAGACAGGCTTGCTGGCATGGCACTAACTCCTGCCGACTGGCAAATGATTGCAAAAGCCGCTCTCCCCAGTATGGGCAAATATATGGAATGGAGAGCACTATGGCAAGAGGCTGCACAAACTCAGGCCCGAGCAAATGCTGCCGCTTTGACTCCAGAGCAGAGAGATTGGACCTTTGACCTGTTAACGGGTCAGGGAGCTTATACCGCTGATCAAACAAATTATCACTGGGGAGCTTATGCCCAAATTTCCTCCGCGGCTATTAAGGCCTGGAAGGCACTCTCCCGAACAGGTGAAGCCACTGGACAATTAACCAAGATCATCCAGGGACCCCAGGAGTCCTTCTCAGACTTTGTGGCCAGAATGACAGAGGCAGCAGAGCGTATTTTTGGAGATTCAGAGCAAGCCGCACCTCTGATAGAACAGCTCATTTATGAGCAAGCCACACAGGAGTGTCGAACGGCCATAGCCCCAAGAAAGAATAAAGGCTTACAGGATTGGCTCAGGGTTTGTCGAGAGCTCGGGGGACCTCTCACCAATGCAGGCTTAGCGGCTGCCATCCTCCAATCCCAAAAACGCTTCATAGGCAGAAATGATTGGAGGACATGTTTTAACTGTGGGAGGCCTGGGCATTTTAAGAAAGATTGTAGAGCTCCAGACAAAAAAAGGGGGACCCTCACTCTTTGCTCTAAGTGTGGCAAGGGCTATCATAGAGCCGACCAGTGTCGCTCTGTGAGGGATATAAAGGGCAGATTCCTTCCCCCACCTGATAATCAATCAGCTGATGTGTCAAAAAAACGGGCTATCGGGCCCTCGGTCCCAGGGCCCTCAAAGATATGGGAACCGGTTTGTCAGGACCCAGGAAGCAGTCAGAGAGGCGACCCAGGAAGACCCACAAGGGTGGACCTGCGCGCCACCTCCGATTTCCTACTAATGCCTCAAATGAGTATTCAGCCGGTGCCGGTGGAGCCTATACCATCTTTGCCCCCTGGAACCATGGGCCTTATTCTCGGCCGGGGTTCACTCACCTTGCAGGGCTTAGTAGTCCACCCTGGAGTTATGGATTGTCAACATTCCCCTGAAATACAGGTCCTGTGTTCAAGCCCTAAGGGCGTTTTTTCTATTAGTAAAGGAGATAGGATAGCTCAGCTGCTACTCCTCCCTGATAATACCGGGGAGAAATCTGCAGGACCTGAGACAAAGAAAATGGGCTCCTCTGAAAATGATTCTGCCTATTTGGCTGTATCTTTGAATGATAGACCTAAGCCCCGCCTTAAGATCAGCGGAAAAGAGTTTGAAGGCATCCTTGATACCGGAGCAGATAAAAGTATAATCTCTACACATTGGTGGCCCAAAGCATGGCCCACCACAGAGTCATCTCATTCATTACAGGGCCTAGGATATCAATCATGTCCCACTATAAGCTCTGTTGCCTTGACATGGGAATCTTCCGAGGGGCAGCGAGGAAAATTCATACCTTATGTGCTCCCACTCCCGGTTAACCTCTGGGGGAGGGATATTATGCAGTATTTGGGCCTTGTTTTGTCCAATGAGAATGCCCCGTCGGGAGGGTGTTCGGTTAAAGTAAGAAATATCATGGCAAAGATGGGTTATAAAGAGGGAAAAGGGTTAGGAAATGAACAATTAAAACTGGGCCATATTGAACCATCTACCTCACCTTGGAATACTCCAATTTTTGTAATTAAGAAAAAGTCAGGAAAGTGGAGACTGCTCCATGACCTCAGAGCCATTAATGAGCAAATGAACTTATTTGGCCCCGTACAGAGAGGTCTCCCTGTACTTTCCGCCTTACCACGTGGCTGGAATTTAATTATTATAGATATTAAAGATTGTTTCTTTTCTATACCTTTGTGTCCAAGGGATAGGCCCAGATTTGCCTTTACCATCCCCTCTATTAATCACATGGAACCTGATAAGAGGTATCAATGGAAGGTCTTACCACAGGGAATGTCCAATAGTCCTACAATGTGCCAACTTTATGTGCAAGAAGCTCTTTTGCCAGTGAGGGAACAATTCCCCTCTTTAATTTTGCTTCTTTACATGGATGACATCCTTCTATGCCATAAAAACCTTACCATACTACAAAAGGCATATCCTTTTCTACTTAAGACTTTAAGTCAGTGGGGTTTACAGATAGCCACAGAAAAGGTCCAAATTTCTGATACAGGACAATTTTTGGGCTCTGTGGTGTCCCCAAATAAAATTGTGCCCCAAAAGGTAGAGATAAGAAGAGATCACCTCCATACCTTAAATGATTTTCAGAAGCTGTTAGGGGATATTAACTGGCTCAGACCTTTTTTGAAGATTCCTTCCGCTGAGTTAAGGCCTTTGTTTGATATTTTAGAAGGAGATTCTCATATCTCCTCCCCTAGGGCTCTTACTCTAGCTGCTAGCCAGGCCTTACAAAAGGTGGAAGATGCCTTACAGAATGCACAATTACAACGTATTGAGGATTCGCAGCCTTTTAGTTTATGTGTCTTTAAGACAGCACAATTGCCAACCGCAGTTTTGTGGCAGAATGGGCCATTGTTGTGGATCCATCCAAATGTATCTCCAGCTAAAATAATAAATTGGTATCCTGATGCAATTGCACAGCTCGCCCTTAAAGGCCTAAAAGCAGCGATCACCCATTTTGGACGAAATCCCTATCTTTTAATTGTACCTTATACCGCTGCACAGGTTCAGACCTTGGCAGCCACATCTAATGATTGGGCAGTTTTAGTTACCTCCTTTTCAGGACAAATAGATAACCATTATCCAAAACATCCAATTTTACAGTTCGCCCAAAATCAATCTGTTGTGTTTCCACAAATAACAGTAAGAAACCCACTTAAAAATGGGGTTGTGGTATATACTGATGGATCAAAAACTGGCATAGGTGCCTATGTGGCTAATGGTGAAGTAGTATCCAAACAATATAATGAAAATTCACCTCAAGTGGTAGAATGTTTAGTGGTTTTAGAAGTTTTAAAAACCTTTTTAGAACCCCTCAATTTTTTAGAAGTGGCTGGAGTGATTAAGCCTTCCAGTAAAGTTGCCAATATTTTTCAGCAGATACAATTAGTTTTGTTATCTAGAAGATTTCCTGTTTATATTACTCATGTTAGAGCCCATTCAGGCCTACCTGGCCCCATGGCTCTGGGGAATGATCTGGCAGATAAAGCCACTAAAGTGGTGGCTGCTGCCCTAACATCCCCGATAGAGGCTGCAAAAAATTTTCATAACAATTTTCATGTGACGGCTGAAACATTACGCCGCCGTTTCTCCTTGACGAGAAAAGAAGCCCGTGACATTGTTACTCAATGTCAAAGCTGCTATGAGTTCTTGCCAGTTCCTCAGGTGGGAATTAACCCACGCGGTATTCGACCTCTACAGGTCTGGCAAATGGATGTTACACATGTTTCTTCCTTTGGAAAACTTCAATATCTCCATGTGTCCATTGACACATGCTCTGGCATCATGTTTGCCTCTCCTTTAACCGGAGAAAAGGCCTCACATGTGATTCAACATTGCCTTGAGGCATGGAGTGCTTGGGGAAAACCCAAACTCCTTAAGACTGATAATGGACCAGCTTATACATCTCAAAAATTCCAACAGTTCTGCCGTCAGATGGACGTGACCCACCTGACTGGACTTCCATCTAATAAAACAGAAAGAGGAGGCTCTACCCCGAGTACCAAGAGTGTCTGTGTCTACAGCACTTTTACACTCAATTTTTTAAATCTTGATTCTCATGGCCATACCACGGCTGAACGACATTGTTCAGAGCCAGATAGGCCCAAAGAGATGGTTAAATGGAAAGATGTTTTAAATAACAAATGGAAAGGCCCGGATCCTATTTTGATAAGATCCAGGGGAGCTGTTTGTGTTTTTCCACAGAATGAAGACAACCCATACCAGAAAGACTCACCCGAAAAATCCAGACTGACCAAGGGAATACTGATGTCCCTCGTCTTGGTGATGTCCAGTGCGACAACAACAAAGGGAAAGCAGCGTTGGGAGATACAGAATTGGACGGCTAAATTTGAACAGACCCTTTGAAAATTAAGACTTGCCCCATGCACTTGGACCTGTCCCTGACCTAAGGACTATCTTTTCAACATTTTCCTTCTTTAAAGAATGGGTGGGGGTGGAATTATTTGGAGCTGTTCTTTGCTGTGGATTAGTGTTGCTTCTTTGATTGGTCTGTAAGCTTAAGGCCCAAATTAGGAGAGACATGGTGGTTATTTCCCAGGCGCTTGCAGCACTAGAACATGGTGCTTCCCCTGATATATGGTTATCTATGCTTAAGCAATAGGTCGCTGGCCACTCAGCTCTTGCACCCCACGAGGCTAGTCTCATTGCACGGGATAGAGTGAGTGTGCTTCAGCAGCCCGAGAGAGTTGCACGGCTAAGCACTGCAGTAGAAGGGCTCTGTGGCATTTATGAGCCTATTCTAGGGAGACATGTCATCTTTCAAGAAGGTTGAGTGTCCAAGTGTCCTTCCCCCAGGAAAAACGACACGGGACCAGACCAGGACCCCTCCGGGTGATGAGCCTGGGAGGAGGTTTTGTGTACGGCTCCTTTACCTGCACACTGGGGATTTGACCTCTATCTCCACTCTCATTATTATGGGTGGCCTATTGCTCTTAAATAAAAGAAAAGGGGGAGATGTAAGGAGCCGTCCTCACATTCGCCATTATAAGATGGCACTGACACCTGTGTTCTAAGTAGTAAACAAACCATCTGCACATGCGCTGGGGTAGTTTCCCACCCCATGTGCTCTGCCTTTCCCGTGATGACAACTCTGGCTGATGGGCTGCAGCCAATCAGGGAGTGACACGTCCGAGGCGGAGGACAGTCCTCCATAAAAGGGAGGGGGCTCCACCATCTCTCGCTCTCTCTCTGTCTCCTTTCTCCACTGGCTCCTGATGGGGTAAGCAATAAAGTTTGTACTGCAGAAGATTCCGGTTGCCCTGAGCGTGTTCTTACCAGGGGGACACACAAAAGCGGCGGGCAATACAGCACATTTGTCAATTAGCAAACACTTTCTTTCCTGGAATCATTATCTGTTGAGATTTTATCTCCCACTTCAGGATAATGGGGGCCTGTCTCCACACACATTATGAAAATGTGTCTTTACATAGTCATGTAGAACATAGTTCTTCAAGCCCTTTACAGATGAAAATGTTTTTTTTTGTAGATTTATTTATTTTTATTATTTTATGTGCATGCATGGTTTTGCCAGCATGAATGTATCCACCCATATGTGTGTAGTGCCCTTGGTCACCAGAAGTCATCCAAGGCCCTAGAACTAGACTTACAGATGATTGTTAGCTGTCATTTGGGTGCTGGGAACTGATCCAGTTTCTCCTGGATAAACAGCCATTGTGCTTAGACATGAGCCAATTCTCCAGTCCTACTAATAAGATTGCTAAGTTCATACACACACAAACTGTTTGCCTGTAACCCCACCTTTAAAATGACATAGAGCTAGGATTCAAACTTAACTCCTTTATTTGTAATTATTTACATAAGACCTTTCTGTCTTTCTCAGACATGCATTTATATTCAAGACAAACAGAAACATAATATTTGGCTTGCAGGGCACCATCTATCTTTATCTTTTGGCATCCTGTTTAGGTAGCATTTATAAACTCCCTGTTCAGTCAGGCAAATACTTGCACTTCTGTGCCTTGATTTAGTGCAACAAGTTCTGCTACTAAAGTTCCTAGGTTTGCAAACGGCCATAATCTGAGCTTATAAATCACTTGGCTAAGGAAACAGTTGGTACAGATACCATGACAGTGACAGAGGGCTGAGTTGGCAGCACCTGTCCATCAGGGATAGATTGGCTTGATTTCAGCATGGATTGTAAGCAGACATGAATATAGAAAAAGGGTAAAGAGCAATGGTGGTGATTAAAATAGATGTGTTTTAGAAAAACACTGAATATATTGACTATTACAAAGCAGCTCAACTTTCAGTCAAAATAGTGCTTTTAAATAAAATTAATTTAAGTTATAACTTCAGTTCTCAAAACTATTATAATAGCAAGCACAATTCAAGTTTTAAGGCTCTCATAATTTTTATAAGAATAATATACTAAACTGTTAAAAGCAATTCTAGGTGATTTTGCTTAGGACTCTGATCCTAGCCCTTGGGAGGCTGAGGCAGAAAAATGGTGAGTTCAAGGCTACCTGGAGTGACATAATGAAAACCTGTCCCAATAAACCAAAAGCAAAATAAAATTTGATTTTTGATCCAAAGAAAATTTTTAGTTTTATTTTTACTTTCAACATGGCTCTAGGTATGTGTGTTATAAATTCATTTATGCTTCAGACATCTTCCAGTGAATTCAACATGAAGGTAAAACCTGTGGACAAATGGTATGTTATGTAATTTCCAGCTGGGAGATAGTCTGCCTCCTGGGACCAGCTCCCCATGAATTCAAGGTACACTTTGTTCCATTGTAGCCTATCAGCTTCCCATAGTGTCAATTCATATTCAATTTAGAAGGGGAGAAATTTTCCATGGGGAGCTTGCAGAGCTCAGAGGCTCAGCAGAGACCTATATCCTATATGTGTGGGGGGAAATCCACTTCTCTGCTTTTCAGAGAATGCTTTAAGAAAAACAACAAATATAAATAAACAGAAAGAAAGTATCAGATTGGCACATCTTGCTTTGTATATGTCTTTATCTGAAAGCAGCAAAACTCTGTTTCCAAGTGCTTGCTGTCTGAATCACTTGATAAATAGGCTTTTTCAACTGCCTATGCCCCTGACAAATGCATGAACTTCTCCACAAAGCTATTTTCTTTTCAGCTCACCTATTCTCTGGAATCGTAATTCCATGTGTCCAGTTAGCCAAATCAGTAGTCTCATAATCATACTTGAAGACTTTTTTGATAACTTATTTTTTGTTCTCATAATGCATTTTTTTCTTGAACTCAACAAAGAAAAACTCTCTCTTTCATGGCAAAAAAAAAGAGCAAGTATTGGAGAGGTGAGGCAAGTCTCTCTAAAAAGTTGAATTCTGGGATGATACTGAAAATGTTTGGCAAAGCATAAATTCAGGGTTCATATAGCTTCTCTCTCTGCTTTCCCTCCCTCTTCCATTTCTGCACTGCTGGGAATTAAACATAGGGTCCTCTATATGATAGAGAAGACGTTCTATAGAAAATTCTGCACCCAACCAATGAAATATTATTTTTGTAAAAAAATTATGTAAGAAAATATGAATCTGATAAAATGTAAAATTCATTAATAATAATTGTTGGCTGTAAGGTTGAGTCAGTAATGCCATTAAAGTCACAGAAGAGATATACCCCCAATTTTGTCTGAGGTTTATGACTTTTGAATTACTTGTGAGCAAAGCATCTTTCTTCCAGAATGAAATTGTGTTAACAGTTAGCTCCCAAGAAACATTTCCCCTCAGAACAAGAAAGCTTTAAATTGTCTGACATTCTGTGGTAGTAAAATCTCCTAAATTTGTTGTTTGGGACTTTTGGAACTTGACTTTTCCTGAGTATTTCAAATAGCATTTTAATAATGATTCTGGCTGTAACTTAAAATTCCTTCTCAGCATTTTGGTTGCTATAGTTTCATGCAATGGAGATCTGGGAATCAGATCCTCTTAACAGGTTTATTATTCAACACTTCACTATATTTTGGGTATTAAGGCAATCCCAATTTGGCTTGGCATCATGATAGCACACGTCACTGATTTCTACTCCATAGTTATTGTGTCAGTCCTTGATTTTGACATGGTGTTTGTGGGGAGCCAGGCAGACCCAAGACTTTCTCAGAGGTCCTATGAAAGGACAAAAGAAACTTTAGTTCTGTGTCCTTGTCCAAGAATACTTGGAGAGACTGGTCTACCACAGGAAGCATGGCCTTGGAAGAGTCAAGGTTCCGGTTTCTGGGCACTGGGTTGTTCTTTCTAGACTGTGGTTACAAGTCCCAAGGCAGCTCCGTCTGGAGTATCCTTTGCTCCTATTGTCAACATTGGCTGACTTAGCTCTCTACTGATTTTGTTACCATCCCCCAGCTAATAGTTCTTAAAGTACTGTATTTCTTAATAAACTTGCTTGACACACATCATCAACTTATGCAAGACTTTTTGGTTCCAGTTACTGATTCTATTTTCTTTATTTCTCATCTTCTTTATCTTTCATCTCTGGTCCACCCACTCAACATTTGCCTTACAGGACACTTACTCCCACTGGATTGAGTCAGATGTTGTGGGGCCACATCTTCAGTTTGCATGTGGGATATATCTGCTGACTCTGATTAAAAATTGTTCACGATTTCATTTTCAGATGTCTTCGTACATATGAGAAGTCACACCATAGCCATTCTCTGTAATAGCAGTGGCCTAGATGTCAGATTAATTGCCTTTTCTCATTTTTTATGAGAAATTTTTTGGCCTTGAAATAATTTCTCTGCAGATGATCACTTAGCTTTTAGTACCTTGGAGATATAGTGCTCTATCTGGCCTTCTTTTGGTGTTATAGATGCTCCGCTGAATCAGTATGCATGACCTAGGATCATCAAAGGAGGTCTGATTCTACTTCTTTATCACATTTCTTAATGTGCTTACTGGCATTTTACTATTTATGGATGAAATGCGAAGAATGATAAATCCAGAAGATGGCATAACACCCAAATGGTTATAGATGACGCCTCAGTTTCCTCTTCTGAAGCATGGAGGCTTTGTAAGAATCAGAAGAATTTGTGTTCATATATTTTGTAAAGTGTACATTGAAATAGGCTATCAGTAGGATTGCTCTAGTACAGACACAAAAATCTGTAGCAATCCAAGCCTCAGCATGTAGACTCTACACTATTTGTGTACAACCTCCCAATGTCCTTCTGTATACTTTAAATGAGCTCTAGATCACAAATGATACCAGATTTAATACTGGCTGCTATATAAGTACATATGTGCTACTGTTCATGAGATAATGATAGCACTGTTCCTAGTCAGTACTCATATATGCCATTTTACATGTTTAGTACATGGCTATTTGAATCTAAGTGGGTGGAACTCCTGAAGACACAGGGATGAATGCAGGTAACTGTTTATTTTGAAGTACCCCTTCCAGGTATCAGCAAAGGGATCTGTGCCCACAGCTTTGGTAGTAAAGGAATGGATAAAATTCTGGAGTATCAGTGTGTATGTAAGACTGGTATCTGGCTACAGCTGTTGCTCCTTTAGTAGACAAGATGTAGGTATGCAGTCTTTGGAAACAGGGAGGGTGAAGAAGTTGTGTTAGACGCAGCAGGCCAATTTGGTCCCATTTGAATGGTCATTGCTAGTGATAGGATAAAAAAACCTGTTTTTAGTAGCCATGTTCACCACAGTTGTATGATGGCTCTATTCTTTGTTTCTAAGCTTAAAAGGGTATACAAATACAAGAAGTAGGGCGATTGTGAAAATGATGGTTCTGAGTAGGAGAGAAGAGAAACTGACACTTGTTATTTAGGAAGGGCCTCAGGAAAATTTAGGTGTGAGTCAGAGAATAAATTATATAGAAATAACAAATAAACTGTACAACTTATATACTGAAGTCTCTCTACTGAACAGCTATTTAATAAATGTTAAAAAATCTCTTTATTTTTTTATACATTCCACAAGTGGCTAATACTATTTGACATTGTAATATTCTCTCATTTATGGAGTTAATGGGTGTTTATGTGTTCATAAGATTACATACTCATGGGTACTCATGAGTACTGTGCACCTCCAGACCTGTCAGTTCTCAGTAACTACCAGTTTAAATTGTATCACTATAGCTTTTCCTATTCTGGATATTTCATATAAATGGAAACACACTGTTGACTAATTCTGATTTGTATTTAATTGGATGCTTACTTAAATGAACACTGATGTTCTCATATATATAAGCATACAATAGAATAATACAAGGTATTTCTCTTGTCTAACCAAACTGTACCTAACTTTTTCTAGGATTCTTCCCAGTCCATGGTCACTACTACACTACTTTTAGTTTCTTTGAGATCAACTATTTTTTGTTCTGTTTATGAATGAATAATTCGGTCTGTGTCTTTCCCTTGTCTGCCTTCTTTCTCTTATGCAAATGTTCACAAGATTCATCTACAGTGTAACATGTATCAGTACAGTGACAAAAAAAAAAGATTCCTTTTCCTTCTTGAATAATACGCCATACTGTGAATAATCCACCTGTGTTTGTTCATCAGGCTATTGTCATTTTGATCATTGTACCTTGTAGCCACTATTAATGTTGCTAAATCAATATGCAAGTTTTTGTGTGGATGTATATTTCCTTTATCTTGGTGGTGTAATAGAACTATGAAAAGATCTATTAGGTCATAGGATAGTTCCAATTCCCCATGGACCTTCCAAAACATTTTAAAAACAGCTGCACAAAGTTAACATCCTACCAACAAATTCTGAAAGCTTTCATTTGCCAAAATCTGTGTTACTATTTTCATTGTCTTTTTCCTTGAAGCAATAGTGTCCCAGTGGATATAAAATACCAGATTATTGCTACTTTTGAATTTTTAAAAACACCTCTGAGAACATTTTCATGCACTTACTGCTCAGCGTATATTCAACTAAGTTAAAACAGAGGCATTGTTTCAAAGTCACTATTTGATAAATGTGTTTTTATTGCTACATATTCTGAATATTATGCATTTATATAATATATGATTTTCAAAACTGTTTAACCCTTCTCTTTTAAACTTTTTTGATAGTGTCCTTCAATATTTTCAATTATTGTGGATTATACTATATCTGATATCTTTCAAGTCACTGCGTCTGATTTCTTACTGTTTTATTCATAGAAGTTTCCTGTGAATTACAGGATTACCTTGTTATGTTTTGGAGTAAGTAGGATGCAGGTTAAACTGTAGCAGCAATTGTATTGCATACAGCCATCATACTTCCTTTTAAAGAATAGGATTCTTCAGCATAGGACAGTTATTTTTGTTTCTTTCAGAGATTGTGCAGTTTCAAACTCACTAGCATTTCTGGTCTATATTAAACATGTCATTTTTTATTATTTTGCCTTGGAATTATTTTTATTTTATTTCACAAATTTATTAGAAATGTAAAGAAGAATTTTGATTTCTTAATACACATATCCTATATCATGACTGAACTTATTTATTCTAACAATTTATTTTGCATGTGAATTCATAAATGGCTTCCATACCTTGGTTCATCCTTAGATAACAATAGATTTATCAATTCTTCTTATTAATCTGGGAACATTGTATCTTATTTTCTTGTCTAAATTCTTTGACTTGACTGTCTAACAAAATGTGTCTTACCTGTGATCTTCCGAGAAAAGGCTTAATTTTTTTACTATGAAGTATGTAGTTTGATCTGTGACTTTTTGTTTTTAATTGGCCACTCCTTAATCACAGAAAGAATTTGTTGATGCTTTTCCTGTGTGAAAACTGACTAACACACACACACACACACACACACACACACAAACACACGCTCCTATACGATTCTACATATACATACCATGCACATTAATCAAACTTCCTCACCTCTTTGTTGGCCACTAGGAATTACCATTCTAAAGGTGTTAACTTTTTATATCTGCGTATGATAAATGTATTTATGCTCTATATCCACCAAGTGTATTTATATCTCATTACATCTCATACATATAACTGCAAAATTCAAGATTTTTTCCTATTTTATTATATATGGTAGATGGTTCCCACATTATATGCTGTACATTACTTATATGTATGTCTATTTTTATTATATAATTTTCATAGTAAGAAAATCGGTATATTATTTATGCAGATTTTATGTTCACTAAAACAACTTAAATTTCTCATGTTGTGGTATTAAGTTAATCTTCTCTGTACTTCCTGGGGGGGGGTGTACACACACTTTTTTGCAGTTGCCCCAGTTTTTTTTTTATTCCTGAAAGAAAGACACACATACACAGCCTCACAACCTTATATTGTAAATACCTAAAGCAACTCCATGGGTAGAACATTCCTTAACTCCATGCTGCTAACACACACTCCCCTCCGATATTCCTGAGTTAATATTAACTAAGTCTGTATTTTATCTTTGCTGCCCTGGACTTTGTTGGGCATTCCTCCTGGGGGTGCTTTTCCACTCCCTATTGGCTGTCTCTCCCTTGGCACATGTCTAGCGAGGTCTATCTCCTCTACCCTCCTCATGGGAGAATCCCCTATTCCTTTTTCCTCAGTCCCTTCCCTGGAATCTCAAAAGTCCCACCTCTGTTTTTCTGACCTCTGGTAACTTTATTGACCTAGTGAAAAACCAATTGAAGAGGCGTCCTTTAGTCCTACATGTGGGACACTACAAACAGGGTTTTGGGGTAACATAATTAGTATGAGAAATGGTTAAGAAAGTTTTAAAAATTGTGTATGTGAGTTTTGTTCACACATGTGTACATTCATTTATGTGTGTGCCTGGTGCCCACAGAAATCAGAAGAGCATATTAGATCCTTTGTAATTGGAGTTATGAAAGGTTGTGAACCAACAAAATGGTGCTAGAAACCAAACCTACAGATACATGTATGTCATTTTGTTTGATTTATTTTATTTTACTGAGGATCTGAGTTTTACCAAGTAAAACCAGCCTTTCAATTAGCTGTTTCAGGGATTTAGTAGATGGATCAAAATATGGAAAATCTATGGAAATGAGGCTTTCAGAAATTTCCAGTGACATTTTTTGTTCTCTCTAGTCTGCTGGCTGATATTCCCTGGTAGTTGATGGCTATTCATTTCAGGCTACTATGCAGCTGGAGAGAGAAGGATGGAAATAGAACAAACTCAATGTTCTTACCAAGATTCAGCCATTTTTTTATTCAATAAAGCCTCTCCAGAATGATGCTTTGGTTAATTGCCAATGTTCTAAAAATAAAAGATATTCTGGCAAAGTTTTGACTATTTTTAATGTTGTAATAAAGGAGAGCATCCTTGGAAATTTTTAGCATACAGTCTTGCTGACTTTACAAAAAGTCTTTACCAAAAATAGATATTGTGATAATTCAGGGGAATCACACATGTGCAAACATTCCTAACTTGTGATCTGACTTGTTTATGATTTGTCAATCTAACAAAGAATTATGTTAGGAAAGTCTGTGATGGTCCATCAGGTGACAGCAGTCTTCCAAACATTTATAAAACCCACTTGACCCTTTAGATGGCATTGTCTCAGCCTACTTGATAAGATTACATCAGAGACACAGTAAGAAATAAAAACGGGGCTACAAAAGACACACTCATCCGATTTCTGTTCCCCTATGAATGGAGGAGAGTGGGAAGACAAATTATTCAAAAGCAAAGTGTTTGATGCCAGACAGATGCTCCCAGGAAAGATGCTGGACTAGAGGAAAACTGCCAGAGACTCTGACAGGGAGAAGCACTGGTATTATAAATCAGTTACTACATTCTGGGAAAAAAAAAAAGGGCATCAGGAATGAAGAAAGTAGGAGGCAACACTGCCAGACTCAGTGTTTACCCAGTATTTTCCTAAGGACAAAATCAGAGGAAGTTGCAATATAAGAAGAAAGCTATAAACTGATATCCTTGGTCAACAAAGACTGAAAATGCACTTGCATAACAAGTTTCCAATGTGTGAAAATATTATCTTCCTTGTAGAAATTTGTGTCATTCAAAGGATGACCTCTCAGGTAGATCAATGTGTAACTTAACACACAAATGCATCAACAACAGAAGTCATACAAGCATTCTAAAAGACACAGTACAAAGAGTTTGGCCAATCTAACACACCCTAAGGTAAGAAATGCTCTGGAAAAATAAAAACAGAAAGAATGTTACTGCAACATGCTGGAAACCTGTAGTTAAAAATAAAGTCTAAGAGCATCCTCTCTAAAGTTAGGAAAAAAAAAAAGAGTTCCATTCCCACTGCTGTTAATACAATACTCATTTTTTTTTTAGCTAGAGCAATAGGATATATGACAAAATAAAAGTGCTATAAATAGGAAACAAAAAAGATAAAATATAACTTATTGCAGATAATATGATACTATGCTTAAGACACTATACTTAGGAAACTATGGGTTGCTATCACTGGGAGGCCTGTTCTTTTCTAAAATGAAGTAGAGGAATTGTGAATCTAGGAGAGGCAGGAGCAGTGTGTGTGTGTGTGTGTGTGTGTGTGTGTGTGTGTGTGTGTGAGTGTGTGTGTATGTGTGTGTGTGTGTGTGTGTGGTGTGTGTGTGTGTGGTGTGTGTGTGTGTAATTATTTGTATATGTGTGTACGTGTTTAGTTGGATGAGTGGAGATAGGGGAGGCTGCAGTTTGGATATCTTGTGTGAGAGAAGAATTAATAATAAGAAAAAAGGATTAAAAAATCTACAAAAACACTCCTTTTCCTGCTCTGGGAGCTCTCTTCCTCCTATTGGGTTGCCTTGTCCAGAACCAAGACTTGTCTTGTCTTATGCATCTTCTTTTGTTGTGTTTCCTGTTGTGATTTTTAAAATTTTTATTGGTTATTTTATTTCATTACATTTCAAATGTTATCCCCTTTCCCAGTTTTCCCTCCACAAACCACCTATTCCATCCCTCCCCCCTGTTTCTATGAGGGAGCTCCCCCCCCCCAATCCACTCCTGCCTCACTGCCCTACCTTTCCCCTATGCTAGGGCACCAAGCCTTCACAGGACCAAGGACACTCCCCCACTTCTCATTAATGCCAGGTAAGGTCATCCTCTGCTACATATGCAGCTGGAGCCATGGATTGCTCAGTGTGTATTCTTTGGTTGCTGGTTTAGTTCCTAGGAGTTCTGGAGGGGTCTGATTAGTTGCTATTGTTCTTCCTATGAGGTTGCAAACCCCTTCAGTTCCTTCAGTCCTTCTGCTAACTCCTCCATTGGGAACCTGTGCTCAGTCCCATGGTTGGCTACAAGTATCCACATCTGCATTGGTCAGACTCTGTCAGAGCCTCTCAGAAAGACAGCTATATCAGGCTCCTCTTAGCAAGCATGTCTTGGCATCAGCAATAGTGACTGGGTTTGGTGTCTGCCCATGGTAGGGCAGTCTCTGGATGGCCTTTTCTTCAGTCTCTGCTCCACTCTTTGCCCCTGTATTTTCTTTAGACAGGAACAATTCCGGGTTAAAATTTTTGGTAAGGGTGTGTGGCCCCCTCCTTCAACTAGGAGGCATGCCTAACCTCTCCAAATGGTCTCTACAGGTTCTTTCTCTCCTTTGTTGGTTATTTTAGCTAATGTCATCTGCATTAAATCCAATGGGGAATTGGGAACAGGGGTAGCTAACAGAAAGTCACAGACACCAGATCTTAGAGGCCTGCTCTTTTCTGAAAGGAAATGGAGGGGAAGATGATCTGAGAGGAGGGGAGGATGGGGAGAAACTGAAAGGAGTAGAGGGGAGAGATATATTGTGTGAGTGAAGATTCTAGTTTCAAAGTAAATACATACATAGGTACATACATACATACATATGATTAAGAATCTAAAGGATATACTGGAAAAATCTATGGTCTGATAAATTCTTCCCACAAATTTGCAGAACACAAGATAAATACATGAAAACATAGTATTTCTGCATATATATAATGAACATACTAAGCAAGAATTCAGGAAAACAACCTTAATCAGAATACTCTTAGGAAAATAATCTTTGAATTAAAACTAATGAAGGAGCCAAAGGTCTTCTCTAATGAAAACTTTAGCACATACAACAATAGCAAGCCTATTATGGAATATCTTAGAAGATGAACAGCTTTCCCATCTTAATCAGAAAAATATGTCCAAAGTACTGAGTATATTTTAGAGAATTTCCTCAAAAACACTATATATGGATTGCATAGATGGCTTAGCAGTTAACATCACTGGTTGCTCTTTTAGAGTACACAGGTTCAATTCCTAACACCCACATGGCGACTTACAACTATCTGTCCCAAGTAATCTGATACCCTTGCTGGCTCATTTGGGTACCAAGCATGCACAGGGCAAATAGACATACATGCAGGCAAAAAATATCCACAAGTACACATAAATAAATTAAATTTAAAAAGCAGGAAGTATGCAAGTACTTTGTGGACAGCTAAACAACTCCTGAGAATACCTGAAGAAATCAAACAGGTGAACATATGATAATGATACTTGAACACGCATGTTTACTGTTTACTGTTTACTGTGAAGCCAAATTATGAAGTCAGTTCAAGTGTCCATCCACAAACAAAGGAGTAAAGAAAATGTGGTAGATACTCATAGTGATATATTGTTCATTTCTAATAAAGAACACAATTATGTTGTCTGCAGGAAATAGAGGTCATCATATTGCACGAAATAAGCCAGACTCAGAAACACATCCAGCACATGTTATTAAGAGAAGAGCGACTGGGTGGGAAGAGAAGGGGAGTCAGTGATAGGAAATGAGACAGTAAACTGGGGTAACTAGAAGGTGAATGTGAAAATCTACATTATTAGTCACATACATGAAAATATCATAATAACTCTCATATAATCAATATATATTATTTCAAATTAAAAGACAACTTAGATAAAGAGTGACTTCAAATTGGTCTTCTGGCTTCCATACTAATCTCATAGAGCAAAGAATGATAGGGAAAGAGCCTCCTTGCTTAAATAGTCTCTTTGAAGGAATGGTGTAGCCTGTGCCTACAGTATATGCATACTGGTGATATTTGATTACACAGAGATACCCAGAGTGAAAGAAAAATAACTACTAAATATATATATATATACATATATATGTATACATAATATATTTATAATATGTACATATGTATGTGTGCTGATATTAATATTTTAAATATTTATATTTCAATATTCTACATTATCTAAGAGAAAAATAATAATTGAATGCACAAATTTCATTAGTAAGACTAATTGGTAGTTCTTTCTTATTTTAAAATATAATAGTGTTTTAAATTTTAAAAAATGTACACATTAAGCTTTTAAAACATTGTAATCACAGATTATGAAGGTAATATTAATTATGGATATAGCTGTTACAGTTTATGGATGCCATAACTGAGTCTTGTAGAATCTTACAAATTGCAAGACTGGGCATATACCCAGAAGAAGTTCCAACTGGTAATAAGAACACCTGCTCCACTATGTTCATAGCAGCCTGATTTTTAATAGCCAGAAGCTGGAATGAACCCAGATGTCCCTCAACAGAAGAATGGATACAGAAAATGTGGTACATTTACACAATGGAGTACTACTCAGCTATTAAAAACAATGGATTTATGAAATTCTTGGACAAATGGAAGTACCTGGAGGATACCATCCTGAGTGAGGTAACCCAATCACAAAAGAAGTCATTAGATATACACTCACTGATAAGTGGATATTAGCCCAGAAACATAGAACACCCAAGACACAATTTGCAAAACACAAGAAAATCAAGAAGAAGGAAACCAATGGGTAGATACATCATTCCTCCTTAGAATAGGGAACAAAATACCCATGTAAGGAGTTAAAGAGACAAAGTCTGGAGCTAAGACAAAAGGATGGACTATCCAGAGACTACCCCACCCAGGGGATCCATCCCATAATCAGCCACCAAACCTAGACACTATTGCATATGCCAGAAAGATTTTGCTGAAGGGACCCTGTTATAGCTTTCTTGTATGAGGCTATCCCAGAGCCTGGCAAATACAGAAGTGGATGCTCACAGTCATCTATAAGATGGAACACAGGGCTCCCAATGGGGGAGCTAGAGAAAGTACCCAAGGAGCTGAAGGGGTCTGCAACCCTATTGGTGGAACAACAATATGAACTAATCAGTACCCCCAGAGCTCAAATCTCTAGCTGCATATGTATCAGATGATGGTCTAGTCTGCCATCACTGGGAAGAGAGGCCCCTTGGTCTTGCAAACTTTATATGCCCCAGTACAGGGGAATGCCAGGGCCAAGAAGTGGGAGTGGGTGGGTAGGGGAACAGGGCAGGGGGAGGGGATAGGAAACTTTCAGAATAGCATTTGAAATGTAAATAAAGAAAATATCTAATTAGAAAGAAAGAAAGAAAGAAAGAAAGAAAGAAAGAAAGAAAGAAAGAAAGAAAGAAAGAAAGAAAGAAAGAAAGAAAGAAAGATTTAAGCCCAGGTGTTTAGTATACTATGCTATCTATATCCTTAATCATAACAAAGAAGAAATGCAATCAGAAATCACTTGGTAGAATTCTATTAAGTCCCTTGTAGAAGCATGTTTTCAAATTCCATGAACGACCCAGCTCCCATGTTTTCAGAAGAGAAGGTGAGCCTTGTGTTGTCATAAACAAGCTGTTTAAAGCATCCAAGGAAGCAGGGAATAGGGACAAAAAGAATAAGAAGACATCATTCTCCAGGGTGTTCTTGACATCAAGCTGTATGCAGTATGACCCCATGGGAATCTCATGTCTCACAAGAGGTAAATAAATAAATTCAACAAAATAAAAGAAAATTGAATGAGAGGGAATCATTTTGGGAATTTGAGTGATATGATTGCCTGCTGGATTAAAGATGAAAATTTAAGTCTTACTCATTAGCAAATGAAATGGTCAGACCCTGGGTGTGCCTTGCCACTTCAAAGGGTCACTGGACTATGACTTCCAGGAAAGAGGGACTAACAGTTTCTCTTGTGTCTGTGAAGGTTATGTTTCTTCCATAGGCAGGTTTCACCACACTTGCAGGTAGACACAACTTTTGGTACTCTTCAAAAAAAAAATTTTTTTGAAGAACCTTCCAAATGTGAAGATTTCAAGGTCTCTCCTGTATAAACCTGTCTAAGGCATCCAGTCTATAATCCTAATCTGAACTCCTCAGGAGTTAGACAAGAATCTAATCTTCCTGCTTATAATCAAATAATCAAAGTGGGAAAATGTATTCGTGGTTAGATATCTGGAAACCCTCCAGGTGTAGTGTACAACCTGAAATGTTGAGAGTTGGAAGCAGGAGGACTAAGAGTTTGAAAGAGCTGCCCATAAGAAGACAAGAGATACATTTAGTTGGTAATGCACTCACCTGGTGTGTGCAAACACTCGGGGGTTCCATTCTAACAAAAGGGCAATACACACACACACACACACAACAACAACAACAACAACTAATAAAGCAAACAAGCCATGATTTACATAAAGGCTTTTCTAGGACAATTGTCTAGAGAAGTCAGATGTGTACCTTGGAGACTATTAGAGGCCTTAATGCTAATAGCTTGCTTCTTTGGAAGACTTAGAAAAAGGAAAGACAAAGGGCAGGGCTGGGTGGAGGTGGTAAAGGATGTGTGATTGTTTGAAAATCAGCCTTAAGGCCAGTCAGTGCCATCTTCCTTTCAGTTTGCTAGAGGAATTCTTTGGGCTAATTGGATCTTTCCCTGGGGCATTATTTTTTATCACATGTCACTCCCAAAATGATAACTTTGAGATTTGGTTTGCTATTTTCCTTAATATTTAAATCAAAGCCGTAAGTAGTGCTGTTTTGTTTTTTAATCTTACTAAGTGCAGTAGAGACTAAAAGGTGTTTTGATCTTCAGTGATCCTTGGGAGGTCAGAGTTGAAGGTCAGTTTTATTCTGGTGGACCTCTCCTCAGCAACCCTTAGTGCTGAATGCTCAGACCTCTACTTTAAATTCCTGGTGTCTCCTGGAGAAACAATGATGGCTCTCTCCTAAAGAGTACAGGGTTCAGTAAGATAGAGGATCTGCCTGCCTCTGCACATTCTTTGGGCACATTAGCCCTGGTGGTGGTGTGTTTCAACCTTTATTTGTGTTTGGAATCTGTATCATCACTGTTCAGTGCCCAGGTTCCTCCAATTCTCACATGTATAATTGCATTCCTGTTTAAGCTCATTCCACAGGTAATGAAAAAGTCTTTCTAGGGCATTTCACCTTCTTTATGTATTTCAATAATTGTGATTGTCAATACCCCCCCACATACACACACACACACACACACACACACACACACAGATAGAGAGAGAGACAGAGAGAGAGAGAGAGAGAGAGAGAGAGAGAGAGAGAGAGAGAGAGAGAGAGAACCCTGTGGGCAGATACAATTATCTATTAAATAACTTTAAAAAGCACAAAAAGACTAAATTCAAAAGAGAAGTTGTATTCATTCTTACAGTCTGATACTCATTGCAGATGATGAGAGTTCGAGAAAATAAACTAAAAACTGAGTGTATAATAGAAAAACATACAAACTATCTTCTAACTGCTAAGCCAACTGGAATAGGATGGATATTTTGCTTAGTTTTTGTGCAGTTTCCTTTTTTCTCTAGTTGTTATGAAATTCTTATGTTCTCTCACTATTTTCATGGTACTAAAGATTTGGGGGGTAATTTTACTTTATATTTTCCACCTTATAAAAATCAAAAGAATTTTATAAGAGAGCTTATCATTCTTTGTTTTATTAGTAATAATAGGCCACAGACCTTCCTATAATGTTAAAAAGATAACCATGAAATCAGGTGCTAATGCTGCACTTCATCAAGGCTTCTGTAAAACAATGGCCAATGAAACTTTCCACAAGACTTTGCTTTCCAGAAATCTCTTCATCATGCCAGACCCCCAAAGTAGCATAGCTTAGAATTACTGTGCTCTATAAGGCTATAGTAAGACTCTGCAGCTGTTTTTCCCATTGGTTCTTACAATCTCAGCACTTGGAGACCTAAACAGAAGGATCATGAGTTTGAGGCCAGTCTAGACTCAGTAGAACTCTCCAGTCCAGCTCAGGCAACTTTGTGAAACCATTTCTTAAAAAACAACCAGCCAGCCAACAAATAACAACAACAACAACAACAACAAAATCACAACCTGGAAATACATCTCAGTGGCAGAAAGTGATCTAGTATGTACAAAGCTCTGGGTTTAATTTTCAGTGCTATAATTGAAAACAAAGTCACCAATGACCCCTTATTCAATGGTGATGAGGCCAAAGACTTTTCTTCCCCCCCCAAACCCCCAATAACTGCAAGTTCTTAAGTTATAAAAGGTTATCTGAGATTTGAAATGTCCTACCTCCCTACAACCAGCTACACCCACAGATGAGCAAATCCCTCTCATGTTAAATCATTCTAACTTCCTCCTCTTGGATGTGCTGAGATAAAACCAGGGCCATGTTGAAACCTTTTGATCATTTGCCTCGAAGCCTCTGCATATAGCAATCACCTGAGTAAAAATCAATTTCCCGCATATGTTCTTCTGTCTCTAGTTTTAGTGAAGTTCAGTGAAACTCTAACAATAAGTAAGCTTCTTGGATAATTCTGAGAGATATGATGGATCCAGCAGATAATTTCCTCACCAACTCAACAGTGCTGTCTTTTCTGTTCTCCTCTACTTTCACTTCTGGTCTGCCTGCTGGGATGGCACACACACACACACACACACACACACACACACATTTTGTGTCCTTTGACATTTCTTTAAATGGGGAACTATTCTTCACCAAGCTAGATATTTCAAATGCAAAAAAATGTACAGAGTGGGCCCTGTTAGCTTTCTTAGTTCCAGTTAATATTTTAATCAAAGTAGGTGGTGTTCTGCTTTCGTTTTATTTCCCAATTTAAATCACCAAGCAAGTTTTGTTCCCCTAAAATACCCTTACTTATAGACAAGAGCTGGCCCAAATCCACTCTGAGATACCAACACTAAACTGCCCAGTGACCCTGGGGATTCCCATTGAAAAGGTTTTCCAGATAATTGAGATAACACATTCAGATAGAGTGCAAGGCACGTGACTCTGGAGTCAAAAGCTTGTCCACTGTGTCCTAACATCTTGATCCTGAACTACACAAGCCCACATCAAGATGCAGCATAAATGGCAGCACTGAGGTTTCACCTTCTTGCAAACTTCTCCTGCAAAATGCAATGCAATTGGAAGGCCCTTTAGGGAATACTGTTGCCTGTCTGCTTTGCATCACTGCAAGTAGATATACATGACCATTCACCCAATAACTGAAAGTGGTTAATTTATTTCACAATTTTGTAAGTATAAGAGCACAATCTAAAAGTTTTGTGTATTGAGACCCCTGGGATGACACTGAATGGCAGCGACAGCAATGTGTGTTAATGGTGGTCATCTCTTTAGCTGAGAGCATGAAGTATCAGAGAGACTTGGATTCTGTAGTCACCTTTGTGGGCATCTCCCAATGACTTAAAGACTTCTCGTAACACACAACCTTTTAAAGTTAATACAATCTCTTCATACCAATATTTTAGTGACAGAGCCAATGAGGATTCTTATTAAATAATCCCTGCTCTTACCTGCATGTGGCAACTACAGCGCCAGGCAAATGATAAACGGCAGTCTTCAATTGTGCAATGACCTGCTCCCAGATATCTGCTTTTTATCTCTGATGATTGATCTACATCAAGCTTTAAGGTTTGGACATAGTCCACAATAGAAGAAACAGATTATACAAAACCTGAAATCCTTTAGAATTAAAGACAATTTCCAGAGGAAGTGGGCAGTGGAGAGGAAATTATAACCCACATGCAGATATTAATATTCTATTAGAAAAGGCCAAACAGTAAGGAGCATACTGGTGGCACCAACTATTGTGGGCACAATTTTAGAGGATGACACCAAAACTGTTTTTTTTTTTCTGGTTTCCCTGAATGGCTTAGCAGGATATCTGCCTAGTTGTAGGCATAATGTACGTCAGGGGAGAATTATGGAAAATTATCTGTTTGCTTTTTCCCATGGAGAAACACATGGAGTGTTATGAAAGTTTCCCTCTAGATCTAAGGAAGCAGAACACATGTTTCTAGAAAACACAGGTGAGGTGCAGCCAAAGAGTTATTTATACAAACAAGAAATCACATCAGCTCTTTCTGAAAGCAGCAGCATTATGCTGCCTTTCTTAGGAATAATGAGGCTTGAGACAAAGATGTTTTTCCTTGGCTATGGGAAAGCATTTCAGAGAGGCAGCATCATAAGCTTCTGTATAGTTGTAGATTCTCTCACTGTGACTGGAACTAGGAGCTTGAGATGACATGGAAATGGCTAGGTAGGATGCTATCTGTGGTCCTAAGGAGGAAGACTACCTAAGCTTTCTACCGTTGTTTTTAAAAGTATTAGGAAGGTATTTCCTCAGATATTTCAGTGTTTGCCTGGAGGAGCTTGCGTATTCAGCAGTCGAGGCAAATCTCCACCAACAGTCTTCCAATCTTCTATCATGAGGATATGTCAATTTTAATATGGTAGGGTCTTGGTGCAGTAATCTAATGAAATGAATTCTATACCCATTGTAGGGAAGAATACCCAAAGCTACAAAAAGGCAAAACTAATCAAACACTGGCTAAGCAAACAGCAGTGGTAACTCTGAATGCCAGGAATTAACGGTGGTTGGTTCCTGAAAGTTGTCCTTGTTTGAATTTGGTGGAATGGAATGGTATGTTCCTAAGCATCACTAACCTATTGCTTCTGCTTTGTGCCCACACTGCAGTCTCCCTGGCTGTTCCCAGAAGGTGTCTCCCTATTGAGGATGGACAATGTTTGACCTACCCTTGATATATCTATAGTCCATTTTAGTTGGCTCCCTTTAGTAGAGCTTCCAGAGGATAGCTTATCTACCTCAATAGTAAATATTCCTGTTTACTCCGAAACAGGAAATAGGTGGCAGCCATGCAAAAGGTGGACTTTAGCAATTACAGAATGTTTTTACTGTCAGATGTGTCCAGACTATCACATTGGCTCTGAACTTGACTCCAAGGAGGAATATGGAGAATACCATAGTTTTGTGAGACATATTGTCTTCTAAGTGACTGTCCTAACAATTGAACCCATAGTACATAAAAGAGCTCTCTATCATCTAATCGGTATGAATGTGAATTTCCCAGGCTTTAAAAAGGGTGATGGTAAACTACCTAGAGATATTTGCTCAAGAGATGTCTTCTATAATCATGTCAAGCCAACCTGATCTTTGTGGACCCAAACTACAGTTTTCATTATTTTTTGTTATTCTAGTTTATTTTGTTGCTTACTGTCAACCATCCTTCCCACACTGTAAACTAAAGGAAAGGAGGGTCCTATGTTCTATTGTATCATCTTCGTTCATGATGCATAAGCTAAGTAAAAACAGTTAAGTAAGAAAGTCAGGACTTCTCTCTAAATAATCCCTTTTAAAGTTAAATGTATCATTCCTGGGCTAGGAGAGCTTCTCCAAGTCTGGATTACCTTCTTCAGAGCTCTGCTGGATATACAGTATATAACATATACTGGACATGTTTGGTCAATAAGGTTACTTCCAGGCTTGCAGTTTGGGATTAAGGATTTTTAATAAGGTTCTCATCAGCTCCATTTCATAGTTGAGAAAAACTGGTCCAAAAGGGATTTCATCATCACCAGGGGCAGAGCTCTAACTTGAAACTGTGTCTTAGTATGAACCTCCTACAGTGTTTGTTCTCAGGAAGGGATGAGTCATTAGAACCAGGATGCTCCTTAGCGGGAAAGTGTCTGAGTTGCAGGTCTCACTGTTGTGATGAAATAGCTGGCTAAAGTAACTTAAGGAAGGAAGAAAAGTTTGGTTTTTGCCCACAGCTTGGGGACATGGTTCCTATGGTAAGGCGGGCATGGTGGCAGAGTATGGCAACAGCAGCTCCCATTGCAGCCGCAGGAAACACAGGGAGACTTAATCTGGTGCTTAGCCACATTTTTCCATGTTGTTCAGAAGTAGACAAGCCCATGGACTATAGTTTAAGTGAGTCTTTCTTCCTCAACTAGCCTAAATTAGAAAATCACTCACAGACATTCCCAGAGGCTTGCTTCTTTGGTGCTTCTAAATCATGCCTGTTGATGGAATGCTGTCTAGTCTTTAGCAGCAAGAGGGCCCAGCCCTGGACCTTGACTCTATCATGGACAGTGCTTCCCCAGTTACAGTCCAATGGTTACCACCGACTACCAGCAAGCTTTACAATACCGCTTTGCCGTGAGAACAGTTACTTCTACTAAACTTCTCCGGATGGTCTGTTACCCCCTGATCCTTAATAGAAAACCAACAAAGCAATGGGCTCTGCTGCCCTGCTCCCTCTGGAGATGCTTCCTTGTAAGAGCAGCTGATATACCGTGACTGGTGTTCCAGGAAAACAGGAACTCAATAGGGAACCACGAATAAGCTTTTAAATCTAAGTAGAAAAGGAGAAGGAGAGGGAATTTGGAAGAAGGCTTTGGGAAGCAATGAAGAGAATGTGGATACTGTCCAATTGTGGTTTCAGGAAGAGAGCATTTATCCACAAAAGCATTGCAGCACCTCTCTTTGTGTTTTGGATCCTTTCCAGCAGGGGAGGAAGAAGGCAAAAGAACACAGAATACTGGGGGTGGGACTTGGGAGGGATGATGATGGATGAACTAAGTGTGGAAAAGAAATCTTCTTTCTCAAGTGTCAACAGCAGCACCTACTACAATGTGGAAATGCTTTTATTTTACTGCATGAGAAAGGCACGGAGCAGATGCCTGTCAGCCCACAGAAGGTTAAGACATTTTTACTTGTGTCTTGCATCAGAAAGCCAAAAGAGTATGGATTTAATGTTTTGCTGTTGTTTGTTTGTTTTGCTTGTTTCCCAATTGAAATTCTGGAAGGCATCATTCAGCCCTACTGGGTTAGGGCATGTTTGGTTAAATTAAAAACCAAAGATTTTCCTATAGAGTAAGTCTCAGTGTTAGAGCTGAAAGAGGCGACAGCCACATTACTGCCATCAAAAAGTAATTTATTAATCATGCCTGTGCAAAGAACTGTGGTAGGCACAATCCCTCAAGGGCTTCCTGTTTGAACGCATTCTCTGCACTCTGCCATCTCCTTAGATTAGCATTTTCTTTTGCTCTTGACGTGTGAATAAAATGGATACCTAGGAAACTTTGTCTTTGTGGAGTGCATCATAGGACAGGCCAATGCTGACTGCATTCTCGGACAGCGCTGGGAGGTACGTGATAAGGAAGATGCCATTCTCACCCTCCCTTCCTTGCATGACACTTGTAAAAAATAAATAAATGAAAAAAAAAGTCTCTTTCGTTTCTACCTTAGCTGAGAAATCTGGGTAGGGTGGGAAGCATCGCTTTACAGGAACAGTGTATGTATATCATGGAAGCACTGGCTCTTGCCTGTTTCCTGTCTGTGCTACCTAGTCCTCAGGGAGGTACCACAGTGTACCTGAGATTGGAAATACTCTGATCTCCCTCTACCAAAGGGAAGAAACCGGCTATGAAATTTAAGAGACTAGCCAGCATCTTTTCTCATCTTTGCCTCTCGCCTTGTTTCCCAGGGCGTACCTACATTTAAAGATAATACTTTTTAAAAGGTAAGTTAATGGCTTGGAGATCTGATCACAGAAAGGTCGTCTGCTTCAGCAGCAGCTCTCAGCAACTCCAAAGCAAAGGTGGTTCTCTGTCCAGCCGCACCGCGGCGGGGCAGGGGAGCTCAGAGGCGCCCTCCCACCTAACACGCCCGTGCGCATTCTCCCAGCAGCTTCAGTGTCTGACCCCGCAGGATCTACACCAGAGACCTGTTCACGGCTGCTCCACAGAGCTCCTGGTGCCATACATCTCCAACGGGGGTCCGCTTGGATCATTTATTTATCTAGCGCACAGTAAGACAGCACCATTAGGTGTTGGTGGGAGGCGCTACTCTGTCCAAATCCCACCCTGTCCGCGGCGACTCTACATACAAACACACACACACACATACACACACACACACACACACACACACACACACACACACACACACACCCCCGAAGCTGCCTGGTTGAGTGCAAGAAAACGCTTGGAGCAGCGGTCACGACGTCCGGGACCCCTGTCGCTATCTCCCATTTTTTGCTAGCCCGGGTCGACCCGGCAGCGGCACCGGGGCTGTTTGGTATCCTCTGCGTGCTAGTCGGGGTGCGCCTCGGGGTACCCCGCTCCTAAGCGGCGGCGTAGCTTGCTGGAGTTTGACTCACGGGTGGCGGCGGCAGTAGCGGCGCAGAGCCGCGGGCGGCGGGAGCGAGGCGAGCCCGGTCTCTCGCCCTCCGCGCTGCGCTAGGATTGGTTTCTCCCAGAGAGCGTTGACCGAGGGTTGGCTGCGGGCCGGCTGAAGAACAGGTGCACCTCATTGCCCAGGCTCGCCGAGTAACCACCGTGCAACGCTGCGTACCGGGCTGGGCGAGGGGCTGCTAGGTTGGCCCCCTGTGTCGGAATGCGGCTTGTCAGCGCCCAGCATCCAGCTACTGCTCGCCCGGGCCCCTGAGGGTGACGTGAGGATTTGAGGTGGGGACAGCGGCGGTGCGGCCGGACGCCCCAGGGAGCGGGCCGGGCGCGGCGCACCGAGGATGCCGGCGAGGCTGGAGCGCTCACAGGCGGCGGGCAGCATCAGCACCAGCGGCAGCATCAGCATCAGCATCCACGGCAGCATCAGCATCAGCGGCAGCATAAGCACCACCGGCAGCCGAGGGACCCCGTCGCGCAGGAGGCACCTAGGCGGGCTGCAGGCTCGCCCCGCCGCTCCCTGACCGGCCGGCGGCGCCGGGGCCGGTCTCGCCCCTCTACCGAGCGCCTCGCCGCCCCCTCCCCGGCCCGCGTCCCCTCCCCCGTCCTCTCCTCCCCGCCCGCCGCCCGCCTCTCGGGGGGAGGGGCGTGGGGGCAGGGAGCCGATTTGCATGCGGCCGCCGCGGCCGCTGCCTGAGCCGGAGCCCGCCGCCGCCGGAGCCCGCGCCCGCGCCCGCGCCCGGCCCGCGCGGCCCCATGCCTCTGGCGCGGCCCTCGGGGGGGCGAAGGTGAAGATCGGCTCCTAGGATGAGTGAAGGGGCGGCCGGTGCCTCGCCACCTGGTGCCGCTTCGGCAGCCGCCGCCTCAGCCGAGGAGGGCACCGCGGCGGCTGCGGCGGCGGCGGCGGCGGGCGGGGGCCCGGACGGCGGCGGAGAAGGGGCGGCCGAACCCCCCCGGGAGTTACGCTGTAGCGACTGCATCGTGTGGAACCGGCAGCAGACGTGGTTGTGCGTGGTGCCTCTGTTCATCGGCTTCATCGGCCTGGGGCTCAGCCTCATGCTGCTTAAATGGATCGTGGTAGGCTCCGTCAAGGAGTACGTGCCCACGGACCTGGTGGACTCCAAGGGAATGGGCCAGGACCCCTTCTTCCTCTCCAAGCCCAGCTCTTTCCCCAAGGCTATGGAAACTACCACAACAACCACTTCTACCACGTCCCCCGCCACCCCCTCTGCCGGCGGCGCCGCTTCTTCCAGGACGCCTAACCGGATTAGCACCCGCTTGACCACCATCACACGGGCACCCACCCGCTTCCCTGGGCACCGGGTGCCCATCCGGGCTAGCCCGCGCTCTACCACAGCACGGAACACTGCTGCCCCTCCGACGGTCCTGTCCACCACGGCCCCTTTCTTCAGTAGCAGCACGCCGGGCTCCCGACCCCCGATGCCAGGAGCCCCTAGTACGCAGGCGATGCCTTCCTGGCCCACTGCGGCGTATGCTACCTCCTCCTACCTCCACGATTCCACTCCCTCCTGGACCCTGTCACCCTTTCAGGATGTTGCTGCCGCCTCTTCCTCCTCACCCTCTTCCACCTCCTCCACTACCACCACCCCAGAAACTAGCACCAGCCCCAAATTTCGTAAGTAGACGCCTGGCCATGCCGTGCTTCACTGCCAAGTTTTTCTCTGCTCTCCAGCTTTCCTTTCTGCTGGTTGTCACTTCCCCATGCACGTTTGGGGCAGAGTGTGAGGCTATGGTTAAAACTAGCCTCAAGGGGGCCAAAGGTGCGGGTCTATGCTGTGCCTGTGTGTGGAATAGGGGCATCATGTGAACCAAGGATATCTCTGAGCTAGGGCTCATACTTCAGTGGGTCCCAAATGAGAATAGACTCCTGTCTGCAACCAAAGGGTTAAGACGAATTTAAATCCTCACTGCAGACTTGAGAGTGAGCCCAGGTTGTGTTCTACTTACTGGCCTGGGAGAGATGGTGCACCCAACCCTTCCCGCCCTCCTGTGGGAAGCTGTTCTAAGCACAGCCAAAACTGGCCTATGAAAGACCACAAGGGAAGTTATGACCAGTGGAGGGGGGGTCGGGGGTGGGAGGAGATTGGATGCAGGTATTTGGTAGTGATGTCCTCAGGATATAGCTGCCTACTATTCCAGCTTCCCCTGCTCAGGCAGTGACTAAGAAGGATTAATTAGAAGCCATTCAGAGAGCTAGGGAAAAGAGGTGCTCCCAGAAGGACCCCTCCCCTCAACCTGTCCCTGGCCATTGCCAGGTGTGGAAATTGGTGGAAATTGCTTCTGTGGCCACTGGAGTGAGTTAACTGCGAAGAAATGCAAAGGGGACTCTGCAGAGCTGCGGCCCCCAGGGTCCTGAAAAAGTAGGAGGGTTTTTCTTCCTTTTTTTTTTTTTTTCCTTTCCCCAGCTGTGCCAAGCATTTGCTTTTGTTCCTTTCCCAGAGGGGTGAGGGGTGTAAACCTGATCTCCTTTTCCTCCCAGCTGGAAAAGATAAGCAGACTAGGACCCGGTTCAGTACAATGTCCAAGCTCTTTGTAATATGTCAGCCTTTGAATATAACATTTCAACCTGGTTCAGTCGGTGCCAACAGTGGCCAGTGTACCCCCTAAATATGGTCACCTTTCCTTTGGAACTGTAGGCTTTCTATTTTTATGAACATTGCAGGTAACTAATTGACCTCCACCCCACCCTCTCCCCTTAGTGAACAGAAATTGCAGGGACCTTCAGTTTGTACCTGAGGATCAGGATGGAAGAAGACATGTATAACCTGTGAAGGTTATTCAGGACAAGCCCCCCAGTATGTCAGCTCAAGTTCCAAGCACAGCTATTCTGGAAAAAAAAAAAAAAAAGAAAGAAAGAAAAGAAAAAGAAAAAGAAAAAAAGCAAAGAAAAGAATGGGTCTGGATTTGTTGCCTTCATGCTGTATTTGTATTTATGTTTTGAGCTGAAACATCTGGGCAAAAGAGTGTTCCTCTTTATCTGCTCAGTGCGGGAAGAAATCAGATGGTCGCTTTCAGTTGTGTTAATTTTATGTTTCCCTGACCCACGATCTTACCTTGGGTGTTATTTAACCTTTGTGACTTTTTTTTTCTTTTTAAATTTACTGTACTTGTAAGTAAGGAGTAGGGGACAAAGACTTTTGCTTTTACTCTGCCTTAGAAAATTGCATTTATACCTCGATGGCCAGTGGAAGACAGAAAGGCAAAGAGAAGGAAGCTTCCTGCCACAAATGAGAATGGCTGTAGAGCCCAGCACTGTGCAGCTTTCTTCTGCTGTGCTTTCTTCTGCACGATTTCTGAGACCCCATTTTCCAGAAGAGGGAGGGTGCTAGGCTCTCCTTTCAACAAATCTAGCTTGAGTGGTGTGAAGGGATAAGGGGTGGTGCATATGAGCACATTCATTGGACAGAAATAGGTTCCTATCTATCTTGAAGACCTTAGAATCTTCATCTGTTCTGTAGCAGAATTCTGTTGTATGCATGTATTCTGTTGATATGAATAATGGATTGTAGATTTACTTCCCATCCCCGGGGCTGTGGGGCACACATTGGGGCATTTCCCTGTTCTTTCTGTATTGATTTCCTTACCTTCCATTCTGAGGCAGTCTTTAAAGAAGAGCCCGAGGTAATTATTTCTGCCCCTCCATGATCTTGTTCTACATTCAGTAGAAAGGAAGAGATGGCAGCCTGTTTAATAAGTCATGATTATTGACAGGGCTCTCAGCCTCAAGGAAGAGAGGTGGGAAATATGTGCAGGGTCTTGGTGCTTGCATAGACATGCAGACAGTTTTTGTTTGATTAGTAACTAGGGGTCCAGCTCTTTCTCTGTTTGAAATCCTTAAAACAGAGTCGAGTAAAGAGTTAAAAATGCAAACACACAGATTTACCAGTCAATGATCTTGTTTACCTGCACCAATAAGGAACATTTTAATGAAAAGAATAGGAAATGTTAGTTTCCATAAAAGGTGAGTTTAAATAGGTAGGCTGTATGGTAATTCAAAAGATAAACATAGTTTTTTTTTTTTATGTAAGGTTTTTGGCTGATTAATGAGAAGAGAGATAATTTCATTTGTGGGATTACCAGCACTGTTACAGTACACAGAATTATGGCCCAAGTAGCTCTCATTCAAATTATTCACTTGTTTTGATTATGGCCTTCAGTTCTCAGATGAGAAGTTTCTTTGTGCACCTTATGAATTGCTATACTTTAGTAGGTTTGTATTTCCCTTTGCGTCTGCCCACTACCTACTGTTCAAAATGAAGGCAGTTAAAGATGATCACCTATTTTATTTTGTTTGTTTGTTTGTTTTTCTTGTGAGACTAACCCACATATTCTTTAATGACCAGGGTCCTGACTTCTTGAACAGAATATTTCAAGGCTTATAGGATAAATACATGTGTGCTTACTTTTGGAAATGTTATGGCTGCTCTCTGCAAGATACCATATTTAACAACTGGCCAGTGGGTAACATTTTTGCAAAAAATAGATGGTATTGTATTATCTACCTTACTTGCTATGTGAAGGGCTCATTTCTAATGACTATTACCTGCTTTCTGAGGTATTGGGGGAAATGTAAGACTGAACTTAGACAGCAAGCAAGCAAAGTTTTGCATTTGACTCTGCTTTCCTTTTTCATCCCTTGTGCCACTGGGTATGCCAAAACTTTCATGTGTCCCTGAAACTTCTTGCCTTTTCAGTGACCCTGAGCTGGCCTTTCCTGCAGAATTTTTGAAAACATATACTTGAACACATTGCTACTGTAAGATCAGTTGAATAGGATTCTCCTGAAACTGTTTTGTGGCCACTGTATAGGTTAGTTAGCATCTTTTAGACAAAGGAGAGTATGCACTATAGATAGTGGTTTTGTACAATGCATCAACACTTACTCTTTGACAGCAGTTGGAATTCCTTCTTCAGATTTCAAACATGCGTATAGAACACTGCCAATGCAAACAGGAATTGTTCTAGAGTCTAAGAACTCATTTACTTAGCTGAAAGCACTCTTAACAGGCGAAACAACAACAACAACAACAACAACAACAACAACAAATCAAGCCAATGGTTAAGTTCAAAGCCAAGTACAGCTGTTAATGGATTGTACTTGCAGTTATCTTTGAATAGCTCTATAGTGAAGTCTCATGAGCAAGATCACAAGTATTGAATAGTATACTCAAGAGAAGGAATTTGAAGATAAAATGTCCTATTGATGTTTGAACATTGTGTGTGTGGGGGGGTTGTTTTAATTTACTCATCTAGTTAAATAGTTTTATTGAATCATATCACTTGTGATTTTAAAGAGAGCCATTGCTGAAGTCAATTGTTTTCCCGTTTTCCTTTTCAACATCTTTACTTCTTGAGTAAGAGTGCTCTGTTGCTGTGTGAGGAGCTTCAGGTATAATTGATTTAAATACAGTTAAGCTGGCACCTTATGTTCTGTCTACATGAGTCAAGTGTTAAGAGGAATCCCAGCAGAGAAGGTTCTGACCTCACTCATGCATGGTGGTCAACATGAGAGGATTCAGAACTCAAGATCAATGTGCCCGATGAAGTGCAGTTGAATTTATTTCTCCTGTGAGCTTGCATGGCATTCTGAGAACGTTTTTATTTTCTTTGTCATTATTGCAGGATTATGGAGCTGTTCTCCTTTAGCCTGTTATACTGTTAGTCTTGAAATGTGCATACTTCATTTTGTGTTCCTAACCAAAAATAAAGCAATATTGTGGGGATAGGCATAGCTTTTCCAGATTGCTTTGTGGACTTTCTTGAATTTAGTCTAACTTCATTAAAAACAGTATTTTATGCATCTGCCCCTGATGTTGAAGAACTTTGGAAAGGGATCAGAGGCAATTTTACTAGTGAGGAGGGACTTGTGGGCTTGGTTTGTGAGTATAAAACCTATTTTTTTGTTTTGCAGAGGAAGGAAATAAATAAAAATCAATATCAACAGCAAGCAATGCTGGCTCTAGAATTCTATTTGTTACAGAAGAACTCAGGTTCTCTAAGTTTACTATGGGCCACAGAAGAAGTCCTGGTACATACTTCAAATCAGTACTGGCCCCAGGGATCCAACATGTGTGGAAAGAAGTTTCCCCTTTCTCAGGATCTTGCCAGTCTTACTTCTGGTTGTACCACAATGAAAAGAAAGATGGTGTTTGACTTATTCCTTTTATAGAAATTCTTTTCTCAAATTCTCATATCTAGAGCCAAAGCATATCAGGATATTCTATCAGGGATGCTGAAATGAAAGATGAAAATTGGCCCTGAAATATATAAAAGCAAAGGGCAAGACATAAATGTAAGTCTTTAAAATGCAATTGAATCACTTCCGAATAGAACTGAAATTCATTTCAATCTTCAGGCTTGTATGGTGGGTAAGAACAGCACCATTTTGCCTTGAAAAATAGCACTGGCCTTAAACATCTTACTCATCCTTACCAGGGAACATTCCTATAGGCCTCTGTGCCCAGCTAAAGGGGGAAGAACCCAGCCTATAAGAAGCTCATCTTTGGCAGACAGCAGCTTTGCATAAGCTTGTCCTACTCACTCGACTGTTAATGAATGTGATAACTTGTACTTAGCTTGACTTTCCATTTCTCTATTCTTACAGAAGATTTCATTCATTTGTACATCACCTTGCTCCTTACTGTATTGAAGGATGGCTATGCCTGACCAGCTCTTACAGGCTTTTAACTGTGTGTTTATTCTTCAGATCTTTATTTCTTTGATTATGGTATAGACAGTACTAATTGAAGGAAATTATCTTAAATATCTCTATATAAATCCATATCATTTTAGGGCTTTCTTTCTTTCTTGCTTGCTTTGTGTGTGTGTATGTGTGTTTAGGAGAGGTTGTGATTTTTTTATTTATAGTTTTATAATTGACATTTTCATACATTTGTAAAATATTTTAAATAAATTTTAATATTGAACTTTCTTAATTGATTTAGGAAGTTAAAACATATTTCCACTTATATAATTGAACAAATTCTTATTTTATTGGTTTACAAAAATTATCTAATATTCATTGGATATTACCGAAAATTTGTTTTTCTTCATTATATTAGCTTATTTGACACTAATTTGATAGCATTTATTGGATTCAACAGTGCAGTCATATAATTTAATTATACTTACACATTATATTTTTATAGTTCATGTGATACACTTAACTTTTTATATTTATTTTAAACATTTATCAGGAAGTCTTAATTTTTTTTTTAAAGTTTATAGAAGTCACTGTGTAAAAAGTAAATAATTATCCTGGTGTGGTGGCACATGCCTTTAACTCTAACACTCAGGGGACAGAATTCTCTGTGAGTTTGGATGTGTATATGGTGGAAGTCACTTTGGCCAACAGAGAGAGCTTCATCCAAGCAAGGGCTACAGAGGAAGACCCTGTCTCAAAAAGAAAGAAAAAAGAAAGAGAGAAAAAAAGAAAGGAGGTAAGCAAGTGAACAGCAGCAGAAGGACAAGAGGTGGAGGAGGAGGAGGAGGAGGAGGAGGAGGAGGAGGAGGAGGAGGAGGAGGAGGAGGAAAGAAGAGAAAAAGAAGGAAAGAAAGAAAGAAGGAAAGAAAGAAGGAGAAAGAAAGAAAGAAAGAAAGAAAGAAAGAAAGAAAGAAAGAAAGAAAGAAAGGAAGGAAGGAAGGAAGGAAGGAAGGAAGGAAGGAAGGAAGGAAGGAAGGAAGGAAGGAAAGAAGGAAGGATGGAAGGGAAGGAAGAAGACAATTAAACATTATACACTTATTCTTCCCATATCTTGTTTTGGAGACATAGTTTATTCTTGAATATGTGTCCAGTTATTTAAGACTAGCATATGCTTCCAGAGAATCATACACTAATTAGTGACTTCTGTTTTAAAGTATTACTGAAGAAGTTAACTGGGGTGATATGTATTTGGAATCTTACCCTCTTGAGGTCAAGACAGGGACATGAGTTCAAAGCCAGCCTGAACTTCATTAAAAGATGTGGTCTAAAATAAATATAAAACAAGACAAAAAAGGAGGCATTAGTGAAGGAATTTATAAGCAAATGATTTCCACAGACACTGTAGTGTGTTCTCTGGAAATCTTTCATAGTTTTTTTCCCGGCCCATCTAATTTAAGGTAATTTCTTTCCTTTAAAAAAATAACCTCACCTTTTGGAGTTTCTTCAAAACATTCAACTGCAATTTAATTGAAAGTACAATTATCTTTCATTTCCACAATTATGTATCATTGGCTTACATAATATTTAGCTAAATTGCATAATTGTTATAACATTGGCATAAAGAAGGTTGTTGCCCCTACCATGTTGGTTAGGGAATAATTCACCTGGCAGCCGTGGAATCATTGGGCAGACGTGAGACTGACCTTTCCACTGAGCCCAAATCTATGTGCCTCTCAGAAGGTGAAGAAGGAATGCGGTGTTAGCCAGCTAGCTAAATAGAATTATATGGAAAAATTGACTGTTTTAGAAGGTGACAGTCAGAGAAAATGAGCAGTTGCTGTATTTACAAGGCATAAAGTATTGTTCTACCAAAGTAGAACAACAATAGAGATGCTTACCAATAACCATGATGACAAAAATGACAGCCACAGACATACATCTCTGTTCCTTATACTAAGGAACTGCATGCACAGCATAAATCATTGACCCATCTTCTCACAGCTCCCCCGATGGCATTTGGGGTATGATGCCCATAGACTAACTCTACGCTCTCCTGTAAAACACACTACTGTGCTTTTCTGTCAGTGTAGATTGGTTATTTCATGCACGGGCACACTACTTAGTCCACTGTGTGGAAACACTGGACCTTGTTAGCTCTCTCCTCTATGTTGTGATACTAAAACCTGCACAGCACTGGACGAGGTAGAAATATGCAAATCTGACTCACTTGTAAAAGATTAGAATGAGGAGACCACCATGTCTTCAACATTGCTTGTTAGGTTCTCATTTATTTAAACACACGTTTAAGATGGAGAAAAGCTGATATTTGGGAGAACCTGAGTGAGACTGTAGAATGCAAGCCTACAGCCTGGAGATCAGAAGACAGGATGCCCAGGGAATGCCCAGGATTTGTTTTGTACCATTGCTACAGAGTCCAATTGTCACAAGCTCTTTAAAGTTTGCAAAGAACTTAAGTCAAAGTAGGGAAGGTCTGCATTGTATTCTCTTCCCATCTAGGCAGTCATCATAAATGATGTTCTGGAGGATAAACAGGTTTGTTTCTCTATGAAAGAGCTTTTTTAGATATGGATTTGTACTTTGGGGAAACCTTAATAATATTTTTAAAGCATATATTATGAAGTCTATCTGTTGGAAACTCATTCCCTTTTTGCTGTTGTTATAAGTGTTAATATTTTGAGCTGTGCTAGTCACTGTTCCTAAACCACAGGCTACTGTTCCTAGGCATAAAAACGGTCAGTTGGAAATTATCCTGCAAAGATGAATTGTGAATTTAGTTTAGTTACAGAACTTTAGCAGTATCCGTGGTAAATTTTTCTTTGTTGCTTTCTTAGAAGTGATAACACACACCAAAGTGCCAAAGGAACAGCTTGTTTATTTGTCTATCTATTTTAAAAGAATCTGTACAATTACCTTAGAATGAATATGGCATAGAGTTGTGAGAGTTGCAATATCTTATTCTAATCCCTTGACATGAATTGTTAGACTAGTCTGATTCTTAGATCGTCTTCCCAAGACTACACACAGCATAAACTATGATAGCCCACGTGCATTACTATAAAATAATCGTCCCCTAAAGGAGAAAACTACAATCGCACCAACATTTGCAGTCAGATTTACTTTAGTTCTATATGATGTTTTACTTTGAGGTGTGGGAGGGTTCTTCACAGGATTCCAATTTTGGAAGACTTTTGAGACTTAGGTAACAATGGAAATGAGAGTGGCCATGTGGAGTCTTGCTGTGAACAAAGAGAGTTTGTGTTACCCTGGCATTTTTTATCTGACTTATTTTTGAAGGATAGACTCAAATATCCTTAGTGCAATCATGCAGGTAATGAACTGGCCAGAAAGCTCTCATATGAAATGCCTGAAGCTGTACAGATTTAAAGATAGGTTTAATATTTAGTAACCAAATTCAAAGGAACCATTTAAGTGTTAGTGGTTATTTCTGGATTATTAAATGAGTTTTGGTGGTGATAGGAATATAGAAGGGTTGCTTGACAGGTAAATGATGAGGTACCTGGAAATGCCTGATTCTCATAATGCAAAATAACTACTACAAACCATCCAGGAGATCTGGGCAAAAGGTTGATGAGAGATGGTATTCATCAGAAGACATCCCAAAGCAGAACCACTCATCTCTTTTCTTTTTTATTTCTTGTTTTATGTATCAGGGATCTTTTTTATTTATACATGAAAAGAATATTTTATTGGATAATTTGAAAGATTATTGAGATGTGAATTTATATAAAATTATGGAATGTTTGAGGTTACAACTCATTGGTACAATGTTTATAGAGTGCTTGGATAGTCAGTATAAGACCATGGTTTAATCCTTTCTAATGCGCGCGCACACACACACACACACACACACACACACACACACACAAACATACACGCACATACATAGTAAATTAGTCAGTTTGTATTATAATTGATTTGATATTATAACATTGAATAGCCATTCAAAAACCCAGGATTAGTGTAATGTTAGGAAACTTTAGTATCAAAAGCTAAGATAACATGAGTAAAAGAAGCAAATCTTTTAGACAAAGAATGACAGATCATCAAGAAGAGCAGGAAAAGTCAACAGAATTCTCCCTTTACCAAGTGAGTGGTGTTTACCACTATTAAATATATTAGCTTTGAAAAGTGTTTAGGTTGGGTTGTTCTTGTAATTATGGACAGATAGATTAAATATTCTAAAAATCCATTGAATTGTGGTTTGTGTTAAAAGTAGGTAGATTATATTGAAACTATTTCATGCAGCTTAAATTATTTTTTTTAAAATGCCCATGGAAGAAGTTGAGCAGGTTAAAAGTAGAATATATTTGTATGTGCTTGAGAAATCAGTACCTGTATTGTCAAGGAAGACAGCGGGTACATGGTCAAAAAAAAGACTTAAACTCTAACAAGTATTTAGTATTTCTATGCTTCATATATCTACACACACACACACACACACATATATTTAAGTAAAATTAATACAGAAAGTAAATTTTTATTTACATAATGGTGATGTTATGAGGCCATTAGATTGGGATTTTAATAATCTTAAGGATGTTAGGACACATTTATTATTTAATATTCATCTAAAACTTGTGGTAGAAAATTAAATAAGATGCCAATTACATAAGCTTTATAGATTTAAAGATAAGTTTAATATTAAGTTACCAAATTCAAATTGTTAGTGTTATTTTAAGTGTTAGTGGTTATTTCTGGATTATTAAATGAGACTCTACTTAACATATTATACTTTTCTATAATATTTTCTGTAGTTTAGTTAATGGTGTGTGTTATTTCTGTAATCACAAGAAGTTAAGTTGTTTAAGAAGTACAGGGAAATCTTCCTGAATTAGTTTTTAATTCTTTCTCTTTCATATCTATGCTTCAAATAGTATTGTCAGCATGAAGGTTTTGACTGAGTTGATGCCCTGCTCAGAAATACATTTTCATTTGTTGCTTATTTCTTGGAAACCTTATGGTGGTTTAACTTAGCCTTGACCTTTTAGGGGCAGAGACAAGAATGGACCTTTAGTGAATCATTAATGATCCTTGCTGTCTGCAGATGTTGGTCGGTTGTTAGAATTATTTTTGTGGATGGAAGTATGCAATTGAAGACTGTAAGTCAAATGTCTGTTACCTGTACACTTGGTCTGGATTAAGGATGAGAAGAATGTGAAAAGAGATGGTGGTAGTGTTGGGTTGTTGCAGGCTTACTGCAGATGGGGTAAGGGAATGAGTGGAAAGACTAATCCAGAAATTTACTAAGGACTGCTGGTTCCTTCCAGAATCAACAGACTGGATAGCCAAATTACAGATAGACACACTATACTGTCCAGGAACCAGGAGAGAGTAGTGATTTATGGAAGAAAAGATAAATTGTGTTCAAAGATAAGTTGTGTCCCACAAAAAAGCTCACAGTCCCAATGAGGAACAGAAAGAGCTGGAAAGCAAATGTACTGTTTATATAATTTACTATAAGAAGTCAAAATATTGATTACCTTTGGGAAGTAAGGTACTTGGCCCCACTGCTAACATTTTGCATCTTATTTTGGTTACAGGAGATATTTAATTTCATAAAATGTATTTGAATATGTTTTCTTTTGACTTATATACTTTTTATATAAATGAGCACATATTTCAAACAAAAAGGATTTTTTGTTTGTTTGTTTAGAACATGTATGTGGCTTTTTACCAATTCATGCTACCAGGGTGGTGGACCAGGCTTATATGATTTGCAATTTGGAAATCTTGGACAATAACTGCAGTTCCATACAGCCTACAAGATGCAAAGACTGTCCTCCTAGATTTTATTTTTGAGCTCTGAGTGGAGGAGATACTCCCTGCAGTCAGCTTCACTTCTTCCTTACTTAAGCCTTTCTGAATGGACATTTTGTGTAATATCAATCTTAGCTTTACTTATTTCCGGAGTGCTTCAGGAAGTGTTATAATTTTCTCATAGATATATTTCTAGAAGCATTTTTGTTTACTGATGTGCCTGCAAGTAAATTCCAGCTCTGCAAATAGAGGTGTATTATACAAAAGTGTGCTAATTTGTATCCCATTACTTGGACCAACTTGGGTAGGAAAGGGCTTATTTAATTTACACTTCCAGGTCAAGTGCCATCATTGAGTAGAGTCAGAGCCAGAACTCAACCAGAGCTTTAAGTATAGCTCAGGGAGGAATAAGTTTACTGGCTTGCTGTCTGGCTAGTTTTCTTAAACAGGCAAGGCCAGCTATCTGGTGATGGTACAGTCTAATCCAAAGGATACCTTCTCACATCAATCATAAATCAAGAAAATCTGTTTCAGTGGTCTTAGGCAAGTCTTATCAAGGCAGTTCTTCCAAGATGAGTCTAGGTTGGGCCAAGTTGATAATAAAAGCTGACATGGATAAGAAAGCCAAGTCATTAATTACATTTGTGGTTTTGTTAAGGAGAATGTATATATGAGAGATTGCATAATCTCTGAAGCCTGTTTCCAACGTGAAAGTATATCAGGCCATTTCAGAAATGATTCATTGGTGATGACATGCAAATGATTCATTTGCTAAGAAGAATTGTCTTTGGCAGAGAAATTCAGAAGTGAGGGTAAGGGAAGACATTGGTCATTAGTGATGGCAGAGACCTGTAGTACCTGTACTGTAGAAACAGTCCCTCTCTCTGGCAGCAGCTAGCAACCAAGAGAGCCAGCAAGAGTGATGGATCTAGTTCTCCGCCATAGGTTCTTCATTGGGAACAAAGTGATTAACATTACTAATTGTAGGTGTTGGTATGTAAATGCACAGATGCACTTTTCCCGCCTATATAAGAACTCTCCAGAAATCCACACACTAACCTTACATTGCACAAATTCCATTATCTTCCATCTCTTAGTCCTATCCACATGATAAGTCCAGCCTATAAACCAAAACCATCATTCCTTTGTAAGGCTGTGCAACATCAGCATTTGATCCCCAGAGGTGCTGAGTGGGCTATGGAAAAAGGATCCCAGATGTAACCAAAAAGGGGGTGCATGTGTGTGTGTGTGCCAATCAATTCATATAGGAGGCTTTGCCTCTGAGAAATCATAACACAGTCATGAGTTAATTTAGTTGAAGTCATTCAATAAGGGGCTGCCTCTTGTTATTCTCCAAGTATCTCTGCTTGCAAATTTATAGATATCCAAAAGCTATTATTTTGGGTTAAATCTAGGGATGTGTTGATATGACTGTGGATAAACTGAACATCCTTGAAACACAGCAATTCTACTTCTTCATAGAGCACTTTGAAACATCAGTACAGTTAAGTCAATACTTAAATATATCTCACACAGATTAGAGCTCATGTCTTGAGTAATTTACAGCAAGCTAGCCTTTTGGGAATCTTTAGAATGTCCTGTCTAGAGACCTGGTACCTGCTGAAAATACCCTAGGCACTGTCACTTTCTTGCCTCATACCTAGGTATGGCCTCCCTAGTTCCTCTCCATGATCAGAACCCACTCCATGATCACAAGGAAAGGTGAAATTGCTACCCACTTCTTCAGACGTGTGTGTGTGTGTGTGTGTGTGTGTGTGTGTGTAAATTAGCAATGATAGCCAAAAGAATTTCTCCTATTTATTCCAGGGATACAATAAGTTTTATCAGTGTCAGAATTTAGAGTATATAAGTTGGCATGTACTCATGTTATTTGCTTGGATATTTTTAGCTCATTTTATTGACATAGATAAAGAGAAATCTTATCTATCTAACATTGTGCATGCCTTTGTATATTTAACTAGATGACAGTTGTTTTGGAAAGAAAAACAGGGAAGTAGATTTAGGTTTAGTAGAATACTCATTGAGTCTGTTTCTCCTTCATTCTTCTCTTCTGTGGTACCACACTGAGGCTCATCTTTCATTGTGAACAACTCTGAGTAACTTATGATAAATAATGAAATGCTCTTTCTTGCCATGGTCTACAAATGGCTGACTGTTGTAAAAGTCTGAGTAGTGCTATTATGTCTAAATGACTAGATAACGCACAAATGTTAACCTTGAAGAGAAGAGGTTAATGACCAGGATGCTTTAGCAGCAGCACTGCCTGATCTTTCCTTATGGATTTCTGTATACATCATACACGAGCAACTGGTGCCTAGCTCTTTGTTTTTCTACACTGAAAGCTTGAAGCCTTTCTGGTAGTTGGATTGGCAGGAAGCAACAGAGGTTGGAAGCAAGGGAGGCATACCACTGAATGAATGGACATTCACAGGTGGTGGATACTAAGTTTCCACAAAGTATACATTTTGTTTGGGTATTTTTACTGAAGCAAGTCTTGAAAAAACACAGAATATTTTTAGAGTTCAGCTTTCTATATATCTGACTTTTTTTTTTTCAAAATTAACTTTTACCATGTTTCTATTGTGTCTCATCCTAATTTTCAAGAATTGAGCCAATTCAAACATGCAATGTGCACCTCTCCCATCCCTGGTTCTCTGAAGTGTGTTTCATACAGTTGAAGAATGTTGTTCACAATAAATGCCTGCCTGCTCTTATCATCCTGGTTGCCATAAAATACCTGTATCGCTAAGTGTTAGGATATGAAGACTTTAATTGTTCACTGCAGACTCTCTTTATGTACTGTACTCCCATTGTGAAAATTGAATTAAATGGCTGGTCCATGGGCTCTTTATGATGAAAGGAGAATTTCTTACATTCAAACCACTGAAAAGGTCATCTCTGGCTACTGATACTTCTAAACTCAAAAATTTTTCTAAATTTTAGCACTGAATTTTCTCACATTTCTCCAGAATTTTCACTTTGCCAAATGCAATATCCTGCTCCTCCTGTAGGACAGCTTCTATTCCCAACATATCAGTTGTAATGTACAAATTGAATTGCTTTAGAATAGATCACATTTTCAGAGAAGACCTCTGGCTGTATCCTCTCAATTTCACTTTACTTCTGTGTTGAGAAGTTCACTTTAATCTTCAATTATCAGTTATATGCAATCAAGTGAACCTCTTGACCTCCACCAAAGAGAGGTGCTTTCATGCCAGGAAAGTTGGGTGGTTGGATGCTTGAGAATATTTTTGATTTCAGGTCACAAAGAATTGTTATCATTTGTTAGACAAGAGAGATTTAAAGAAGAAAGGTGATTCCTTAAGAGTACTGTATGTCTTTGGTTCCTGATGATCACGTGCCTTCTCTAAGATGTGGAATGTGCATCTAAGGAGCAGTATGCCCTTAAGAGTGTAGCCAGTTTTGGGTACCTGATAATGGGCTCAGAGGTAGAAATAGTATTGATGCAGATGTGTAGCTCCATCTCCACTTGGTTTCCTGCCATGAGTTATATACTCTGGTGAACTTCAGGAAATCATTTTAGCAGGTCCAGGATTTTCTCAGAGTTTGGTAGGAGGGTAGTGGATCTTCTCTTAGGGAAATATACCACTTCTTCACAGAGAGTAAACATTCATCACATCTGTATTCTTCTTCATTTCTGAGAGGTCTGAGCACACTGGAAGGGAGAAAAGCAAATAAGGCACAGAGGTAAGTCTGACTTGTACTGGTGAAAGTAGTATCACACTTCGACAGGGTTGAGAATCAGGATAAATTGATTGTTTTCTGGGTTTTTGGGGTTCTGTTAGAAATGAAGTTGTTGGAAAACATGTTCCCTGAGTCTCTGTGGCAGACAGTCCAAAGCTGAGCTTCCAAGATTAAAGTTCTCATGGTATTGATGCATTCCTGAGTTGATCTGTTCTTTTTCCGAAGTTTTCATTCTACCTTCCCTCCTCGTCTGCTTATCTGTTCAAGTATTTTTGTTTCTTATATATTTATATTGTCAATCAGATATGTGGAGTTCATCATTTACTGATGTTTCTGTTTTGATGTTTCCCAAGAGTAGACGTTGATTACATCTTAAAGTCACATTAAATGTACTTATTTAAAACAGTAAAAGAATCTCTCCTTACACAATAGGATTTCATGCTCACAAATATACAGGCTAAGGGTGTGCTAACATACCCAGTTGTGTGTGTGTGTGTGTGTGTGTGTGTGTGTGTGTGTGTGTGCACACACATGCTTATGTGAGAGGGGGGATTATAAAAACTGTAGTATGAACAGAAAACCTGGAGAAATTATTGCTAAAACAACTTGATTTCATTGCAAGTATATGTTTATCTAGTTCTAGATATAATACTCTCAGAATCACCTAATTCAATAGAATTTCTAATTGCTCAATATTTTGTGTTACAAAAAGAACAGAATACCTAGAAATAGCTTTTTTGAGATACTGTATATTTTTGGGTTCGTGGGAGTCATATTTTTCCTTTTAAACCTAGGTCTTTAGGCTTGGTCGCAAGAGCCTTTATTCACTAAATCTTCTCATTGGTTCCTAACTCGAAATTTTATCAGAGTATCAGATGTACCATTGTTCCTCAAGTTCTTTGGTCTAAATGTGTCATATCATCTTCAACACAATAAAATCTTTCAAGAAAGTTTCAAGACGATCTTAAACATATTCTTCTGCATTGGTTCTCTAGTGACAGGTTGCTCTTTCTACCTTTGGGTGATGGTGTTGTGTTATTCTATCCTTTTGGATAGCATTATCCAACCCTCCATTGAAGCCTGGACTTCTGTAGGCACAGGGGAACCTAGATATATTAAAACTGCCCTGTGTAATTCAGTGACGAACATTTTTTAAAAGATGTTGTATTGGTTATTTTATTTATGTACATTTCAAGTGTTGTCCCCCTTTCCTGTTTCCCTTCCACTATCCCAAACCCTCTATCCCAACCCCTTGCTTCTCTTGGGTACTTCCCGACCCACCCACCCACTCCTGCCTCCCTGCCCTAGCATTCTTTTATGCTGGGGCATCAAGACTTCATAGGACAAAAGGCCTTCCCTCCCGTTGATACCAGATAAGGCCATCTTCTGCTACATTTGTAGCTGGAGCCATGGGTCCCTCCAAGTGTATTCTTTGGTTGATGATTCAGTCTCTGGGAGCTCTCTCTCTGTGTGTGGGTGTGTCTGGTTGGTTGATATTGTTGTTCTTCCTATGGGGATGCAAACCACTTCAGCTCCTTCAGTCCTTCCTGTAACTCTTTGATTGGGGTCCCCATGCTCAGTCCGATGATGGCTGGGCCTGCCAGAACCTTACTGATACAAAGGCAGATGCTTGCAGTGACAAAGGGTTTTGCCTTAAGCCCAGAAGAAGTGCTATGTACTGAAGGCTGTGTCAGCAGGAGAGGGCTAACAGGCAGCTGTTCCTAACTAAGTGATCTCTATAATGGTTCTTTCATGTTGCCAGCACAAACTGCCACAGACTGGATGACCTAGACAATAAACAATCATTTTCTGTATTCCAGAGGTTATAAGTCTATGGATTCTGGAGGCCAGGTGGTTTTTATTCCTGATCTGTCTCTCTTTGACTTGTTGTATTCCCCAGACGGTCTATTTCTCTGTGTATACTTTGGTTGTCTTTGTGTATCTAAATTCCTCTTCTTGGAAGTCCATCTGTGTGACTGGACTAGTCTGTACATTAGACAGTTCACTTCAGTTTGATGACCTCTTGTCTTCTCTCCAAACAGCAGCTACAATTTGAAGTACAGGGCTTCAACATACCAGTGAGGAAATACAATTTAGTCTGTAACTGGCTCAAACACACAGAAGCACACCAATCAAAAGTAATCGCAAATAGTCTCCAAACTTTAAATTGCACCTTTATCTGTGAGCAGGCCAGTTCCCATATTTCTAAGATATGCACAGTGGTCTATTCTCTTAGTGTTTGGCCTTCTTTGTTTCTCCTCTGAGATGTAGACATGGAACAAGGGAACAAGTTCAGCTTCCAAGAAGTGTGGCCTGGCTGCTCTGTGTCTGAGCCGGTGACAGTCTTTGCCTCCAGCAACCACAATCTAATGCTATTCCAACTAATAAGTACCATGGAAACCCAGTGTGATCCAGGGGTGGTGGAGAGGTGGGTGAACATCAAATCACCAAGTGACACTGGTTGTTCAAATGTCACTTTATAAAAATAGAATTGTGCAAGAGAGCAGGGCCATGCCAGCCTTTCCGAGCTCCTGAGTATGGCATCTGCTCTTCTTTGCTAGCATCTGTCTCCACAACAAGCAAGAATGTCCATGTTTTCATTAATGGCATTATAGTTCCACATATACATTTGTTTATTTTATTTTTAAAGTCTATCTTATTTTGTTTCTAGTATGCTTTCTCTACAGGTTGCAGTATATTCTCTTTAAGCTTGGGGGAAATCACTTCAGTATGAATGTTATATACTATTAAAATATAAATTTTATATGTGGCATTATAGGTAAATAAATAAAATCACATACTGAAAATGCTATAAGGCTGCATATTTTTATTTGGTGCCAGCATCTTCTATGCTTTTCCTTCACAATTAAATCCAGTGAACAGGTTTTCAGATTTTTCTTTTTCTGTTTCTTTTAACAGAAACAGTTTATCATCAACTAGTTGGATTGAAAAAATCAGCTGTGAACCTTGTGATACATGAACAATGATCTTTTTTTCATTTGATCATAACTCTTTTGTCGTGATGTGAATGTGGACAGATTGTGTGTAAATGAGCACATTAAAGGGATCACACGTGGACCATCAAGAAGACAGTTCAATCCAGGGCTTTATCCTTCATGAAGTGCTGGTGTTGCTTGCCTTTGCCTCCGTGAAAATCTATTTCCTGATTTGTAGAGATTGTTGCTATATATTCCATAGGTATTGAAGGATTTTTATAAAACACAAGGGAGTATAGGTTAATAACCTAGATATTGGAATCAAAAAGGTATTGGCCTACACAGGAACTATGAAAAGCTGAACCCATTCCATGTTATTAATGTACATCATGGGCTCATTTTAAAACTTAAATTTGGAAGCTAGATTTCAGTCTTACATGTTAAATGCTATGTGTAGCAACTGCTGTTTTAAACAAGTTCATGCTAGAAAGCATTGTTGAAAGGGAGAGAAGGATGCTGTGAAAATTTAAATCTCACAGTGATACTGAATAGGAAAAATTATATATTTCCAGGCATCTCGGCCTACATTTCTCAGTCTTTGAGGAAGGTAGGGAGACAGACTCAGGCAGTATGCCCTTTCTGTGTGATTGCCCTTGAAGTGTGGTATGCACAGTTTGATACTGAACTCCGTGTCAATTTCTGATGTCTCAATTTCTGACACAGTGAAAACAGCAGAAGTGGGAAAAACCTCCAAAGACTGAAGGGCTATCTCTATCATTATCTTGATATCCTATAGAATGCCTTTACTCTTCAGAATGATTGTTCTTAAGAGGTGACTTCCACTGTTGAGTCTAGAGTACCCTTTTTCTCTTTTTTTGAAGTATGTGTATCCTCCAAAGTATATCTTGATAGATTTGGCAAACTATTAAGCCAGATTTCATATGCTGGAATGGAAAGAAAGATGATTTATCATGTCAGTAAAAGCTAAAATTTATAGTATGAACTCTCCCCCTTTCCCTGTTTTTCATACTTAAAAAAAATCTGAGTAGGGGATTTAATCATTTAAAGATTAAAACTTGGAACTTTGTCTTCTTTTGTTTATATTGAAATTCCGTGAAACAAACAGTGTGTATTAGGACTTAAGACAATATCAATCTGTTCAGATAAGTTTGTGACAGAAGCAAGCATCCCTCATCCCTCTTCCTGACAGCCTGTCTTGGGAGTAATCATTCTGAGCAATTTATTAAGTACCTCCTACATCCCAAGAGCAGGTTTAGGCATCCAGGAGGAAGGGTGAAGTAACAATGAAGACTAACTTAGGAGCTCCGTCATAGAGCTCAAATGCTACTGAAGAAGTCACGTGTCAATGAGAAAACTCATCTCCTCCATTAGGAAATGCTGACGTTGATAAAAGGCTAAAATGTTTCAATATGTGGGACACTCTCCCTGAGTTTGTCATAGTATAACTGAGTCCCAAATGATGAGAGACAACTAGATACGAGGTCACCTTAGACACAGAGGCACGAGAACAAGAAAAAGAAATCCAAGGGTGTGGGCCTGTGTACCAGATGCGGTGGCCCGGCTGGGTGCGAGAGTTATGGCAGAAGGAAGAATGGGGGAGCAGGGTGGGAAGTCATTACCTCTGCCACAGCTGGTTCCACCTCCATTTTCCACAGTGCCACCATCTTTGTTACCCGCCCAGACTTGCACTGAGTCGGGTCAGGCTGGGCTGATGAAAGGCCAACTAACCAGTGAGGAGTGCTGCATTTTGGGAGAGCAGACTTCTTCTCAAGTGTCATAGCTCTTATGACAGAAGCTCTCAGATGATGGAGTAGTTCTTGCACACCTTTAACCCTTCCAGATAGAATTCTTATATACAGTTTTGGGGTGGGTTAGGAATTGACAACAGGTACTTCTCATTGGCATGGTCTGAGAGCTTTGGGAAAACCTTATTTGCATGTGGGAGGGCTTGGTGCTGCTCCTTTGTGACTGATGGCCATATACCTCTCTGCAGGGAGCCTGTGGGAGGCTGTAGTTGCAAAAGGAGCCAGGGGTCCAGGAGACCTGGCCAAATGCCTACCATCCCATGAAGGCGGAAGTCACTGCCCATCAAGTCTCTCGGGTTCCAGGCCTGTGCTCCACTCAGACCAGGCTGTCTGGTCTGAGTGCACAGTTCCCTGCCCCACACAAGGGCTTGAGTGTTCAGAAGAAAGCTGATAAAGTGTTTGCAATGTAACCATGAAGATTTCAGTTTGCATCCCTAAAATCCTTATAGAAAGATGGCAAGGCACTGTATTTTTCTGTAATACCAATGCTGGGAGATAGAGGCAAGTTCCAAGTTCAGTGAGAAACTGTCTCAAAAATAAGGTGGAGAGCATTCACAAAAGTTAACCATTATTGGCCGCTATATTCTTGCATATATATGCAAGAAGACCTGCATGCACACACCCAAAGGGATGTACATACACACATGCATGTACAAGGATTCAAAAGCCCAGAGAGATAACAATAGCCAGTATTCCTGGGTATGCTTAACAAGCCAAAGAGTTGTGGAAAGTGCAATAGAAGTTTGATGAAACAGGCCTCAGAGTGAACTTGGATTGGGTTTATGTTATACTGGAAAGTAACAAGCATTTATGTAGGAAAGAGCTCTGGTGCTATGTGTAGCACATTCTAGTGGCCATGTAGGTGTGAACATCACTGTCAGGGCACCTCAGGGTATCCTGCCAAAGTGAGGGTGTGTGATGGGAATGATGTTCCATTAGATTGGGGATGACCTAAGGGCTGAGAAGAGAACTTACATGAGAAGAGAGGCAGGATTCAGACCTGTCCTAGATTTCTGTCCTGAATCAGGGTGGTGGGAATGGTGTCACCATTAGCCAAGACAAAAGTGTTGGGATCTGTAGGGTTTGCAGATAAGGAATAAAAGAGTTGTCTTAACTGCATATCCAGTGTTCTTCCTGCTTATTAGGTGACCAAGAGGGCATTTTAAGAAAGTATTTAGGTACAGTATAGCATTTATAAAGAAAACAGTGTTAAAGGAAGTACTGGCATAGAGAATTCCCTTCAATACTCAAAATTAGTACAAGGAAACCTCTCAGAGCCTACAGGAGCAGCTTATAGGTACAGGATGTTGAGGGTGTTTCCAGCCTGTTCCAATACTGTATAACATGACATAGTTAGAAAAGAACATGTACCCTAAAACACAGATCTCACCAAGGAGCCTGCTTCGGAGGTTGGGAAGTGGCAGGCATAAGTAGTTTCTGTAAGTTTTTTTAGCTGATTGTAGTATGTTGTCAGGATGGTGAGCAGCTGAGTAGAAAGAGAAGAAGGAATAAAATCTAAAGATGTTAAAGTGATAAGGAGTCACCGCAGAGAATGGTAAAGCCCTCTTCATTTGAATAAGGAAAAAATTGATTGACGTCCAAGTGTGGTTGTTGCTGGGAAGATAGGGTCATCTTTCCCAAACTAGCATCAACCCCAGGAGACCAAAGCCAGCCAGGACTCTATTTATTCTGCACCTATTATGGGATGGAGGAAGATTGAGGACTTGCTCCTCATGCAGGAAAGAGAGGGCAGCTCTACAGGATATTTCCTTCAGATTACACAGATGTTCAACCAGAAATTAGACTGGAAAACTAACTGACTGGCTCTGAGACCTCCCCATGTCCACAGTTCACAGAATCTACTAACTGGACAAAATAATTTGTAGAAAATTTAAGTTTCCTATTTCTGACAAGTGAGCAGTCATTTTTTTTTCTATGATAGCCAGCATTGGTAAAGACATTTTTGTGCAAGGGCATTGTTCAGAAAAATCTCTGTTTTCTAACATGAGATTTCTACCCTATATGCAGAATAATTCAGTTCTTAAAAACCATAGCTCAAGTGAATGCTTATTTTATAATGAAGCATGAAAGGAGGCTTTAGATCACATGGGCCATACCTATAATCATTAAGGATACTTTAAGATACAATATGATGGGATTTTGGCCAACTCTTATTCTCATAGATGTTCTAAGTTAAACTTGATATTTTTCTCATTTTAATTTTTCTTAGGTTTGCATACAGTTCAGATTCTTGAGATTTTAATATGAAGAGTTAAAATGTCAGTTGCAAAGAGCTTGATTAATAAATTCTTAACTTTAATAAAGTTTAATTATGGGTTTTATTATCTGATTCTCTGCACTTTGAAAGAGACTGTCTGTCTCTTAGAGATGTTACCTGAATTGAGAAACAGGTAATAATGAGGCTTAGAATCTTGGTCTGTGTTTGAAATTCCCCACTATCATTTATGGTTCTCTTAATTCCTAAAAATACATGTTAGTCTATGATAGTCCTACTCTTCACCCAATTTTTCATCAGTTTGAGTAGACAAACCCACCGAATAGATGTGAGACTGAGCATTTATGTCACTTGGTACACACCGTGTCATATGTGTGTCATCGCATAAAGCCAAATGGTGCTTGGATACCTTGTCGTGATGGTTGTAATCTATACTTAATCTAAGACAAAGGATGGGAGAAATGGCTAGTGCTGGTCTCTTTGACATCAGTAAGCCAGAGGGTGAACACCATTTCATCAGCAAGTGAGTGGGCATATTCTGGGAACCACAGCAAATGTCCTACATTAATTAAAGAAGGTGAATCCATTGGAAAGCTTGTACAGTCTGGTGTGTGCTAGATAGTTTTCAATGAGATTGTGGTTCTGGATGTGTATGATCTATCCTGAAACCATGAATCTTCAAGACAGAGAGGATGGGCCTGTTGATGATGATTCTGTGAAGTTGTCAAAGGAATCAGCAAAGTTTAGCACTGAGTGTCCTGAAGAAAAAGGAAAAAGTGGGAAAAGACTTACCATGTGTCTACTTATTTAAAACATTTATGAAATCATTTTTAACACAGTTCTTCCTATAGATGCCCATTGAAATTTTCGAAATGATTTCATTTACTTTCTATGTATATATTCTAAGTTCCTTCAGCAATGAAAGCAAATGAATTTGTGAGGCCCCGTGAACCTTACAGAAACACATTGTGAGGTATAGGTTGGTAAAACTTAGTGTTCGCTGTTGATGTCATCAGCTTCCTCAAAAGGGCCAAGTCCAGTTCTGATCAGGGTGGAACTGTCAAGTGGATGCTGATTGTCCCTGCCATGGAAAGTTTATTCAGCTGAACTTCTATAAAATGTTCAGGATTTACAGCTTGATATCATACCAATGTTTAGTTTACGTTAGACTTCTGTATGTTTGTGTAGTGTTCTAGGCCTCATTAAGCAGCTCTGGCTGCCATTCAAGAGAATGTTACAAATGATAGGTAGGTTCCTTGGATAATGTAAGAAAGTGTCGTGTAAACAAGAAATTGTGCAGGATGCCAGCTATTATTTATCTAGGGCTGAAGCTCAGACATACTTCAGTTAGATATGGTGGTAGCTTGTGATGACGGAAAGTGTGACGTTTAGAAGCAGTTCTGGTGTAAGGTTTAAACCTTCATCTTTATAAGCTTTTTTTATTCATTTTTGATATGTAACAGTCAGTGATGAGATGAACAAGTGAACCCATATAACATGAATGAAAATGAAATGCTTAGTGATTCTCCCTGACATCTGGTAATGCCAAGAGTCTGGATGATAAAATCTGGGGGGGGTGGGTTTGTGAATAAGTGTGAAGGAGAGAAAAGTACAGGGTTAGGTTTACACTATGGAGCACGTCAGATGCCTTTTCAACTTTGCTGCTGGAGTCTAGGACAGGAGTTGGAGACTATGTTGAATGCTGCCTCTCTATTGTTGGACACAACATAGATATAGACACAGTTCTGTAGCCAGCATCTCTTTGAGCTTCCAGAACTGAGGAAAGAGAAGGTAACCAGGACTAAGTAGAGCTTGTCTATCATTGCATGCAGAAGACAGTGACTTTGCATCCATCAAATATGCACTTTATGTTTGTTGAAGTGCCAACACTAGACAGAGAGTATCAAATGAATCTTTAACATATGCAAGTATTAATGTTAAGGTAAGATTACTGAACATGGGAGCAGGTTGTCTGTTTAAAATATTGTACAATGTTTACAGAAAGACGATATATCTTGCTCAGTTGTCACAGGATACCTTGTATTTCCCTTTCCTTTTTTGAATGCCAGCTGAAGCCCCAAGATCAAGATTTCCTTTCTGAAGGATAGGGAATAAGGAATTTTTGAAGCTGGATATAAAGGTAAAAGGGCTGAAGGTACCCTGGATTGGGCTGATTATAACCCGTCTGTTTCATGATGGAACCTCATCCCAAACTGGTGGAAGGAGGAGTTTGGGCAACTGAACGTAAATCTACGATGAAAGGAGAGATCTTATAATTAAATTAGCTTGCTCAACAACACAGGAAGACTTGCCTCCTCTCATCCTTTGACCATATGAGAAGGCAAGAAGCAGACAGCTGCCCACAGACCGCACACAGATCCACTCCAGGTGCCTGATCTTAGACTTGATCAGGCTCTGGAACTCTGAAACAGAAATGTTTACTGGTTATACTATCCTGTCTGTGTATACATTTCTTTTTTTTTTTTTGTAGCAGCTCACAATAAGAATTCCAGTGTGCTCACTGAGTGCTTAATTGAAGGTAAGATAGAAAGTTGACAGGTGTCCCAGGACGTAGAGTACACTAGTCAGGTGATTGCAGCCACTATGTCTCTTGTTTTAAAAAAAAAACTTTGATATGGTAGTTGATTCTAGCATCTATCTTTCTAAAGGAAATCAATCAGAAGGATGCCACTGTAACTATATGACTCTAAGCATCTTTTAAATACTGGTCATCAGATACTGCGCATGACTGATAGCACCTGAATCAGTCCAGCAGGATCGGTGGTGCTCTCGTTTGCTCCAGTTCTCTGGGAGGAACATGAAAAAGGAGTAGTTAAGTTGATCGGCCAGTCTGCTCCCACTGATGATCAGGAAAAGCCCAATTTCTAACCAGATCACAGTTTAGGTGCCTCTTTCCCATTGCTCTCTTGAAATGTTCACTTACATTAAAAAATAGCCCCAATGATATTTGACCTACATATTCTATAGCACACAGGAAGTGGATTGGCTTATTTTTAAAAAAGAAAAAAAATAGCATACTTTTGGTTTCTTCTTTGTTTTCTTACAGACTCAGCACCCCTACTCTCCAGGCTTGTGTTTACCACCTGCTGTGCAGGTGCAAGGCGTGTAATTATATCTTAAAATCATTTCCAGATATGCTAGGAACAGCGATAGGACCAGCTGTGTTTCTCATAAAAGATTAGGCACAAGTCATGTCTCTGGTTTTCCTCTATACTAACTCATGAGTGCCCAAGCACTGGGTTAACATGATAAAGGAAAACAAAATTAAATAAGCTGGTGTAAACACTGCTCAAAAGACTTCCAGAAGGGAGATAAATGTTGCATGGAGATATCCATTGTAGCCAAATTGCTGTCATTAGTATTTCTGTTTGGATAATACTGGTTAATATTACTTGAAAGATAAAAGTGTGCCGAGAACCTGTATATCATGACCAGGAAGGCATGGCTTCCAACACTCCAGTAAACCCATCTGGAGAGTTTCAACCACCAGGGCTTGGTTGCCTCATTAGCTGTCTCTGAAGGCCTTGCTGAAGGAGCACAAATCATTGTTGTTTCAGTGCAGTGGTGCAGAGTGGAGGAAAACAAACATGTTCAACTGCTTTGTGTTCTCCATGTTAAAATCTAAAGATGCATGCAAAACTATTCAAAGATTCAAACAGAAAACTGAATCTCTCTCTAAATATTCACAGTAGAGATCAGTGGAAGCTAGGGGATGCTGATCGGGGAAGAACAAGCTATTATCCATCCTTGAGACTTGAGGATGCATCTTCATCATTATGGTCCGATGGTTAGCCATGCATTTGTACCCTCCAGGACTCTGAATTTGAGAGAAATCTGGTTGGCTTCTATTGTAGTCAGCCTTCCTTGTTTAAAAACACAGATAGGAATGTCTGCTAGACTCTGCTTGATTTCAGTCACAAGACAGCTCATAGTCTCCTTAGACCTTCCCTCCAATCTGCAGACAATACTCAGTATTTTAAAAGGTCACATTCTTAAGCCAATCCCACCTAGAATGCATGTTGATTACTCCCTTACTTGGAGTGAAGAGAGGCATATGCAGCCATGCCTGATCTTTTTCTCTCTAGAGCAATCGAGCAACTTCATCTAATTTATCTTCATGAAGGCTGGTCTTCTGTTCTTTTGCTGCATCTTGGCTGCTGTTTTGGAGAATGGAGTGGTTTAGCCCTAACTTTCCAGCTCCCCTGGTAAACAGCTGTGTTTTTTTGAAGTCATCTTTCAGAACCCAAATGTCCTCATCTGTAAGATCATCATGTAGCATTGGACTCACCTAAGAGGGTTGTTGTATAAACAAACAAAGATTCTTTATCTTAAACCTCAGTGTGAATATCTACTACTAAAAGGCTTGTAGCTCATTTTACTGTCAAGATGCTCTTGATTTTTAAGTTCAGTATCAAGAGTAGGAGTCCAGACCAGGGTACCTGCTGACTAGATCCTACAGAGCTCTCTTTGCTTCCCTCAGCTTCATATCACTCATGAATTTACCATCATGCACCACTGTTTAGTTTCATCAAAGGAGAACATTTATTCATCCTGATTAGTTCCTTAGGAACCCACATCATTCTTGAGTGGTCGTAGCTTTTATTTCTTATTCATTCACAAACCAATTTTCACTTTTCCCTAGGTCAATGTGCTCTGTCATCCTCCCTTGTTGAAAGTCATCTGTCTTCAGAGCTCTTGCAGACACTCCAGGGTTCTCATTTCTCTTGATCTGTGAAGCATGCTGTTATTGCAAAGCCTCTGGGGAGACAGATGTGTTCCCTCTGAGACTGTAGAGCTGAGTTTAGACAGTGGAGGTGTGAAAAGCTCTTTCATCAGCCCATTCTTTCCACACTTTAGAATCATACAAGAATTTAGAAACAACATTGTTTTTCACATTTGCTATTGTAACTTAAGTAGCCCAAGCAGAAGATAGAACAATGTCTTTGTGCAATTCAATAGTCTATTACTCAGAAACTTTGTACACTCTTAGGCTCCCCTCAGGATTTTCAGCTCCTTTCAGAAGTTAAGTGTTATTTCCTGCTATGTTTTGTTGGCAGTGCTGTTATTGCTATTGTTTTCTTTCTCCACTCCTCCTCTTCTTCTTCCTTATCTTTCTTCTTTGTGTATGTATGACTATGGTATGCACACAAGTATTTATTCATGTTTACATAGGTGTGTGTACATACATGTATACAGGTATATGCACATGTATGTGAATTTATGGGCATCAGTGTATAAGGGTCACATGTTTTGGGAACCAAGAGTTTCTTTTCCCACCACTCTCCACTTTATTTATCAATGGTCTCTTAAGATCTAATAGCTCCAGGCTATTGTAGATAACTATATTGCTTGAGCTATTCTCTGAATCTGCCTTCCCAGTGCTGGGATTATAGGTGGCTTCCATACCTGCTTATGCCAGCCTTTCACATGAATATTGGGTGTCTGGATTCTGGTCTTGATTCATGTGCTTCAGACATTTTATCTACTGGGCAATATTCACAGCCCTTGTTTTGTTCTTTCAGGCCATTACTTCTGGTAAGTAGTTGTTACCCTTTGCAAAAGTTTAATGTTTTCCTTCATGTTTCTTAAAAATATCTTCTCACCACTGGCTGTATCATTCAGGAGAGTGAGCCTTGCACCTTGCCTGGGTAGCATAGTAGAGCTGACCCTGGTGGCAGGGGTGAGTATGAGCCAGCCTGAGACCATGGGCTTGGGGAAGCTGGCCTCACAACTTGTTTGCTGTGTGAATGGCTGAGGACAAGGGAGAGACTTTCCCTCCCAACCATCCCCTGTCCCTAGCCACCTATGTCAGACAAGAGAGCTGGCGCCCAGGGTCATAAGAGTGTGAGAGCTAGTCCTGTCCCTCACCTGCTGTAACACTTGGAAGAGTGGTGCCTGTACCTTTCATGGCCAGTAAAGTAGAATCACCCTTTGTTGAACCATTTGTGGGTGATCTAGCCCCAGGCCATGAGAGCTAGAGAGCTGGCTTTACTCCATTGCTGGATACAAAATTGAATGAGCTACTATGGACTAGCTCAGATACCTCCTAGGTCCTATTCCAGGGCTTTTAGTTGGCCCAACCCTACATCTACTCCATCTATGAACTCCTGGAGTGGGTTAAGGGTGGGTCCTACAGATCTAAAGCTGCACTGTCATGACACAGAGCAGCAACAATATATCAGAGAGGACACACAGTGAAGTTCTAGTATTGATAGTGTAGCAGAAGCAGAGACCTCTAAACAGACCAATGAGTCATTACAATGAACATGTGCAAACAAAGAAGTGTGGACAAAAGGATATGCCTTGGGATCCACTGTGACACATTGCAGTTTCCAAAATAAGATGATTTTTTGGGGAGATGTGGGAGGTTGCAAGGGCAAATGGTGGGTAAGAGAAAACAGGTAGATTTGGTCATATGATGCCAAATTCACAAATACCCAGTAAAAAGTTAAAAGAAATATCTTCTCACCTTATTTATGGCTAGATTGCTACATTGTATAGATTCTGCTTTGTTCTACACTGTAATTATTTTTGATTGCATAATTGGTATTTACCTTTCTGAAAGTTTAAACCTTTTGTGTCATTTTTTTCATTTACTAGAGGATGAAGTCTTTTGATATTTTCATAGTTTATATTTTATAATTTGAGAAGGATATCAGGTTTGTTTTTAGGCCTTCTTGATCAGGTTGATTTGTCTTGAAAGAACAATCTTCCTTAGGCATCCTTAGGTATTTTAACTACTCAATCAATAATGTGTAAATAATTGTTTTATATGGTACCTGCATTTTAAGGTCTTTGGAAGAATTGGGTGGGTCTTCCAATAGCTCAGCCACAAGAGGACATTGTACAAACCCAAGGACTGCTGGCTATTCTTCACTGAGTGTGGCCTACTAGTCCTGTTGTTACCATGATCATCATTTTCATTGGAAAACAGCATTTAATTTTCAAACAGAAATATTTCTTTCCTCCCACATGCAGCCAAATGTTCTTTCTCTTTATCCCCCATCTCAGGCTAAGTGAAAATCATCACTGTGATGAAGAAAAGTTACTGCTTTATCCACATGATACTGCTTGCAGTAGTGGGTTAACCTGGGCAGTTGGCAAAAGGACTCTTCTAAGAATGTACAATTTGAGAAAGTTGCCTAGAAGCCTGGAAAGTATCTTCAACAAAAGTGCTCTTTACAGGATTGAGAGTATATGCTTACGACTTGACTAGGCAATGGATATAATTTAGGAACAGAATGATTTGGCTTGCATTGAGGTGCATGGGTGAATAAAAGATGGGGAGAGCAGAAACTAGCTCAGGAGATGGGTTACAGTAAGAAGTCTGAATATGAAAGATGAGAATGGTTTGGAAACTCCTAGGCAGCATTGATTTGGGAGCAGGAATGGGAGCAAAGAATGAGTGGTTATCACGCTGGACTTGGTAAAAGATGTTTTTCCCATGAATTAGCGTAGGGCCAAAGAGAAGATATGAGTGTTCTGCTTTGACATACACTGATGACAGTGGCATTCATGTCCACTGATGGAACATGGTTCTGAGGGGAACATTCATGGTTCTGATGGAACAGGCAGGTTCAAGGGAGTAATCACTGAACAAATGTTTCTGACTGGGGAGTGTTTGACTGTGTGCCTAACTTGCATAAGTTGTGCTCATAGAGGGAGACTAATGACACCAGAGAGTTAGAGCGGGAATGTGAATTCTGACTTTGACACTAACTCCTTTTAAGGTACTGTTATTTTGAGTTATAGTGGGATATGTGGCATCATTTGGAGAGTTTTCTAGATGACTGTTGTCATCTGTTTCACATCTGACCTTTTATTACTGAATTTATATTTTAATTGCATTAATTTCTCTTCCTTGGTCTTCCTCCAAACCCTCCACATATACCTTTTGCTTCTCTCTTTCAAATTCATGACCTCTTATTTTTAAGTAATTGTTGTTGTTATTTTAAGTAATTGCATCCACATATATATTCCTATTTGTAACATTCTCAGACTATAGTAGTGTCACACAGATCTTGGCAATAACCAAAAGTTCTCAAATTGGATTGAAGAACATCTCCCCAAAACCCTGCCATCCACAAGAAGGAAATCATGCCTACTACTGGAAACCAAGTCAAACTACCAAGGGTTAGTGAAATCATAGATCTTAGAGGAAAAAAAAGAACAACTACCACTTTACTAGCCATAAGCACATTCTGATTTTTGTTTCGTAACCACAGCTAGTTATATTTTAAATTAGTTATTTAAATGTTGTTGGTAGTGCATGCTTTAGAATTCCAAAGCTGCCTTTAGTTTGATGAGTCTTAGATATTTGAAGTGCTCATTATTAAATACCAACCATTGTTCTCACATGACCAAATTGCTTTCCTATTCATGCATGCCAAGAAACTATGCCATAGTTTATGCCATAAACTATGCTGTATCATATCAGTTTGGAAATGACCTGCAAATTACTTTGATCGTTTGTGAAAGTACAGAGTTACTGACCAGGGTGTGCTGTATGCCACGTACTTATCTTGTTACTGTGACACAATGCCTGAAAAATGTGAACTAAAATAAGAGGTTCGTTTTGGTTCACAATTTCAGGAGATCAGTTCTCTCAGTGCAGGGAAGTCATGGTGTCAAGAGCAGGAGTCAGCTGGCTGCATCGTATCTCTGGAGAACAATCAGAAAGCAGTAAATACTGAAGGCTGTGATTTGCTCATTTTATCCTTTTCATTCAGACCAGGACTCTGACCAAGGGAATGGTTCTGCCCACATTTAAGTTGGGTCTTGGGATGGCTATACTTGGTTGTCAACTTGACTCTATCTAGAATGAAGTACAATCCAGAAATGGAGGGCACAAATGTAAGAGATTTAGTTTGAAGTAGGTAAATCCGTCTCTAGTGTGAACCTTTGAGGGAGGAAGACACACACCTTTGACCTAGATGCTAAGGCAGGAAGACATACACCATGGAACTTGATCTTGAAGCTCAAAGATGGAGGCCTTTAACTCAGATTTTGAGGTGGGAAAACATACCTTTAAAATGGGCCATACCTTCTGCTGAAAGTCTATATAAGGGCATAGAAGAAGGAAGATTTTGCTCTTTCTCAGCTTACTCTTGCCTTTCTAGCACATCCATTCCTTACTGGCATTAGAGCCTTCTTTTGGATTCTAGCATATACAGAAGACCAGGAAAGACATCTAGCTTTGTGGGACTGAGCAACTACTAGATTTTTGAACTTTCCATTCACAGCTAGCCATTGTTAGGTTAACTGAAAAGCAGTGTGTAAGTCATTTCAATAAACACACACACACACACACGCACACACAAACATACACACACAGAGACAGACAGACAGACACACATGTCTTCACACCCCAGTTAACTTAATCTAGATAATCTTTTATTGGCATGCACATTTTTCTGCCATGGTGAATCCAAGGCCCTGTCAACTGGCAGTCATTATTAAACATCACCATCCTTTTAGCAGTGAATACACCTTCTATCTATCTCTACCAGCAGATAACATCATTCTTAGATATTATCATTTGGTACCACCATGTATATTTTAATGACTTTCATTTTAGCTTTGGCCTAGTGAGTACCTTTTTTAATGCAAGGCTTATGTATCCTCCCCTGAGCCAGTAAATCAGTCCAGTAAATTAGTTAGTGTGCCATAGCAGCTATTAAAAATAGCCACACCCAGTTCTGTGGCAAGCAGTATTAAAGAACTGATCAAAGAACCAGAAAGTCTGCATTTTCATTTTGTTTTTGCTACAGGGAGATTAGCTGCCTTCATGTGAGTTTCTTTACCTTTTTAAAAGATGGGTGTTTACTTACTGCATTTGAACTCCGTATCCCAGGTTCTATCCTCAAGAACATATAGTAGGTTGTAGCAGAAATGCTTATTGTTCATTGATCCAAATTTGGCTGCACTGTAAGGAAGTTTGGCCTATTGGCAGTGCCTTAAGCACTCCTGGAGAGGGAAAGAAGATGAAATTAGTTGTAACTATGCAAAGCCTGTGTAGCTATTTCTCTCTCTAGGAAGGTGCATGAAATCATGGAATCCATAATTATAAATCATGTTCTTAGAAATAATATTTAAATATGTGTTCCTCAACTTCTCCCTCAAGTAGTACAAGATAAACATGGTAAATAATATCTATCTACCTATTTATGTTACATATATATGTATATATATATATATATACATACATATATATATATATATATATATATATATATATATATATCACACACACACACACACACACACACACACACACACACACACACACACACACAGCACTTCTAAAAGTGCAAATTCACAATCATGTTCCCTTCTTTGATTTTGAAGTTTTTCCACTGTATCTCAGACAGACTGGGAACAGTAGATTCTCCTTTCTCTTGCCTTGCTATTCTTCTCTGGTCTGGTTTTGGTTGTGTTGTAATTTATTAAGTGAAATGCTGCATGTGTGCTGTAACATTGTCTATTGATCTGAAGTTGGGTCTCTTTCCCTTTACTTTAAAACCTGTGTTGAATGAATGACCTTTGCACCTTTGTGTACGAGGAATTGCTTATTATGATAGTTCTAAAAATAGCTAACCCCCTAGCTAGAGAGGGAATGAATCATTTATTTTTCCTCCTACAGAGCTTTTTCAATTAACATTTTTAAGGTCAAAATATACACTGAGATCCTGCAGGGGGACATTGGGTGGTGGTGGCAAGTGATAATCTGTGGATGATTGACTGCTCGCTACTTCATAAACTATGCTTGTTCTTTTCCCACTAGACAGCAAGTGAAATTCTGGGCTCCTGTCCCCAGCATTAGCTTGCAGCAGTCAGCAAAGACAAAGCTCCCAAGATAGGAAGATGCTCAGAGAAAAGCAAAAATACCCAGTGTATTTTAACAGTGTTGCTCTTGAAGACTAAAGTTTCAAGTATTTCTCGATAGTCACTGAGAACATACTTCAGGAAATGAAATCACGATTAAGTTATAAAGAAAAAAAACATGAGTAAGTGATGACTGGGTGAACATGTAGAACACTACTCTGCATGGTTTTACTTTATTTTATTCTTTTCTCATATATTACATCCCAATTATATATATATATTAAGCTGTCCTCCCATTCCAGTCCCCCACAACTGTCCCCCAGATCTCCTCCTTCTCTGTTTCCCTTCAGAAAAGAACAGGTCTCACAGGGATATCAACCATACATGGCATAACAAGTTCCAATAAGGTTAGCCATATACCTTCATATCTTAGTGCTAAGAAATTTTGTTCTCTCCAGTGGAAATTAAAAATCCTATTGCAGCTGTTTGGCAGCATATTGCTGCAGCTTTCACTAGACAGGGATACCACATACACTACTGCCATGCCCAAGAAAATGGCTGAGAAAGAGTTACTGTGGTAAGCTTTGTAAACTTGTTCCTAAAACTTTCAAATAAAACCAAGTCAGGCAGTGGCGTTTATCCTTTGAATGTATCAACATTTGTGTCAGCAGATATTAATTCCAGAAAAAAATACTTTTATTTAGTTACCAATATTATGATCGTCGCGTCTGTCCCATCAATTTGGTTCATGCCAAGTGCTTCATCTGTGACTCTTATTACTGTGTCTTGATCAGAAAAGCAGTAGAAGGTATTTTGGCATTTGGCCAAATCACTGCTAATTGTGTCAATTAGCCAACAGGAGAATTCATTTACTTTTGAGAAAACAGCACAGGACATTTTCAGCTGAAGCACAAGTATAGAGGGAGAGTGTGCCATAGCAGAATCACAGCAGGTCACCAGCAGCTACCTCTGTCACCCACTCCCTCTTGTCAAGCATCACCAATCCCTGGAGAGTTTTCCTTTTCCACCAGCTCTTGGCCAATGGGTGCTTTCTGTTATTTGGGAAATACAGACTCTTGTGACAGGACCCATAGAACTTCTGGTTCACAATCTTGTACTGTTTCTCAATCGAGGCAGGAGCTTTGCAAGTGTCCTGCTGTGACTCACCACTGCTTATTCAATGAGATTATCAAGAGAGACATTTCTTTCTGTGCAGTTTATGCTAAGGTTCACTTCTTTTTTTTTTAATTAGGTATTTTCCCCATTTACATTTCCAATGCTATCCAAAAAGTCCCCAGTACACTCCCCTCCCCACTCCCCTCCCCACTCCCACTCCCCACTCCCACTCCCCACTCCCACTTTTTGGCCCTGGCGTTCCCCTGTACTGGGGCATATAAAGTTTGCAAGTCTAATGGGCCTCTCTTTCCAGTGATGGCCGACTAGGCTATCTTTTGATACATATGCAGCTAGAGTCAAGAGCTCTGGGGTACTGGTTAGTTCATAATGTTGTTCCACCTATAGGGTTGCAGATCCCTTTAGCTCCTTGGGTGCTTTCTCTAGCTCTTCCATTGGGGGCCCTGTGATCCATCCAATAGCTGACTGTGAGCATCCACTTCTGTGTTTGCTAGGCCCCTGCATTGTCTCACAAGAGACAGCTATATCTGGGTCCTATCAGCAAAATCTTGCTAGTGTATGCAATGGTGTCAGTGTTTGGAAGCTGATTATGGGATGGATCCCTGGATATGGCAGTCTTTAGATGGTCCATCCTTTCGTCACAGCTCCAAACTTTATCTCTGTAACTCTTTCCATGGGTGTTTTGTTCCCAATTCTAAGAAGGGGCACAGTGTCCACACTTTGGTCTTCATTCTTCTTGAGTTTCATGCGTTTAACAAATTGTATCTTATATCTTGGGTATCCTAAGTTTTTGGGCTAATATCCACTTATCAGTGAGTACATATTGTGTGAGTTCCTTTGTGATTGTGTTACCTCAATCAGGATGATGCCCTCCAGGTCCATCCATTTGCCTATGAATTTCATAAATTCATTCCTTTTAATAGCTGAGTAGTACTCCATTTGTAAATGTACCACATTTTCTGTATCCATTCCTATGTTGAGGGGCATCTGGGTTCTTTCCAGCTTCTGGCTATTATAAATAAGGCTGCTATGAACATAGTGGAGCATGTGTCCTTCTTACCAGTTGGAACATCTTCTGGATATATGCCCAGGAGAGGTATTGCTGGATCCTCTGGTAGTATTATGTCCAATTTTCTGAGGAACCGCCAAACTGATTTAAGGTTCACTTCTTGATGAAACTGCTTTCTATCTCCAACCTTCTGTAATCACCAAACCAAACCAAACCAAACCCCACCAAACAACAACAACAACAAAAATCCCTCCAGTTCTATAATGAGAAAATCTGAATTACTTTGGAAACTGAATATTGAAAGAACCTAAGCAAGGACAACATGTACCCAAGTAACAAACGTTTGCTTGTTGTAAGGAATCATAAAGTCTTATTGTAGAACTGGCATTGTGCTTAAGTAATGCACTTTGTACTATAGTACAAACAAATGTTAGTTACCAAAGGTTGTAAAGTAAAGGCAATTAGGAAGAAAAAAATCCAAAATTGTATTTACTAAGACACACATTGGCTAATAATATTTTTGAGGTTGTGCTTTCCAGAAATATCGTTTTTCTTATTTTCTTCATTGTTTCTTTTCTGTATTTTATTCTGGTTTTGGATGTGTACATATGTTGGCCGGACTTGGATGGACACTTGTAGTTTTGCACATGGAATATTATTGCTACTGATTCCTGTAAAACTGCTTCATTTGTTCATGTTATGAATTGTGGGTCTAAGCACAAAAGTATATTCTACAGATGATGTCTACAGAAATCCTTTTGGAAGAAGAGGTCAAGTTCTCTGTTTTTAGGCAAAGAGTGGGGAAGGCCATTTGCAAGAAAAGCTGGTCAGTATCTAGGGCATTTTGTAAAAAGAGGGCTGAAGTTTCCCTGTATATGTAAGAACCACAGAGCTGAAGCTAAAGGAAGGTATGGTATGTTGCTGGGAACCAGATCTCCAGGGCCCCTTTTGGCCAGCTGTACTGATTTAATTTGATACATAGTGTCTGTCCACCCCTGGTCAATATTCTAAAGACAGCTGAATGTGGTGCTAAGAGGCCAGCAATGGAGTCAGATTAATCTGGTGTGTAAACTCAGGCAAGCTAATTAATGTCTCCAAGACTTAATTTCCAAATCTTTAAAGTGGAGATGACTGTACTTTCCACCAGAATGGGCTGTGGGGAGGAAGGTCAGATAATTGTAGAAAGCAATGTCGAAGACGACACCATCTTCAATCAGTTTTATGGTTGAATTTATTCGAGGTACATTGATGGAGTAACCAAGGGCTTTCTTTAGAAAGGTTATTTAGCAGAGGCCATAAAGGAGCTTCAAATAACAAGCAGAGGAAGCTACAATTTTCTTTCCCCCCATCTTAGGAATAATGAGCTGAGGTGTGCCATTGATTGGTGCCCTCTTGCAAAGCCAAATGCTATTAAAGTCCTAGTATTTATGATCTTAAGGTCAGAGCTGGGAATTTTCTTGTTCTTTTACACCTAGTCTTGTTTAGTTACTTCTTCCCAGCATCTAAAGTAGAGATGGTCAACAGATCCAAGTAGAATGTTTGATTAGTCATCAGGGCCTCTGTGACACTCCCTCTTTGCTCCTCCAAGACAGACAGCACACTTACCCGAAGGCAAATTCAGTGGATATATACTTTAAAAGATAATCTGTTTAATCTGTATTATCACTTTTAAGAAAGGAGGTTCAAAATAGGTTAAATTTGATGATTCCATTAAACACATAGCACACACACAGAGCATTTGTAGCTACTGTGATGGCAGTAAACTCTGTAGACTCTCCAGGATGGCCTCTATAGGGACTGGCTTCTAATGAGACATGTTAGCTATCAAGTGTATCCTTTATGTGAATTTCAGTAGTTACTGACATATTAATGATATTTTTCTGATTTATGAATAAGGAACTGTAACCATTTTTTATATTTATATTTTCATAATTGACATGTATTACTTTTATAATGAAAACATTTTTAAACACCTAAATTATGTTTTAAATTATTTTTGCACTCATTTTTCATTCAGCTTTAACTTTTTGTTTAACATTTCCAGTCCCACAGATCATGCCCCTGTGTTCTGTCAGTATTATTTTAATAATAAAATTACTGCAAATAAGGAAGCGTTAGAGTGGGTACAGATATTGTTCTAAAGCCTGCAGATTGCTTTCTAGAGACTTGAGTTTGACTCTTCAGTTACTCAGGAGGTAACAGAATGAGGGAAGCAGTGTCTCTCTTAAGCAATTTGTAGGTTATCATATGATTCAAACTAAGTATGAAAGTAAACTCTGAACAGAAACACCCACACCAGAATGTCATTATGATTCTTTATTGTTACATCCTGTGAAAACCCCAGCTTTGTTTTTATTGAAGGTCTTGTGGGCAGGTGTCTTACACTGGAGTAATTTATATTTTATTAAAACAGACTCATCCTCATTAATGGACTATACCCTTTGAAAATTAGCTAATAAAATGTATGATTTTTGTGGCAACACTGGGTTATATGTTGTCCAATGTTTCCATAAAAAAGGTCTTTTCCTGTGGATAAGTATTAATCAGACTTGGGACTGTTTGCTTTTGTATCCTTCAATGCTGAAGGCCCATTGTCTATTAAACGATACTCAGTGTTGAATATTGGGCATCTCTGTCATGGCTGCTTCTGGCTTGGAGAGTCTAGATTCTTTCTATAAGTTGACAAAAGTGTTGGCTTTCTTCTTGGATGTACAAGGGACTCATGTAGGTTCTTTGCATAATTACAATAGGTTTTTCTTTTTAAGTTTCTTGATGACAGTCAACACACTTTCACACAGGTCCTAATTATATATTTCCACAATAAAACCAAAACACCTAATAATACATTCAGCTATCTCCTGAGTTTGTCTGGGGTTGTTCGTTTGTGTAGTTTTCTCTCCTTCCTTCCTCCTCCCTCTGTTCTTCCCTCCCTCCTTTCTCCCTTCCTCTTTCTAGCTCCCCTGCAATGTACACCTGCTCTGTATTATTGAACAGAGTGTTTATTGATGACTCCATGAGTAGTCAGAAGACAATAGCAAGCCAGCTTCCTGCTGGGATCAACACTTCTGGAACCTGGAGTTATCCAGTTCTCCCTGGGAACTCCTGGGAATCTTCCCTGTGAGGATGTAGCTTCAGTCTTCTTGATGACATAGGGAAGACTCAAGATAATTCTTTTTGTTGTAGTTCTTTTGTTTTCTTCCTTCTTTCCTACCAGTCCCTCCCCAACCTCCTTCCTGTCACCACATCACATCCTCCACCTTCTATTTGGAAAAGGGCAGGCCTTCTATGGATAGCAGCCAAATATGTCATATCAAGTTACAGTAAAGCTAGGCATGACTCCTTATATTAAGTTTGGACAAGGCAATCCAGTAGGAGGAAAAGGATTCCAAGAGCAGGCAAAAGAGTCAGCCACTCTATATCTATCTATAGCAAAATACCAATTCACATGTAATTGATGTACACATATGTTTATAATATTTATATTTTCTGAGTTCTCTGTATTTACTCAAGCTTTAATTTAGATTTGGAGTTTATGTGAAGTGCTCTCTTGCCTTCTGTCCTAGCAGCCATGGACAGTAGACGTCTACTTATTCTCTGCTAGCTTGTCCCGTAAAATAAATGGTTGCTTTTTTTTTTTTTTCTCCTCACTAAGTATGGACTGGACATCTAAAATTTAACCATTTTCCATGTTTCAGCTATGATATGTTCACAAAAAGATAAAGAGGTAAAAGATAGGTTCTATGGGGGAAGGGGCTGTCTCAGCAGGTCCATGCCAAGGCATCCCTCCTCCCTGAGGAACCAGCCACAAACAGTATAGTATAGAATAGAGTTTACTCAGGGCATGGGGAGGAGAGTTAAGAGGGTAATAGAGGCAGAGAAAGGCAGAGAGAGGGTGAGAGTAGAGAAGTAGAGGCTTGCCATGACCATGTGGAGAGAGGGAGAAGGGAGGGGGGAAGGGAAGAGCCCAAGAGGGTAAGAGAGGAGAAAGAAATAAGAGTAAGAGAGGGAGGAGTGGGTAAGCAGCCCCTTTTTATAGTGGGCCAGGCCTACCTTGCTGTTGCCAGGTAACTGTGGGGAGGAGCATACCTGGCTGTTGCCAGGTAACTGTGGGGTGGAGCTTAGACAGAATGCTAACATGCTATGTGGCCATATAGGTTGAAATTTGATTCAAAGCAAGAAGCTTAGTATTAAGTAGCATACAGGAAGTAACTTTAAAAATATCTCTGTGTCATACAAACAACTGGATATGAGTTTTCACATTAGAGGTAGAGCTTTGAGGACATTCAACTTAGTCTATCAGGCTGGGTGGAATATAAGCATTGGCATAGTGGGGTTCTAATTAACTTCACAAAGAGTTGACAGTCACTCCATAAGAGTGAAACAGACTACTGGAGTAGATGAACAAATTCAAGGAACTTTCACAAAAGGGACAGTGTGCCATTTAGGTGTCAGGTACAGAAAAATGGCTATGTGCAAATACTTTGGTATAGAGGCTGGTAGGCTAGTTAGAGGCTGTGATTTGTACTTAGGCATGTCATTCTTACTTACTTACTTGAGCAACTGAGGAAATAAAACAATTATTGATTTTGGCTGAGGAGTGTCACCTCATGGTATTCAGTGTTCTGGTACATTTTCAAATTCAATTTTCATAAAAAATCTCAAGTGGAGACTATGAACATCTTCATTCAACAGATGATGGAATCTGAAATGTAGTATGAAAGTGGATGCTGGACCGGACCATGCTGGTGTTTCCTGAAGGAACTAAGATTTTGGCATAATTCTGGCCTATTCTAAAACTTATATTTTTACTTCATACTGATTTCCTAATTAGATAATATAATGGCTAAAAGTATAAATAACCATCCACAGATTGTAAACATATCCTGGTTAATGGAGAAGTTTGATAATATGTTGTCTAATTTTTGCCAGGTTAGATTGAAATTAAATTATTAAGTACACTTAAATCATTTAACTTCTTCAAGAACCAATTCAGATCCACTTTGCATTAAGGGTTTTCTACTTCAAGACCCTCATTTGTAATTCATATCTCCTTCCCCTGATCTCCCTAAACAGTTTACACATCTCATGGTGCATAATAACCTCATCTGATTATAGCTGTTGAGGAGCACGTTTTATCTGCCTTTTCTCCACAGCCACTTCTTGTGTCTTCAAAACAACAATGCTTCTGAGAGATCTATTTCCCTGTGTCATATGAATAAGCTGAATGGTTAGATGGGTTGTTAGGGGACTGATGGGTACTATAAGAAAAGAAAATACTCTCCTGCCCTTTAAAATAAGAGATCCATTTGTATTAATTATTTTGAGAATAGATTTTGGGTAAATCTTTTGATTATGAAGGTAACTTGCACAAATATTTTAGAGCAGAGAATGTCATGGACACTTGACATGGTCACTTACTTGAAGTGGTGTCCCTGTTCCCTGTGCATCGGCTTACTCTCAACCATGTGCAGTTTATCTAGGAATTCACCGAAATAGCTTCATGCATTTTTAAAAAGAATCTTTTCCCAAAGCCCCCCTCAAGCTTTATCTTGGCAAGGATGAAGCTGAGAGCACTGGGCATTGTAGAATCCAATTCTTATGAGCTTAGGGGATGATAATGTGTTTCAATAACAAATGTTTAGCAGACGTGGACATTTTCTTTTAAAAAAATGTGTTTTGGGGAAACGTTTCAGAGTGATGGATACTGAGTTTAAAGGAAACTTTTGGTTAATGTTGAAAGAGAGGTTTGTACTGTAATATCTGTGTCTTATGCCATGTGGTTACATCTGCCTTTATATTTGCTGTATTTAGAATGCTTCTGAAAAGTTAGGTCATGGTGTACAGCTTTTTCGTGGTTGATGTGGAGAACAGTTGCTGTTCATAGTTCATACTTCCTGCTTGTTTTAGCTTTGGTGCTGTTATTCAGTTGGGTTTCCCTTCTATCCTAAAGGCAGAGAAAACTCTAGTAGATTTTTTTGAGAGTATTTTATATTCCTTGTGTCAGGTACCCTATCATTAACTTTGGATTACATGTAAAAAACATATAAGACATTACCTCTTCTTAGTTCTGTTTTCCAGATTTTTCTGCTCACAAATATTTTTTTCCAGGATTTGTCTTAGCAGTGAATGATGATGCATAAAGGTACCCCACCTTAATCACAGCCGACCTTCTAAGATCAGTATGTATCTTTCCTTTTCAATTTTATTAGGAAGTTATTTAAAATGTATAGGAAGGCACTTTAGGCAAACAAGAACTGCTGAGAGGGTTCTATTCTTTGATGTTACTAGTAAATTGCTATTAATTTTCGATTGTGTTTTTACCTGCTGCAAATAGTTTCATTGACCTTGGCCATAACTCAGGATTTCTTTTTCTGCACTGGCATGTCACTGACCACAATCAGTGAATGCAATCATAGTATTTTGTCTATCCTAGAAGTTTGGAATGCAGGTAGTCCTCAGCCACCCAAGGCCCTTTCATTTATTTCACCCTATTAACTACTATTACATGATGACTGAAGCACACACACTCTATTTGGTTCAATTATACTACAAAGCCCTCCTGTTCCAACTGCTGTTTTGAGGGGGAAGTAAATGGAAAAAAACAAAAAAGCAACAACAACAACAACAAAAATCCAACTCATTTTTCATCAAAGAAGCATTGGTTGTACCACTGTTGGAATCAGCTGAGAAATTAAATTATTTGGAAAGAACTTAGCCCCAAACCTCAAGTTCAGAGCACTTTCTAAGAAATATGATGTGCCACAAGGATAGAGAAGTGAGGCGTTGGGTATGGGGTAAGACACAGGTGCTAAGGTTAGTCTTTTGCATGGGGATAACCAGTTGCTTCACCGACATTTATTGAAGAGGCTGTTCATTCTTGTTATGCTTATCACACTTGCATTCAGATTATATTCACTATAAATGTATAGATTTATTTTTACTGGTTCTCTTCTGTCAGTATCATGCTGGTGTAGATACTGTTGCCCTTTAATGTGTATAATGATGGTGCTGGATTTGATCTTTTATCCTGAGAATGCTTTGGCTATTTCTGGATGTTTTGTACTATATATTTTTGTGAACTACATGATTTTTTAAAAAACTATGTTTATAAAGAACATCTTTTTAAGAGCACACAGATACTCTGCAATCGATTCCAGTTTTACTTGTGCTTCTTCTATGTTGGAGTTAGGGCAAGAGAATTGTCTGGCTTCAAGGGTAGCTACACAGTGGAACACTACACCTGGCTAGAATCTCTAGGTTCCACTGCAGACTGAATGGGCTTTGTGCACAGGAGGCACAATCATAAGGCTTGAATAAGTTATTCAAAAACTACACTACCCTGTCCTTATTGAAAAATGTTGGGGAAGCTTTAGGCTTTGTTTTTTTTTTTTTTTTAATTTTTATTGTAATCTTTTAAAGGTTTACTTCTTATGTTTAATTTTTTAAGTAACAAGGCCACTGAAATTCATGCATTCTGAAAAACAACACAACAAAATCAAAAAACAAAATAAACCCATATGCAGTAATTATATAAGCCATTCAAGCAGTATTTATGCATTGATATTCATAAGTACACACAGCAACTTCTTTGGTTTCATTTTACCTCTTCAGTTTGAATGTAGATAATAGGGGAATCTTTAAATATCAAAGTACAGAAAGCACAGATAAAACTGCACTGTTACCTACATTTAACTGTTAGAAGTAAAGGGTAAGTGGAAATTATTACCATATATAATTTCTCTCTTTCTTCTGAATGTATCCAATGTAACAAGAGTGACAGACATGAAATTACAGTCACCACACAGTCTCAGGATAGCTGTTGTCCACTTTCATTGGAAAAAATAGCACAGAGAACATTGTCTGAAACTGAGGAGCTTATCAAAGCAAAGATGGTGGAGGCTCTATTCCATTTCTATTCTCTTTCATATTTAGGTTCTCTGAATCATTATCTAAAAGCATAATATCTCCACAGCTCATTTTACTGAAATCTGCCATTCCTCCACACCTTGCCCCCATTTACCCTCATCTAAGGATGTACCCTCTTCTCACAATATCTTGGACAAAATCAATACCTAGACAAGAAAGTTAGGAGAAAGCATGCTTGCTTTACATGGACTGGTGCTCTGCTTCAGAAATGTTGAGATCATTCAACCTTATTAAAAGGAGAACCTGCTGGCTATTTGCTGTGTTGCCTGTGGCCAAGGACTGTGTGGTCACAGTGTTTTTGTCTAGCATGCTTTGTGATCTGTCTCTGGTGGTTGACAAGCTGTCTGTGCATGCCGGCACTAGAGTAGCAGCCACATCTCCAACTGAAAAGTGGAAGGGCCTGAGAAGTTAAGCTGTCCTCCTGTAGATTGTCTCACTCCTGAAAACTGAAAGAACAGCTGAGCTCTAACATCAATGGCTTCTCTCCTGCTTGGAAAATGTGAACTTGGCAAAGCAGAGACTCTACCAGTAGAACTGTTAGTAAAATGCATGTTTGACCAATGGACATGAGGGCCTACTAATTCCCAACTAGGGCGAAGCATTCTAAGTACATGTAGAACACTACTTGGTTCATCTAAACCCCCAGGGTCTCCGTGTTCAATGGTCAGATGAAGTACAAAGTCATATGTGGCTGGTTAGAAATGCCTCCATGTAATGTTGCACATATTGAACAAATCACTCTGTAGATGTTTCTGCAAGGCGAGTTGTTCAGCCCATTTTCCTACCATAGATACAGGAAAACAAACAAACAAACAAACAAACAAAAAACCCTGAAACAAGCAAGCAAGCAAACAAACAAAACAAAAAACCCTGTGGCTACTCTCCAGACCAAGCTTTCCAATCACAGTAGAAATCGAAATCGACCATTGTTAATATGCACTGTATGGCTGATCAGTTGTATGCCTTGTTGCCACTTCAATACTTTCATAACAAGATACATGAAAATTATAATTACTGCAAAGTATATTTTTTCTCAGACCTTTATTTTGTCTTTTAAACAAGCACCACAGATGAGACCTTCTGGTTGGGACATCCTAGTGGTGCAGTCCCTCCTAGTCTCCTGGCTGAGATATGGCCCCACAGTGTGATCCCTACACTGACCTGGCTCTGTCATAGGGCAGGGTGGGGACAGGAGAGAGGGGACTGTCTTTGATATTTTCATGAGAATTTCACTGTGTCTATATCCTTTGGGGCAGCACAGGCATTTTAACAGTGCTAATGTCTCTTGTCCATGACTATGGGAGGCCTTTTCATTTCTGTGAGTCCGCCTCAATTTCTTTCATTAGTGCTTTGTAATTCTCAATGTAGAGGACTCTTATATCCTTAGCAAGTTTATTCCTAGACTGTTTCTTAGTGATTGTGAATGAGATTATTTCCATGATTTCTATCTCTGTGTTCATTATTGATGTGTAAAAATGATACACACCCCATAAAAAAAGTTACTCAGAGTGGATGAAAGACATATATATAAGACCAGAAATTAGGAAATAATTAAATAAAATCTATTGGTAAACAGTTTATGTCATCAGTATAGAGATTTTTAAAAAATATTAGACAACAAAAACATGAATAGCGAAAAGTAAGAAGAGTAAATATTTATACATAGCAGAAATATGTCAATATAATGAAAGGATAGTTTACAAGATGTGAAACTCTTTTCTTCAAATTATTTACCTGACAAATGATTCACAATCAGAATATAGAAAGAACTAAATAGCATCAACAAAAGCCAGATAATCCAGCCAAAAATGAGCAGGGATCTGAAGAGACATTCCTTACAATAGGTAGGACTCAGTAGGGCAATGCAGTTATGAAAAGGAAATGCTCAGGTTTATTATTCTTTTGCAATGTAAAAATACACATTAAAACCACACAGAAATATCACCTCACCTCAGTTAGAATAGCTGTTACCAAAAAGATAAGGAAAGTCACTGATGAACACAAGGGTGCGGAGAAAGAGGAAGTCTTGCACATTACTACTGAGAATGTGGATTAGTATAGCCATTATGAGATCATTACAGAAGTTCTTTCAAAAAGTAAACATAGTGTTGCATGATCCAGCTATCCCATAGCAAGAGGTAGTGAAATCAGGATAACCAGAAAGATAACCTGTTCCCATGTTTGTTGATGCATTATTCACAATTCACTATTCACAGGACTGGGATACTGCACCTAAGTCCATTCATGGATGAATGACTGAAAAAATGTAGTATATATGGAATAGAATATTGCTCATATGTAGAAAAATAGTATCCTATAATTCATATCAAAATGGATGGAGCTGGAAGACACTATACTAAATTAGAGACAGAAAGACAAGTATACATGGTTCTATGTTATGAGTGGATGCTAAAAAGTCTGTATAGAGCAGTGATTAGTAGAACTTGGAAATGGTGGGAGGAAGAAAGAAGAGGCAGCTTGGTAATGAGAACCCAAACAGAAGAAATTCACTGTTGTTTTGTTTAGCTTAGTGGAGGAGCGATGATTCACCATGACATATTCAATATGGAACTGTAGAAGAACAAAAAGCTTTCAAACATAAAATAATGATAAGGAGATGGAAATGTTAATTACTCTTATTTGTTTACAACACATGAATATGGATACTCAAACAGCACAGTGTTTTTGTAAATGTGTACAATTACTACATATTAATCTATACTTACAAAAAGTAATTGTTTGGAAATGCTAACTAGTTGATCATTATACATCATATGTGTTTATTAAATTAACTATGTACCATAGATTAGAAATTAAAAGTAGTGTTGGATGGATATTTTAATCACAATTATCATTGATTTTGATATTGCTTCAAATGATTTATATCTTGTTTCAAATAAAAAATTACATTATTTAAATTTTTTATGTGTATTTGTAGTAAAAATAGATATTTATGATAAGATAATCTTAAATTATATAGACGTTGCAAATTATTTACACACTTCAACTTCATTCTTCCAAATTAAAGTATAGTGAAATGAGATGTTGAAGAGATTTAAGACATCAAAACCATGACCATCAAAAGACCGAGGAGCTAGTCCATAAAAAGGACCCACCAGATGATCCAGAGATGTCAACAAAGGATTCTGCTTGTCAATTAATTTTGAGAGCAGAGTTAGGCAAAGACAGCAGTAAGGTGGATGCTGCACACCAGAAGAGCCTCTCCTGATTGTCTTCCATTCTGGAAAGGAAGTTTTAAAGTTTGTATTATTTACTGGTTCTGCTTTCACATCAATTACACTTCCAAAGAAACTAATATATGAAAATTAAATAATAGTAAATTAGCATTTTAAGGCAAGCCTCTAGGCAGAATGAACAACAATCACCAGATAACAATAGTATTTGTTCTGTTAGAGCTCAGAAGAACCTATTGTCTTATGGCCTAAGGTATGTGTATATCCTAAAGGAAGGGAAAATTGGTTTCAGTTTTAGAGGTAGGCAGGGAGTACCCTGGGAAAAGGAGGCTTTTTTTTTTTTTTTTTTTATGAGAGACATACTATCTCGATTGCTCTGCCATGAGCTACATTGTAGTAGCTCACTCTCAAGGTTACTTCTGTTTATCCCCAACAGCTTGCAATTGAAAACATCAACGGGCACACTCGTTGAGTTGAAGGTGATCCTGTTTCCGTAGCATTGGTTTTATCCACTCCTGGGCCTGACAACCTAATCTCAGCTCTCTCAACATACATCTTACATTTCGATCTTATTCCACCTAACTTTAGATCAAAGCCTGTCCAGGTTTACAAACAGGACTGCCTATCTTAAAAAAAAAAAAGTTTTATATGCCATTATTTTGCTGTAGACATTGACTTTTGTAGCCTCTCTTCCCAAATAACACTTACTTCTTTAATTTGGAATTTTTAGAGATAGGCTTAAGTAAGTCAAAATTTAAAGGGTCTATATTAATTCCAAGAGTGCTAACAACCATAGTATTATATTACATATATACTTTCAAATCTTAATGTACTATGTGTAATATTAAAAGTGGTATTTTACAAAATACAATTTTATTCATAATGTTTTTATTTAATTCATAGTTTACGAAAAGCTTTCCTTGTCATGTACATACTTCAATAACAATTATTTAATCTTTGCATGAACAGAAATTTGTTTTATTCAAAACCTTGCATTCATATCTGTATTTGTTCTTCTAAAGTCTTATTAAACTGATAAATGTAGAATGGACAATGAATAACCCTTTGTATACAAAAAATTTTAGAATATTTTCCTCGATAAAATTTTCTGAGCTTATTATATGTAGAAAAGTAGCCACTCATTATATATGTAAATTGGCACGTTGATACCTTGTTCAGATGAGAATATTTAAATACACCAATTCCTAAACTCTCAGTGCTAAGTTAGGGCCTGTACTTACTACAATAAACAAATAAAAAATAAATGATTACCTTATTCCTTTTGATGAGCGGTAAATGGATTTGTATTATATAGACTCTAATTTCCACTCAATTACACAATTAGCTTCATTTTCCTTATGTTGAACTATTTTGCCATTACTTATTTATTTATTTATTTATTTATTTATTTATTTATCTTTCATATTTTCTTAGTTGGGCATCACAGGCTCATATTGTCCTGTGTTGTTTTGGAGTTACTCTACTTTATTATCTGATTAGAGATAGATTTCTGTACATATTGAAAATAGTAACTCCATCTTTGCTGGAAATACCATACGACCTTGGTTCAGGTTCTCTCGTATTAAGATTTTTCTCCCTCATAAAATATCTTATTGGTTCTTATAGATTGGTGGCTTGCTAAGAAAGGCCTTTCTCATCCCAACTACTGTATATGTCAATACATAAATATATATTAATTTTATATCCATATCCATGATGTATGCCAATTATTTTTGTTACTATATATTTGTATTTAAGTATTAATGTTTTCCAATGCTTTTATTATGGAGATGTAGAATTTAGTGTTTCATTTTGATTGCATACACCTAGTTTACTGTTTTTTCTATTTATTTATTCTATATTAGTGACTGTTTGATTATCTATTAATGTTGTAATACCTCAGATCACTTCCTAAGAGAAACTATCTTGAGATTATCTGTACCAAATGGGGCTATGGCTATGTCTATGGGGAGTGCTTTAACTAATTGATGTGGGAAGACAAATCCATTGGGGTGGTACCATTACCTACAGAGAAGAGCTTAAATGGTGTAAGACTTGGGGTGAGCTAGCATGAACAAGAAGGCAAACAAGCATTCATGAATGCATGCATTCTGTCTGCTCATGACTATGGGTGTGAAGTGACCAGCTATTTCAAGGCCCTGCTGCCTTGACTTTCCTGAAATTATAGACTATAAGCTGGAGTTGTTTTGACATATGACAATATTTGTACCTGTCTTAATTAAAGTTGTTCATATTTGTGAAAATTCTGTACATTTCCTTTATATAATAAATCTTTTAGCATTGCATTCTTAAGTTTTTCTTTTTATCCTAAATCTACTTCTGGGTGTAAATGGAATAATATAAGCACTAATTGTCTAGGAGACTCTTGGAAAAAAAACACCTACAGTTGTTGGTTTATTATGTTTTTAATTGGGAAAAAAATGTTGAAAAGGTTTGAAAGAGCTATATTCCTGTATTAAATTATATATAACTTAATATGTACAATACATATGCATCCTTGTTTTACTTTTCTAATAGATAATTCAGAATCCTTAGAGATTGGCAATTACCTACATTTGAAACATTTCTTTTTATACTATTTTATTTTATTCCATGATTGTTTAAGATTTAATGTTTCGAAATTTATATTTATCCTTACAAGATAAAGTCAATGGTATTCCTATATTTTCAGTCTTTGAAGAGGTCAGATTAGGTAGCAATTAACACTGTTTTCTTACATAAACTGGAAAGCATTCTTCCTTTTCTTTGTTCTTGAATAACAATTGAGATTCACCTATAAGATCTTTATTTTTTAGAATGGTAATTCTTAAAATCCTGAATGTAAGTCTTGGTTTTATTTCAGAAAGGATTGCAAACATTAATGGCTTGCTTGAAAATGTTCTCTTGGGTATCATGGATCAAGAGGAGGTAGAATGATGGGGTAATTCACTCTATCACATGACACATGTTTTAATAATTCCTCTAGTGATGAAAATACCTGTAGAATGAGTCTTGGTTGCACAGTCATTTTCTTCTCTTCTGCCTTTGTTGGTTTGTATAAATTACATTTTGCCATGACAAACCTGACATTCAGTATTTCATATATATTCAATTATTTTCAAATTTCTTAGATGTCATAGGGCACATTCCAGTGATATCTTGTAATTACCCTACAAGTTTAATTTTTAGAGATCATCATTAGAAATCATCCTTCTGGCCATACTACCCACCTGTGTGTGATTTCTTCATTCCAGTTCCTCAAACAAATGGAATTCTTGTATGACAGGATACGCAGTCTTTTTATACTGCGCTCTACCTCCTCCGCGGTCCTTAGCTCTTCTCTGTGTTCTTTTCTGTTAGTCCACACTCTCCAGAGACAACAGCATGTTTTATCTCTCTATCAGGGGTGACAAGTTCCTAAAAACACTCTGTTTCTCCAGGATATTCCCAGAACGTGTCTTTCTTTAAGGTTTCCTCTAACTCTACTTTGTCTCTGTATCATATCCTTCTCTTTCAGGTTACATTTGGTTCAGAAAGTGACATTATATTTGTGACACTATATTAGGTTTGTATATTTGCAAACCCACTTTCTTATTTTCTTCAGCTGTAGTATAAGCAGAGTCCCTGACACAGGAGTCCTAAGGAGAATATTTATAGGGTGAATGTGCTATCAAAGGAGCTGTATGCCAGTGGTTTCATTGTATGTCTCAGTCTCTAAGTAGAAGTGCTAATTATTGTGGAATGGATGCTGAGTACACTGAGAAGTGTGATGTACTTGCAGTAAAGCCTCTTGGACCCCAGTATGATTTATGGAGAGAAGTAGTAGGAAGTCACTTAGAAATGTCCCCTTCAATGATCTTGGTTTAAACAATATAGGGATAAGTTATTAAAATGTTTCATCCTTGTTTTGTGAGACTTTGAGACAGAATTCCAAGTTCATTATTTCTGTTAAGTCTCTAACCTCTTCATTATTTTTAAAGTTGTTCAGATTTTCTGTAATTATTTATTTGGATCACAGGCAGATCCAACTGTCAATCAAGGAAGGTGGCCAGAGTTCATAAGACATGCAAAGTTATTTAACAAAATTTATTTTGTAGTTATTGTTGTGTAGTACCTATGTGTTGAATTTGACATATGATGATGGAGCTAATGACATTTAAATATTGCAGGAAAGGCATCATAAGTCTAAAGATGGTAAAGATGTTTTAAAGTTTAGCTGGCTTCTTTTCTGTCCTGTGCTCTATGGATTTGGTTCTTAGTTATTTAAAGAAGGTTATTGTTTATTATTTATCAACTATTTTCTTTGAGACATTTTCCTCCAGATGACCTCCACCCCACTGCAAGCAGTTGCACGTAGTTAATTTTATTACTACTTGTATTGGCCAATATCAAAATGATTAAAGAGATATGGAAGAGACATAGATTTGTCCTGAGCCTTTTCCAGTCACACAGGGTAGAGAATCATGAGTGAAAATTGTGCAAATGGATTCTGAAACAAGGATGCAAAGCACCTTCATCTAGTTCAACTGTCTTTATCAAGTGTAAAATAATATATGATATGAGGATCCCATTCAGAAATTGGAATTATAATATATGGAAATGTTTGTAAGTAAGTATACATTCTGTGTTTTTCAGACCTTAAAATACTCACCATGTTATTGGGGTATATAAATAGTTAGAGACTTATATTTGAGTCTGAATATTGATTACAATATCATATTCCAATAAAATGTTAAGAGTTGATCATGCAAACATGAAATGCAAATTATAATTAACTGTCCTGTTCTTTTCTGGGGGAAGCACTTTCTCTTGTCATTTCACAAGCAAGCGTAATGGGAAAGTACCTTCTGGATTTGAATTAGTTGGGTAATTCTTGACTTTGGTCAAGTCTTTAAACTGGTGGGAACTTTAATGGATATTAATTAGTGTGAAAGCTTTTTATTCTTGGAGGGACCTTTCTTTTTGTAAAAAGAGAAATCTATCTTGATTGACAGATAGATCCCTCTGTTTCATGTTTTATTGTTTTTGAAGAAAGGGGCTTTGATTTCCTGCCAGGGAGCTTTCATAAAAGGACCTGAGCATGCTGAGCCCTGATTAAACATCAGGGAAAGGTGATGGTTCTTTTATGTAGCTCTCTCCTGAATGGTGAGGAAGCCAAAATTACAGTGACTGTCAGAGAGGTGTCTGCAGAGGGGTAACATCCAGCTGCAGAAAAAATTAACCCAGCGAATGCAGCAGGAAGATTGGGGTACAAATACTGTTTTTTTAAACTATAATTTTATGAATATTTAAAGAACATACATAAAAGCAAGGTTTAAACCACTGCTTTCAAACACAAAATATAATGTTATTTTGTATGGCTATTGAGTATCGACCTGTATAGCTGAAGCTTTTTTTATAAAATATATTTTTACTTTCATTAAAGGATTCTAGTAATTTTAACAGATATGAGATATTTATAAAATACAGCAAGTACTTAGTTAAGCGTCTCCTTTTGTATTAGTTTTATTGTTTACTTTCAAGTTTCTCTGCAAGGCATTCCTATTCATTAGCCATGTCTTCCCAGATTAATCATGGAATTAAATTCATAAGGAGACAGAATAAAACTGGCCTCAAAGTATACGACATATGGGATCCTGGATGTTACAGAGGCTCAAGTTTAATCATTCCATGTAGCCAGGCTCTGCCTCCTAACAACATGTGGCCTAGGATGAGCTTTTACTCTTTGGACTTGGGAACATAAGAAGGAGATATTAGTACTTACCCACCAATGGAACAGTGAGAAGAGACAGCACATGCTCCGGATCTTAAAACACGGATGGGGCAACCGTATCGTAATGTAATGTGCCCAAAGAAAACTAATTAAAGACAATGTAATTGATGCCTGAGTCATTGCACTTACTCTTTGACAAAAAGAAAGAAATCTTGGAGAATTTGAGGTTATTAACAGTTCTTTTTTTGGAATATGGATGAGAAGAATAAAATCTTTTATGTGCTTTTTACCTTCACCCAGAACGTAAGCCATGAAGTAGATTAAGAATTTCCTCAAAATAGAATGGCTATTTATTCACTTTGCTTCACTTGTATTCCTGGACTGAACTGTTACTCTTCTGTCTGCTGGATTTTCATATTTCACATAAAGGAGATGGATCAGAGGCAGAACCTCTATATCTGAATATTGAAAGATATTTATCTGTTTAAATTAATATACCCTAACCAATTGTTCTTATCAATGTATTTAGTATGAATATTTAATGTGAATATTAAATGTTCTGATCACCTTACATATGAAGTGTGAGATATTTTGATTGGGTAGCTCTTGATGAGAAATGGGATATTTTTGAATACTTAGAAGTGATGTGGTTTTATTGTAGTCATTATTGTGGGTATATATTTTCATTTAATGATTTTGTTTTAGAGAAACTTTAGATATACAGAAAAATGATCAGGAAGCACAACTTTTCACTCACTCTTCCCTCTCTACAGCTTCAATCTCAGAAGCTGGAGCTTGTCCCTATTACTGTGCAGTTTTTAATATATTTGATGCTTACAGTACTCACACTTCTCAGCCCTGCTTATTTTGCTCAGCAATGTGTTTTTCAGGTCCTGATTGCCTTTTAATGACATATTTCATTGATTTTGATGATATGCAATATTTCATTAGATGGATATATTATAAGTTTTAAAAGCAGAAACTTTGGGTCATTAAGATTTTAGGTAGTTATATATAAATAAGGTATACACATTCACAGGCATGTTTGCATGGGTCCATAATTCTTAAGACATCTGAGTAACATCACAATGCAAAAATGCTGTTTCAGTTGATAATACTTGTTTAATATGTATGACAAATTACTTTTCAAATGACTGTACCATTTAGTATTCACACTAACAAATGTGGTCATTCAATCACTCATTAGTTTATATTGTTTTTAATGTGTGTGTGTGTGTATCTGTAATCTAATGTGTGTGTGGTTTGTATGCAAATTTGTGTGTATAAGAGTCAATGAATTTGTTTAGATGTGTGCTTTTTGCATTTCACCTATAGCATCAGCATCATAGGACATATTAATTTATCACATATTTATTAATTAAAGTAGTATGCACAAGTGCTCTGCCTACATGGATATCTGTACACTATGTGCTACATGCACTACCCACAGAGGCCATAAAGATTCAGTTTCCCTACAGATGGAGTAATAGACAGTTGCGAGACCCTGTGTGGGCACTGGAAAATGAACCTACTTGTTGCGTCCAACTCGATCAACAAGCAAAACGCAACCACCAGTTATTCTTAAAGCAGATTTTTTACTCAGGCAGCTTCTTTCTTCAAATCCCCCAGCCTCTCTGGTTACAAGTGTTTTTTTTTTTTTTTTTTTTTTTTCCCTCCAGCCACAACCACGCCCCCAAACAATTACCACAGGTCACATCATCTCACCAGGCAGGCTTGCTCAGCCAATCAGGGATTAGGGGCGTGCCAACCACCAAATATGGGCTTGTTTACTGCCTGGAGTAGATTTCCATTTGGCTGGCCTGTTTACAGCCTGGAATGGCTTCCCACACCTACTTTCTCAGCAGGAACATCAAGTACTCCTAACAGCTGAAATATCTCTTCAGCTTTGGACTGGCTTTTTGACTGTTTTGCTCACTATATCCCAGGTCTCCAGAAAGTGTGTGACATTGTGACATGTGACATAGTAAGTGCTCCGTAAGTACCTGTGAGGGAGTTATGTAAAGGATTAAGCATCTTTCAGACTGAATGACACACTTGCTAATGGTGGAAGCATGTCATAAAGAGTAGGAGGCAGCTACCATTTGCATTTTTCTATGTCTTGCTTTATGCAGTTGTAATCATGTGTTGTCAACCATACTTTAAAAATGACAACTGGAATGTTTCAGAAGCAATTCATGCTCTAAATTATGTACTAACTTAGTTTGGTGACATCTCTAAGAACTGGGGATTTGAAACTTCCCTTTGGCCTGCTCAAGGCATAAATTCTGTTTGCTTCTTAGGTCTGTAAAGCCCCTCTTGCTGTCATAAATACTGATGTGGTGTCAGGTGACATGGTTTTCCAAGCACATCTTAATTCATGACAGCCCCAAAGTACAAAGTGGTGATATGGGCAACCCAGAGATTCTATTATGAAGCTGTGAACTATTCCTATTAAGGGAAGAGTTGAAAATTCTCAATAAGAGAAAGAAGTCTTACACTTTCGCTAAGATCTGTGGTATAAATGAACCATCTATCAAGAAGAGGGAAAAATGTTCTGGATTTACTGTTGGATCTCTAATTGAAACATGGTGTTTAGTGCCTAAATTTAACATGGGAAAAACATAAATACTGTCCCAGGAAATCTTGAGCATCTTTGAACACTTGAACAATGAATCTTCCCTAAGCCATTTCCTACAAATGGCTTAGGTTTGGGTACCAAGAAGGTTCCTAATAGCTTCATTTCTCACAGCAATGTCTGTGTTGTTTCATGCATTTTATTTCTTAATGCAGGTGTTGTACTCCTTTTTTTTTTTTTTTTTTTGCCATAATAGACTGTATACTACTATGAGGCATTTTGAGGAAGCCAGCAATTAGATAGCATTTCATTAAAGTATTTAAGTGGTACACTCTGTTATTGGTTAATGTCTTTCTATGTGTATTTTGTCTATTGATCTTTATCACTGGCATGCACCTGTAGCAAGAACCAAAGTAAGTAGAGAATTCAGTGCTATCTTTTCCAGTAGGCATCTAGTGGGGTCCAGAGTGCTATCCCCAAAGATAAGTGGGTCATGCTGTGAATCTTCACTATTGAATTTGATATAAGCTCTTGTGTACTTTTTCTCACTTAGCCACTTAATAGAGTAAATTCTCCATTGGTTATTTGTAAAGGAAATGACCTATTATTTAACATCTATAATCCAGTAACTTCTAGAGCCTTTTTACTTAACCTTGACCGTAGGTTACACTGGTTGGGATATTTTTCACTCAGTCCTCTCACTGTAGGGGTCTGAGTTAAATATTTTCCTTCTGAAATCTTTTCCTAGTCACTTCCTATTTATTCAGGTGATTTAGCATGCACTACTAATCCCAGCCTAGCCTGAGTCTCAGCAAGCTACAGGATTAAGATTATTTGTGAGATACTAAAGCAAAAAAGCATCTGAGAGAAAGAAATAGTTATCTTAACATAGATTGTGGGCTCAGAGCCGTGGCTCAGTGGGTAAAGACATATGCTTTGCAAGTTTGAAGAACCCATGAATCCTGTCCTGGGGCTGGGGAGTCATTCTTGGGACTTACTGGCTTCTAGCCTAACCAATAAGCAAAGAAGTCCAGGCACAGTGAGACCTATCTTAAGGAAATAAGGTGGATAGTGGACAAGAAGGATACTTTCTTCCTCTGCCATCTATGTGTCTTTGTGTGTATTTGTGTGTGTGGGGGGTGGGGGTATGCATACTTGAACTCATACATACATACATGTATACACATGGATACATTACAAACATCGACATAAATACATTGTAAAACATTCAATGGTTTTAAAAACGTGCAGTAGATCAAAGTTTGTCAAGTATGGCTTCTGTCATTTGAAAACTAAAAGGCATGATGCAAATAGATAGTATATCCTCCTTTCACCACCTTTCCTACTTTATCCCAAAGGCTTATAAAAAACGAATGCAAAAACTATAAACAGGAGTACACTGCTCAATCCACAGTATAGAGAGATCAGGCCACATAGCCACAATTTTCTTTTCAAAATATCAGTTTGGATTTGATATTTAAAACTCATTGCAGGTTATGGTAGAGTAGATTGGTACTCCTATCCCAGGAGCTTGTGGTGGGACAATTTCTGTGAGATTAAGACAAAGTTCATCTACATAAGCATACCTTGTCTCAAAAAATATTATCCATTGATTCAACATTTTATATCAAATAATTAGTAGAAGTATATTTTTCTTCAGCATTAAATGTTCAGCACTAGAGAGACAATGAGTAGGCATGGGACGCAATCTTGATGAAGATTATTGATGTATCACCATAAAATTTAAAGTAAGTACTTTTAAACATGAAGAAGTGAGCTATAAACATCACTACAAATAATTTTGACTTTTAGTTAGTTTGATAAAAATCACACTTTAATTTATATTTCATATACAAAGTTTAAAATTCTGCTGTTTTTCAATTTATGAGTTTTAATAGTTTGGAAATTTTCTGAGATGATTTCCCCAAATGGATTTATAAGGACACAGGAAAAAGAATAACATATATGAGATGAAGGAAAACTTGTGATTTTTTTAATCAACCAATTGTTTAAAAGTATTTTGAAGTTATTTTCTTAAATTTACAGAAAGAAACGATGTTTAAAAATGTAAACTGATATTTTCACTAGTCTAAGTTCTGGGTGATGACTCTCATGAACAATTTAGCCATCTCTGGCTAATGTCCTAGGAAATATTAGGTTTGTGTATCCATCTCTTCTCCTTACCCATATTTATAAAATCTCCATAGAACTAACCTGAAAGATAGAATTCTTCCCAGATGGACCTGGATCAAGCATCTAGGCATTCCAACATGACACTTTCGAGAGACCTACTGGATAACTGAGGTTCTAACACATGCATATTGACATATAGTGGTGGAGTTACCCAAAAGAATTGAAATGGACTTTCCTGAACTCTTTGTGATCAGTTTACACAGTCTTACTGGGCTCAAAAATCCACACTCCTTTCACTAGATCATAAATGGAGATGCATCTCCTTTCAATGGCATGATAAGATCATTGTTGAACCTTTAGTAGGCTAGGAAGATGGTCTGTTTGAGTGCTCGCTGTGATGTGACTCAACTGTCTTCAATAATACATACACTTCAAGTTAAAGAGCATGGTCCTCAGTAAGGCTGCTTACTTTAGTCCAAGTAAACACAAATCTGTAGATATGCATCATACACCACAATTCATTAGAATGACACAGAATGCAGGGATATCAGCATACTCAGAATTACAGTTTTATTAGAGAATTTATAGTTCAGGAGCAGCTGAATGATGAGGCGCTGGTAACAGGTTTTGGATGTTCCCAAACACAGAGCTTCCTCGCCCTTTGCTTGTTCAGTCCGGGCATGACAGCTACCTTGCTCATCAGTGTATTCCCTAATTCATAGTTAACTACTGACCTCTTGATTGGATTTAATCACTAATCTGCCTTAATTACTTCATGTTAAGTGGTTTCAAGGATTGCATCTTCCAAACTTCATATCCTGTTTGGTGTTTCTCTCATTTCACCTCAGTAGGCACTCATTTCGTTCAAAGGCTCTAGGAAAAACAAAGCTATCTCTATCATTCAGAATACTTAAAAATTTAGGTATTATTTCCCATGAACCAAGGCTAAAAGACAATATGATTTTTTATTAATATATTTTACAAAATGGATTTTCCCAAAACCAGACTAGGATGTCAGAGATGACATACTTCATGCTGGAGAGCAGTGCCCTCCTTTGGGGCTGTGGTCTTCTTCCTGCATGGTAACTGAGATTCAGTCTTCAATTCCACTTCACTATCCTGCATTGACAGACAGAGACACTTCTTACATATGCACTATCTTACTGTTTTCATCCCACAAACTCTGAAAATCTAAGCAAAGCTCTACACAGTAACATGAAACCCAATTAGTTACCTTTTCCCAATAAACTTGAATTTCCCATTACATCAAATGGGAAAATTTCAGATGATACCAGCTCCACTCTGAGGAGAAATAAAGGAATCAGTTCATCAACCCTTTGAATAGGCAAAGACAAAAGCATTTTGTACATTAGCGCTCAAGTCAGAACAGGCTATGGACATGTTTCAGTCTATGATGGTCTTGTTTTAAAACCATGAGATCTTAAGTTTGATATCCAAAGCCTGTATGTAAAACATAAAGAACAACATAGAACAAAACCAAAGCAAGCAAGCAACCAACAACAACCAACAACAAAAGAAACAATAGGAAAAGAAAAAAAGAAAGTAAGGATTGGTGGTATATGTTTAGAATCCCAGAGCTGGAGAGTGAGGGACGGGAAGATTCCTACAAGATTAGGCTGCTTGGCAAGAACTCAGTAAGAATCCTTGTCTTTTTTTTTTTTAGTGTGTTTTTTATTAGATATTTTCTTCATTTACATTTCAAATGCTATCCCGAAAGTCCCCTCCACCCTCCCTCCACCCTGTTCCTTTAAACACAAAAGTGCTGGGGCCTAAGGAATGACATCTAAAGCTGACCGTTGTTTTCTACATCTACATCCATTCATGTGCATTCTAGTAAAGGTAAGCCAATCTCCTGCTCCACACATATAATAAATGACTCTTTGAAATACTTGAGGACCAATTTTGACTATACATTTGAATCTAAAGTATATCTGGCTCAGTTAATTATATCAAACTGGTCATAAGTTTATATTTTCTCATGCATTTTTCCTGTAATGTCCTCTGATAGCTAGGCATTGACAATATTTCATGAGTGTTTCAGCAAAATTATTTCAGGAAAGCATTTAATCATTTCTCAGAATGGATTGACTTGATCAATTTAATGTTATTGAATGTATGGAGTTTCTGATGACCTCATATCATTACATAAGTGCTCAAGTCAACTGAAGATGATGTTGAATTTTCAATCCTTCTTCCACTTCCCATGGGCTAGGGTTACAAGTGTACACCTCCACTCTTGACTCAGGGGGTTCTAGGAATCAAACCAAGGGCCCTTTGCATGGTAGATAACTATATCTAACCAAGACACACCCCAGCCCAAGCTTCTAAGAAGCTTATAGAGAGACTTATAGAGTAGCCTATATGTTGCATGTCCACAACAGGATTCATACTGGTTCTTTCAAACCTATTATTTTATTTAATCACAGGAATTTCTCACCACAGCTCTGTAAAGTAGATAATTAAGCTCCAATTTTCTCCATTAGACAATCTAAGTTAAGCAGAAGGTCCACTTATTATTAATGAGGTGACAGGTAGTAAACTCACAATTCAGTGATTTTTGAGCAAAGTTCTTCACAGTGCCATATGGGTAATTGTTTTCAAGGTGCTAATATTCTTCCCCTCATTTCTTCATTCTCAGTTATCAACAGTTTGTGGAGTGTTTTTCTCATTAATAAAGATTGAAGTATGTGCTCAGCAGGTTATTAAAGCTAAGTTAACTATTAGTTCTATTCATTCAATGTGCATTTACCAAGTAGGTCCCATTTTTGTTACATATGAGGCTGACATTCATGAATTATGCTCATCTTTTGTTAACTCAATAAACACTGAATCAAAGTGTTAACCAATATAACATAATAAAAGTAGTTAAAAATGACTACAGACAAGCTGGGCTTTTCTAAAGCCTCTAGTACATGAGATAAAAGGATGTCTTCCACTGTTTGATGTTAGAGATTTCAAACCAAATTTTGAAGTGATTTCTTTGGAACCTTGTTTAAGACAATGTATTCCTGTGATTGTTATCTTTTTCATCCACTGGGCAGTCAAACCTGCATTCTCAGTGGTCATGGTGAGGATATCCTAAATTCAAAATTGCTCCATCATTGGCAGGATTTGCAACAACTAATATCCAGGTTTGATGACAGTGATCCAGCTTCAGCAGGTACTGTAATTGCAGATTATACCCTTCCTAGTTTCCTCTTTGTGTGAATAGTAAGTGTATGAAATCTTGAGTCAACATTTCCCTTTCTGTTGCATAAACAGTGCTGAAAGCTTAATGATCAGCTGGAGAAGAGGCGTAATGAGTAGTTGCTGCATTGTTCATTAAACACCGTGGTGCTTCTTTTCTTCACCATCATTTCATCTGTGCTTGCGGTTTGCATTTCCCTCTAGTCTGTCATTCTCCTAGAGCATCGGACATTCCCATCGAGGTAATTGCCGTGACACACATAGAGCTTCTATCACACAACAATGGAAACGTCTCTCCTTCTCCTGGAGCTCACTTTATTGGAGAGAATGTACTTTTGACGACGGCAAATCTGCAGAAAATGAGTCATACAGAGGACCTGTCACAGACAGGGATTTTTTTTCCCCCCCAATGGATGTGGCCTTCTGTATAATCAAGGGATGTGTTGTTTTACTGTGAACTGAGAGTAACATTTTAAGTAATTTGACATTTGATTCAGATTTGCCCCAATCCCAGCTTTATTTTTGCTATAGTTGGTTTTGTATCTCTCTTTCTCTCTCCTCTCCTCTTCTCTTTCTCTCTCTCTCCTTTTCTTTTCCAACTTTCTCTTCCAGTATATTCCTACTGAAATAGGATGCTCTGCTTGATGGACTAAATATAAGTTGCTGCAACATTGTATCCCCTTCAGAATCCCATGTGCATATTATAGAAAAAAGCATTTTTATTTCCCCTGTGTCAAGCCATAATTAATTGTTGAAACAATAAGAAGTCTTACTAGATAAATGGATTACAAGGCATATACTGCAGTAAAGAAAACTACTTTTCATTACATCCAAAGCATCTAAATCTTGACACATTATGATATTGTGGTCCCTTTATACATGTATTAAAGATTAGGGATCTGTAAAGGAAAAAAAATTACTTTTGAAATTTCCTGGGGCTCTTTGCTTCAAAGTATGGAGGAATGAAAGAATTTGGAGATACATGGGGACTTAGCTTCTTCATGGTATTCTTTACAACCCATCTTCTTACTTTTTATCAGAGATCATTATCTGCTAATATGAATTAGTTGGGACAGATACTTTGGACCTGTTAGATATTAATGTCATTTGAGGAGAAATAACTAGGTAGAGTTCTGTTCATAACATGAGTAATTTCTGAGTAGTAATTTTCTAAACAACATCATAAATCACCAGATGATAACTTTAAAAAAGAAAAAAAAAGCACACACAATGTATTTTTATATAAGAATGTCCTTGGAAATCACATGTCTACTGAATTACATAGACTACTGAGATAAGTTTTCCAAATTTTCATTTAAAATAATATTTTTAACTATCGTCTCTAATGAATTCCCTACTTACCCTAAATGCATCTACAAAATAATATTTCATTATTTTTTCCTGAATAGCTAAGCAGTCTTTTTTAAATATAAATTGAAATAAATCCAGGATATGAGAATGGACACAGATTACATTTTTTTCCTTATCCCATCTCTTTATTCATGCAAGTACCATATGAAATTCTTACAACATGTTTAAATTATTTATGGCAGTATTTTTTTAACCTGTGGGTCATGACCTGCCTAGGGGTCGAGTGATCCATTTACTGAGGTCACATACAACCATCTGAGAACAAATATATGTACCTTACAATTCATAATAGTAACATTTACAATCATAAAGTAGCATTGATAATAATTTCATGGTTTTGGTGACAACAAAGAAAGAAAATAGACTAAAGGGATATAGCATTAGGAAGGTTAAGAATCACTGGTTTATAGTCTTTACTGCCTTACTTGGTACTTGGTTGCTATATTAGCCAGGTTCTAGAACTGATGGATCAAATATACCCATGCATATTATGTCAAATATTTTAAAGGATTTTATTAAATTGGTTTACTTAGTACTGTGGGAATAGTTTAATAGGTGGTTCAGTTTATGTTAGAAACATGAAAAAGCTGGTTCTAATCTCATTAACATCAGTGAAGGAGCCATTACTAATAGCAATGGGTTATATTAACTTAGCAATGAAAGAAAATACTTCTTTTTCTTCTAATCTTTTTTTATTTAGGCTGTTTCTAGAAGGTGATGCCCACATTTGGTGTGGGCCTCCCACATCACAAAAGGTGAACAAGACAAAGTTCCACAGAGATAGCCTCACATGTCATCCTTAAGGAGACAGTGTCCCAACTGAGGCTGCCTGATCAGGGACTTCTAAGCTATGCTAAGTTGTCATTCAAAAATCAATCACTACTGATGCCAGGACAATTTGATTAACAAAGATAGATAATGGGAAATAGAAGAATCAAAAATAGGAGATGAGATTAAATGAGTGCTAGATGAAGAAATGGTCAAAGCAAGAATAGAACAAAAGAACAAGATATAAAGGAAAAAGCAAAGTTAAAGTACAGGACCAGAAGTGTTCTATGGCCAGTAGACATACATCCATATGTCCTATGGCCAGTAGAAGCACATCCATATGTTCTATGGACAATAGAAATGTATCCATATGTCCTATGGCCAGTAGAAGCACATTCATATGTCCTATGGACAGTAGAAGTGTACCATATGTCCTATGGACAGTAGACCCATATCCATATGTCCTATGGACAGTACACTCACATCCATATGTCCTATGGCCAGTAAAAGTACGACCTTATACCCTATGACTAGTAGACTCATATCTATAAATCCTAAGGCCAGTAGACCCACATCCATATATTCATGACAAATGCTCTATTTTCATCTGCTTTTTAATGTCTTCACTCCCTCTTTTCAATTTTAAACAGGATTTCATTTTGCCACACAAGGTGGCCTTAAACATATTTTGCCTCAGACTCCACAGAAATGAGGTGAGTGATAAATATGTTGTGCCACACTTTTTTTTAATTCTTTCAATTTAAATATGAGATACTTTTTAACTTAGGGGATATAACTCTTCACCATTACATTTAGAATTCATAATATATTAGGAATAGTTATTTTGAGATGACTTGATACAATAGTCAAGATACTTGTAATGTCCCAATGCAATGTAAAATAAAGCTAGCTTTCTTTTTGCTTTAATTTGTTTCTATATATTAATGTCTTCATTGTAATCTACTTATGGCTGAGTAGCCAAGTAACTTAGATCATTAAAAGATTTAACATTTACCTATTTTTAAAAAATCTCTTCTCCCACATACCCACACAAAGTCTATTTTCTCCATTGTAGGCAAAGATAGTCTTAAAAACAAAACTACATTCATTATGCTATTTCTTCCTCCCTCATCTAGTGGCTTCCGGTCATAATGAGAATAAAATGTAATCTTTGTTCACACCAGGACTTCTTACCTGATGCATCATCTGACAAAATCCTTAACTTGATTTCTTCTACTCAGAGATAGACGTGTCTCCTTTCCATCAATTCATAATAATGAAGTTAATGGTCTGCTGGGAATGCAAATGCTGCTGATTCATGGTTTACCAGCCTCAGAAACTTTATCCCCTTATTTACAACCCTGCTATAGCACCATCTCCTTTGAGGAGCTGCCCCAAAGCCTCTGTAAACCATAGCCCTTCTTTGCTGTGCCTCTATTTATTTTAATGTACCCAGCTTGTTTCTTCTACAATGTTTAGTGTGTGTATGTGTGTGTGTTTCTTTCATTAAGATGGAAGCTCTCTGAAGAATTGTGTATTCAATGGCCCACTGATTTGCATTGTGGTCTGTTTCTGCTCTGATGTATAATCTTTGTTCTAAGTGGATAGAGGGAGGTAAATTTTACTATCCCATGTTAATTTCTACAAGAATTCAAACAAAACAAAATAAAAGAGATGTACTCCCAATCCTTGGGATCCAAGAAAAAAATGAAATAAAACAATTGTAGGAATAGTTTCAAGAAGCCTAGGTTGCTATTTATAGAAGAAATGTTAAAGAATTTCACTCAGAACAAATTCATAAATCTCTGTATTGGGAAAAGACTTAGAGTACCCAAGAAACAGAAAATTTAGCTGAGAATGGGCCTTGGAGAAATACCTTGTATGGGATATAGTACAGTCAAGTAGGTCTGGAGTGAAATCTTAGAATTAGGATTTGAAGGACATAGGCTCTTGGTTTTGGTAATATAAAAGAGCAGATTGAGCGTGTCATGGAAAGCAAGCCAGTAAACATCTTCCCTTCATGGTTTCTGCTTCATTGCCTACTTCCAGATTTCTGCCTTGAGTTCCTGCTGATTCCTTCAGTGATGAACTGTTATATGCAACTTTAACATGAATTAATTAACATTTAATTTAACTGTTTTTCCCCCAAAGTTGCTTTTGGGCAATGTTTTATCATAGCAATAGAAAGCAAATCAAAACAGCATGTAAGAATAAATGCCAGTGTACACGGCTTATACAGAATGAGTGGACATGAGGTTATAAGACAGACCTCTGTCAATTGTGGTTTATTGTAATAGGCTCAATAGGGCTGTTATTTTAGCTGTTTTCTATGATGAGTTTGGGGACGTGGGCTTTTTATAGCCAACTATGAGCTGTAGCTATAATCACGATAAACATCTACCTCCCTGATCCAAGCCAAGGACTTGTATCCTCTCTAGGCAGCATAAGGTCATTTTCAAAAGAAGTTCTAGAAAACTATCAAGGAAATAGTCTTTGGAAATTAATTACTGTTGCAGCTGAGGAAATGGCTCTCTTATTTGATAAGGTGCTTGATGTATGAAAAATTAAAGTAAGAAGCAATAGATGATGATACTCTGTGTGTGTGTTTGAGAGAGAGACAGAGACAGAGACAGAGACAGAGACAGAGACAGAGACAGAGACAGAGCGATGGTACATGGACTCCTCTCTAAGGACTGACAAGATTACTATAGTAAACATCCCTTAACAAATGTCTTACCATCCCAATCAATTCTCCATATGTCATGGTGTTAAATTTACATCCACTGTTGTGCATTAGATCTGCAGAATCCTTCCATGTTCAAAACTGGACTTCCTGCCTCTTAACAAGTATTCCCTTATCAGGCTGCACTTGACAACAGGCAACTGCTGTTTATTTTCAGTTCCTAAGAGTTTGAATCCATTAGATTCCTCATATAAATGAAATAGCATGGTAAGCTAGCTCATTTTTATGTCATCTTGACACAAGCTATGATCATCAAGAAAATGTCTCTACAGGATTGGACTGTTTATAGGACATTTCTTTTTCTTTTGGTTAGTGATTAGTGCGGGATGGTCCAGATACTGTGGGTGGTGCCACTCCTGGGCAATTGGCCTAGGTGGAATAGAAAAGCAAGCTGGGCAAGCCTTGTAGAGCAATTCAGTAAGCAGAATTTTTTTTTTTTTTTTTTTACTGTCCAGCCTCCAGGTTTCTGCCTTGAGTTCTTCCCTGACTTCTCTCCAGGAAGGTCTGTGACCTGAAAGTGCAAAAACCCAAACCAAACCAAAAAAATAAAAAACCCTTTCCTCCCTCAGTTTGCTTTGATCGTTGTGTTTTATTGTAGCAATAAAACCCTAAGGCACATGGCATTTAATTCTTTGACTCTCTTATTTTACATATCAGAATATCCTGAAAGTATATATATATATATATTGTGGTCTATCACAATATACTTCTTTATTTTTTCAACACAGTTAGTTCTATTATGTATTATTATCCATTTATCCATGGATATTTTAATAGTTTCTATATGTGGCTTTTCAGAATGGTTCTGCAAAATACCAAACCAAACCAAACTGAAAAAAACATGGACATACAAATACTATTTTTAGAGGAGCCTGTATGCCTTTGTGTGTGTGAGAGTATGTGTGTGTGTGCTACAAACACACAACATTTGTATTGTTCCTCATTCATTGCTGACTTTTTCATTTGAGTCATCTATCTTTTGTAATCTAACTAAGAATTTGTCATTTTTTTGATATTACTAACACTAACTCAGTCATCTTGATTTTTCACAAATTTAAAAATGATCTTATTATACGTCTATTCTAATCTTTAATATTTTTTATCCTACAAGCATTGATTTTTTTTGGATATTTTCCTTATTTACATTTCAAATGTTATCCCTCTTCCAAGTCTCCCCTCCAGAAACTCCAAATCACATTTCCTCTCCCTCTGACTCTATGAGGGTGCTCCCCCACCCACCCACCCATTCCCACCTTCCCACTCTAGCATTCCCCTACACTGAGGCATCAAACCCTCTCAGGCCCAAGAGCTGCTGGTCCCACTGATGGTCAATAAGACCATCCTCTGTGACATATGTAGCTGGAGCCCTGGGTCCCTTCATGTGTATTCTTTGGTTTGTGGTCCAGTCTCCAGGAGATCTGGGGGGATTATTTTTATTCTTAGCTCCTTCTCCTAAAGTGTAGTTAGGTTGTTTATTTATTTATTTATAAATCAGTTAAAGTGTTTGAGGTTTTTTTTATTGGCCACACCTCTGTGAACCCCCAAATTTTATTTAGTTACCCAGACTGGCAATGCCACATGTACACCACACGGATGTAGAGGGCTCACAGATGGTATAAAATGCTTTACTGTGAAGGAGACTCCAGAGGGCAGAGCAGGGCCCAGAGACGGCTCTCAACTGCCTGGAGAAGGCAGAGAAAGCAAACAGTGTCCAGGTCTCTCTCACTTGTGACCAGAGGTGGCACTGACCCAAGACATCCTGTCCATAGGCAGGCCTCTGCCTGGGGAACTAGGTGCAACTGTGAAAAATGGACAGTCAAGCATCAAAACTAGACTTCTCCTCTTCTGTGATGGACAGGCACAGTTTTAAATCTGCCTCTTTGATTTTTTTTTCATTGCCCAATCTGTGTAAGGGGAATGCCAGTGTTTGTTTGTTTTGAATATTTTATTTATTTACATTTCAAATGTTATCCCCTTTCCTGGTTTCCCCTCTGAAAACCCCATATCCCCTCCCCCTACTTCTCTGAGGGTACTCCTCTACCCACCCCCATCTTCCTGTCCTGGCATTCCCCTACACTGGGGCATCGAGCCTTCCCAGGACTAAGGGTTGAGGGTTTTTTTTTTTATTGTTAGATATTTTCTTTATTTACATTTCAAATGTCATCCCCTCCATACCCCCCATCACCAACCCACCCACACCTGCTTCCTGGTCCTGGCATTCCCCTACACCTAGGCATTGAGTCATTACAGCACCAAGGGCCTCTCCTCCCATTGATGACTGGCAAGGCAGTCTTCTGCTACATATGTGCCTGGAGTCATGGGTTCCTCCATGTGTACTCTTTGGTTGGTGGTTTAGTCCCTGGGAGCTCTGGGGGTACTGGTTAGTTCATATCGTTGTTCCTCCTATGGGGCTGCAAAACCCTTCAGCTCCTTGGCTCCTTTCTCTAGATCCTCCTTTGGTTGGCTGAGAGCATCCACCTCTGTATCTGGCAGGCACTGGTAAAACCTCTCAGGAGACAGCTATATCAGGCTACTGTCAGCAAGCACTTGCTGACATCTACAATAGTATCTGGGTCTGGTAACTCTATATGGGATGGAACCCCAGGTGGGGCAGTCTCTAGATAGCCTTTCCTCCAGGCTCTGCTCCATACTTTGTCTCTGTATCTCCTCCCATGTTTATTTTGTTCTCCCTTCTTAGAAGGATTGAAGTATCTACACTTTGGTCTTCCTTCTCCTTGAGCTTCATGTGGTCTGTGAATGTATCTTGGGTATTCTAAGTTTCTGGGTTAAAATCCACTTATCAGTGAGTGCATACCATGTGTGTTCCCCTGTGATAGGGGTTACCTCACTCAGGATGATATCCTGCAGATCCATCCATTTGCCAAAGAATTTAATAAATTCATTGTTCTTAAAAGCTGAGTAGTACTCCATTGTGTAAATGTACCACATTTTCTGTATCTATTTCTCTGTTGAGGCACATCTGTGTTCTTTTTAGTGCCTGGCTATTGTAAATAAGGCTGTTATGAACATAGTGTAGTATGTGTCCTTGTTATATGTTGGAGCATCTTTTGGTTATATGCCCAGGAGTGGTATAGCTGGGCCCTCAGATAGTCTGTCCAATTTTCTGAGGAACTGCCAGACTGATTTCCAGAGTGATTGTACCAGCTTGCAATCCCACCAGCAGTGCAGGAGTATTCTTCTTTCTCTACATCCTCACCATCATCTGCTGTTAACTGAGTATTTTATCTTAGCCATTCTGACTTGTGTGAGGTGGAATATCAGGGTTGTTTTGATTTGCATTTCCTGATGACTAAAGATGCTTAACATTTCTTTAGGTGCTTCTCAGCCATTCAGTAATACTCAGTTGAGAGTTCTTTGTTTAGCTCTGTACCTCATTTTTAATAGGGTTGTTTGGTTTTCTGGAATCCAGCTTCTTGAGTTTTTGTATATATTGGATATTATTCCTCTAGTGAATGTAGGGTTGTTGTCACCTGATGACTCAGCACTTAAGAGCACTGACTGCTCTACCAGAGGTCCAGCAATCACATTGTGGCTAACCATCTATAATGGGATACAATGCCCTCTTCAGGTATGTCTGAAAACAGCTACTATAGATATAGATATAGATATAGATATAGATGTAGATGTAGATGTAGATGTAGATGTAGATGTAGATGTAGATGTAGATGTAGATGTAGATGTAGATGTAGATGTAGATGTAGATAGATATAGATATAGATATAGATATAGATATAGATATAGATATAGATATAGATTGTTATTATTATTATTGCCAGCATATTTAAACCCAGTAGTTAGGTTATTGATGTAAGAAATAATGCTTTCCCCCTGTCTTTCTTTCTAAGTAGTGTCTGTCTGTATAGTTCAGATTTACTCTGGATTCTAGGATTATAATTATGTACTACCACACCTGGTAAGGTAGGAAGTTATTGGGTGTTGGCTTGTTGCATTATAATTATTTTTTGCATTAATACAATCTTTGATACATAACAGTGGTCTTATTATGCTTTGTTTTCATGGAAGTTTGTGTCCAGACAGAAGATATTTCTTGTGACTTTACTGAGTCATTGATTGTTCAAGGATGTTTTAATTTCCATGTTTTTAATTTTATCCAGTTTTTTTTGTGTGTGTGTGTTCTAGTTTCAATTAATTTTGATGGGAAGAGATAGTATTATTTCTTGTATGTTAAATTCTCTAAGGCATCTTTTCTAGTTTAACAGATGATTGATGTTGAAGAATGTTCTGTACATATGCATTATGATTTGTTTTGTGGAGTATTCTCTGCAGGTCTATCAAGTCCTCCACAGTGTGGCTTACAGCCTTGGCTTTCATGCTGACCTTCTGTATTCATGCATTGCTTTTTAACGTGGATTGGCAGAAGATATCTTTAGCACCTGGGCTCATGTCATTTACACTACTTAGTTCTGCTTGTTTGAAGGAAGGTTTGAAGATGCAGTCCAAGCCTAGGTTGTAGATAAATAGTAAAACTGTGGAGAATGAGTGTTAGGAAGTCCAAAATATTAGTTGAGAATAAAATGTATTTTAAGAAGCCACAGTATGGTGTGATGAGCTTCTCCCTTTAGTGATGGGGGAATCTCATAAGCACTCCCCTGTGCGTCAGTGATATATGAGATTTTACCTCCTCATTTATGAAGTTACAGTAGACATATAATTCTTCCCTTATTACATATTCTCCAAGAAGCACAGTAAAAATAAAATGAAGCTTTAAAAGTTTAAAATGATACTTCTGGGAATCCAAGATGAAGAAGATATACAATTCAAAATTACTTCCACCCATGTTGTTACACACCCTATTAACAGTATGCACATGAGACAGTTCTATTTCTAGATTATAGCATCTATTGAAAAAAAATCTGTCTTCTCATTATCAGTGCTTTTAAAATTTGTCTGCTAAAACTAGTCTCTCTTCTAGCTTCTCACTAAAATGCTGCTGTAGACACTGAAAAAGATGAACCCCTCCATCTCACACTCTACTCTACATGTGATCAGGCAACTTATTTCATGCATCTGGGAAAGGATGGATATAAGGCCAGTATCCTTGGTTGCGAATAAGAGTGACTTATTCTTAGGACCTATGGAATGAGTAGAGAAAATGTATTGTCCTAAATATGGAAGAAAGTGTCATTAATTTGCCAGTTGGTTCAATCGACAAGAGCATAGGCCTCCCCCTTTCTATTACAGCAGAGGTACTGTGCTCTGGAGTTCGTGGCTCTTTACATTCTTCTGAAAATTTGCATCCTATCAGGGACCATGAGGTGCCCTAGGAAGGATTTTGGATACTGATTACCTGGTCATCTTGATGGCTGTAGTTTTTTCAAAGGATATTCTAAGAGTGCAAGAACTCTTTGAATATGTAGTTGTGATAAGTCTGTCATACTTATGTACTAAGAGCATAGACAGGCCAGGTAAAGGGGAGCAACCCTCTCATTCTACCAGAGACATAGAGGATGAACATTAGACTAGCTACAATATGAAACTCAGTGCACAAGGGGCAGCAGTGCATCCTGGATCTGATATTCATAGGAAATTGTAATGCTGATATATCGGAGATGGACAAAACATAATATTAGACAGTTACACATACCTATAAAATTAATTTAAATGCACAATATATATCCTATTAAAAATATTTCATATCCCTTTCTGAAATAAATAAAAACAAAGGTCCAGATTAGGGAAAAACCAATACTCATAGGCTATGGTAGCTATGCCACCAAAGATGCTTCTGAGATTCTTAATCCTAAATTATTCTCAGCAGATATATTTTGTTTTGCTAGTTGTTCATACTGAGGAATGGACACTACAATATTTGCCAAGGGAGCAGTTGCCAATGTACACTGAACCCTGCTGATTGTGTGTATCTAACACTCTAAAACGAGTATGAAAAAGAAGCTACCATCATGATTGTATGAAACTGTTAAGTCACAGTAGTAAAGAAAATATCTAAATGAGAAATAAAAATGCAAATAATAAAGGTGATCATGAGAGAAGAATGAAATCCAAAATAATTTAAGTGAGTTGAAAACACTTTAAATGATAAGCGCACGTTCATAAATTTAATGAATATTGGTGATTGAGAGTGAGCTAATTTCTTAACTAAAAGACATAGATTGGGTGAATTATTTTTTTAAAATAAATCTCATCAAGACGCTTCATTAAAGAAACGCCCTCACTGGTAAGTATATGTACAACTGGAAATCGAAAGAAAGGACAAAGTTTATTTCAAGTAAATGGAGCAAGCAGGGATAACTATAAATATACTTGAAAATAGACTTGAGCATAAAGTAGATAAATAAAAACAGATAAAAAGTTTGCAAGGATATATAATATAGAATGGTCAACTATCAGTTTTTAAAGACGATGAAATTATTATTAACCTTTATGTACCTAATGTCATAAATTTGGTGTTATAAAACACATATCATTAGACCTAAACTGGCATATATTCTAATATAGTAATTATGTAACATATCAATACTCCATCACATATAAACATTATCCAGACAAAATCTTTAACAAACAGAAAAATCTGAATGATACTGCAGGCAAGATCAGCTGAATTTAGCAGATAATGATAGAACATTTCACCCAACAGATATATAATGTATTTATTTTTTGTCAGTGTTTATAATTGCTTCTAGAGCAAGTCATATTTTGGCAAAACAAGTTTTAATAATTCAAATATATGTAATGCTATCCTGTATCTGATATCACTAGATTGAAGTTAAAAATTAACAGCAAGATAAACTTAAGCAGTTTTTTTTAAAGCTATAGAAGCTGAATAACACAATGGGTTTCTGAGGAAATCAGAAGAAAAATTGTAGAAAAAAAATCTCATTGAAACGTACAGAAATGAAAATACAGCATTTCAAACCCAGAGGAATGGAGCAAAAGTGACAAAAGGGGAAACATTTACAGAAACAAATATCTCCATTAAAAAAAAAACATATATTTAAGTGCTAAGATTCAACTCGTTAAGAGAAATAAGCTAACCTTTATATTAATATTAGAAAATAACAGATATTCAAATAAAAAGTTAAATTAAGTCAAGGTATCATTATGAATCACAGTGATATTAGAACATTAATATTGAAGCACCTTTAACTAGGTGTTTGTGTGTGAGAGAGAGAGAGACAGAGAGAGAGAGAGAGAGACAGAGAGAGACAGAGAGAGAGAGAGAGACAGAGAGAGAGGAGTAAAATAACAGCTTGAAAATGAGATGTTAAAATTGATGCCACATGAATTCAAAGGATCATTTGGGATCACTGTCCAAAGCACATCTTAACACACTGGGAAATGTAAGTGTTAGGCATGCTTTCCCAAACATATCTATACTTGATCAAGGAAGGACCCTTTAATAAATGGTGCTGGAAAACATGAATATCTATACAGAACTGACTGAAATTTGATCACTGTCTCTCACCTTGCATAAAAATCAACTTAAAATGGATCAGAACATTTTAATCAACAGCTGAAACTTTTGAACTATACCATAGAACATAATTTCTGGGAAAACATTTCAATATACTGGCATGAGCAGTAATTTTTGGGAAGAACTTACCACAGCATAGGAAACAATAAAATTTGACAAATAAGATTAGATCAAACTAAAAATCTCTTCACAGCAAATGAAACAATAAAAAGAATAAAGAGAATAAAGAGACAACCTAGAACATTGGAGGAAATATTTCTCATCTACATAGCTGACAGAGGGATAATAGGCACGACACACAAACAACTCAAGGTTAGAGTGCAGTGATTTCCTAGCATGCACAGACCCAGTAATTCAGTAATTAGCACAAGTCACTACCCAGCCAGTCTAACAGGCAGATAAAGAAGCAAAGACAAACAAAAAGCAGAATGATAACAACAAAAAACAAAGGAAAAATTCTCAAAAACATTTAAAAATAATTAAATTGAATGTGGACAAATAGCACCAGATGGTGTTACCCAAAAGAATAAATATAAGTAGCCAATAAAACCAACAATCTTATGATGAATATTGCTTTTCACCAGAAATTGCCAATCAAGCTACAAGATAATCCAATCTTACCTTTTTAGAATGGATAATTTCAAACAGAAGTGGATGCTCACAGTCAGCTAGTGGATGGAACACAGGGCCCCCAATGGAGAAGCTAGAGAAAGTACCCAAGGAGCTAAAGGGGTCTGCAACCCTATAGGTGGAACAACAATATGAACTAACTAGTACCCCCAGAGCTTGTGTCTCTAGCTGCATATGTATCAGAAGATGGCCTAGTCAGCCATCATTGGGAAGAGAGGCCCCTTGGCCTTGCAAACTTTATATGCCCCAGTACAGGGGAACACCAGGGCCAAAAAGTGGGGGTGGGTGGGTAGGAGAGTGGGGAAGGGGAGGGTATTGGGGACTTTCAGAATAGCATTTGAAATATAAATGAAGAAAATACCTAATAAAAATTGGAAAAAAACTTGGCAATAGTAAAAGCTGACAGGAATATGAAAAATAAACAAACCTCTTATACCCTGTTGGTCTGAAGGCAAATTAGTATGATCATAGAAAAAACAGTATGGGCCTTCCTCAAACGGTCTTAAATTCAACTAGCATATGATATATTTATTTGAGTCCTAGGCATGTGTCTAAAGGAAATGTACTCAGCTTATAAAATGGTACCAGCTTTGCTGTATTTATTGTAGCAATGTTCATGATAGCTATGGCATAGAATCAGCCTATGCACCAACAAAATGTGAGTGAATAAAGAAAACATAGTCTATGTACCCAAAAGGATCCATAGTCTATATTCATTTCAACCATAAAGGAGCAAGAACCTCTGTTGTTTGAAGCAAAATGTACAGAAACGAAGCATATCACATCAAGAATAATTAGGACACTCACGTTCCTCTAATATGGAAACCAGTTCATGTATGTGGATGATTTTAGAGATGATTATTAACTAATAAATTACCAGTGAATGTACTGTCCCCTGGGGGAAAACAATATCTGCTTTCAGCATTCCTTAATTGCCCATAGTTCTTTATCTAGAGTTGAGACCTTTTCCCCTAACAAGTGAACATGTCTACCAGTATTGTCATTTTTCAGTCTCAGTTAGCCATGTTGATAAGAGTTCATAATTGTAGCTTCCATACCATTTTATGAAGACACAATCTCACAGAAAACTTTCTGTTCCTCTGGCTGATACCATCTTTTCACTCCAGAATACACACACACACACACACACACACACACACACACACACATATATATATATGTAATGTTATATATATATATAATGTTATATATAAATATAACATACATATCAATCTCTATCTCTATGTATCTATGTATCTATGTATCTATGTATCTATGTATCTATCTATCCAATGAAATAGAAAAGAGGGCAAGTATTTGAGAAAATAACTGGGTAGAGCTATATTGGAAGGGTAAGAGGGAAGAAAGGGAAGGGGTAAATTATATAATTATATTTTTTAAGAATTTTGAAAATATAAAAAATTATTGACAGAAATCATTTAGTCTAAAAGAAAGATTATTTCATGGCTCAGGAATGAGGAGACAATTGTGTGTAGAAATGATGTGTGTTCAACATATAGAAATAGTACAGCAAGTCTCATTCTACAACTGATAATCTATTCATGATAATGAAAAACATTAAATTTGGCTTCTTGTAAAAAGGCTTAAATAGAATTAAGTGCTACAAATTGAGTAATATCAATATAAATGGAAGGAAATACTGTTTGGAAATTGTTGAACTCAAAGATGAAAAATCTAGTTTTAAATTTAATGACTAGTGTAGGTTATACAGGGGTCAAAGGAAGGAAGAATAAAACAGCCATTATGGTGGCTCATCTTTCAGTGCCAGAATCAGAAGATATAATTTTACTTTGAACTTTCATAAATGGAAAGACAAAGGAGACGTTTTGGGAGCCAGAAGGAATCAATTTGAATAGTACAAGGAATGAAACCTATGTGCATTTTTATGGGTCACAAATGGAAGTTATTCCTTCCATTAAGCCAACCCTGGCACCTTTTCTATGACTAGAAAAGTATCCTTACCACTAACCCTGTGACATGAGCTAAAAACATTTGCAATTATCTAGAGATCTTGCATCCAACTTCCCATACTCAGAGTGTCCCTCGTTGTTTCTCAGCACAGTTTTGAATACACCCACATGCCTTCCCTGTGGCAGAGTCACTGGCTGGGCAGGAATGACCTCATCCTTGCTTCCCCCAAACCCATAGACTCAGGGTCTGTCTGTTCAATAGTCTCTTTAGAGTAGCCCCTCCTGTCTTGCCATTGATCTTTCTCTTCCTGAGTCCTTGCTCCAGTTGTGGTTTGCTTATCTAGCCTAATATAATTGGTCCTTGGATTATTTCAAGTTCAATACTTTGTGGTCTCAATGACTTGATTTTAACTTCTCGAATATCTAACTGGCATCAGTTTTCCTCATTACTTTCCTCCATTTCCTCCTCACATTCTTCCTCCTTCTGAGGCTTTCCCCCTCTATACAGTAGCCCAGCATTAAATGATATTTTCAATGAGTAAGAAAAACAATTGTCACAGGACTTTTCAGCATGACTTTTGGCACTGTCTAGTTACATTCACTTTCATTTTGTAGATGGTGATTCTGCTCATATATCTGTTCAGGTGATTGAATGTTTGACATTTCAATAGAATAAATAGTATCTTTGTTCTTAAAACATGAAGAGTATATTAGTTAATTTAAAAAAATATATAGTTAAGTGGGCCCCTTTCATGATCATTTAGCAGGATATAACAGCTTGAATTCTGTCCTTTTCAATCTGTCCCCAAAACTTATACATTATATTTTGATGTTCTGACACTGTGTGCCCAGAATATGATTTCCTTTGGAATTACAAACATTTTTATTAAGAGGATACTTTTCTTGACTACAATAGACCCTCTAATCTAATATGACTATTGATTTTAAAATGAAGTTACCATTAACATAAATGCTTTGTGGTTGGAGGCCCCTTGAAAACAAGGACATCATGAGTTTTGCAGACAAATGGATGGAACTAGAAATTGTCATCCTGAGTGAGATAACTCAGACACAAAAGGACATGGATGGTATATTCTCACTAATAAGTGGATATTAGCCAAAAGAAAAAAAATCCAAAAACAGAATACTAAGGATACAATCCACATAATTTAAGATTAACAAACTGAAGGGCCCAAGTGAGGACATCTCAATTCCACTTGGAAGGGAGAAGAAAACAATCACGGGGGTGGGGGGAATAAAGGGATGGAGGGGCCTGGGTGGGAGAGGGTATGGCGGGGGGCGGGCGGGGAGGGGAACATGATCAGGTATTGGGGGTGGGAACAGGACTGAAGCCCTAGGGGCCAGCAGAAATAATTGAAATAGGCAACCTTGGGAGGTAGGGGATGGGGGGGCCCTCTAGAATGTAACAGATCTGGGAGGTGAGAGACTCTCAGTACTCAAAGAGAGGAATCTTGGACGAAGTGCTCTACAGTGAAGTGCTCTACAGTGGGAGAGGGAACTTCTAGAGTCCATCTCCAGTAGAAAGACAGGGCATCAAGTGGAAGGATGGTGTTGCCATCCCATAGTCAAAAACTCGGACCCAGTGTTGTTTCTGTGCAAAAAAGCACTGCAAAGACAAAAGCGAAGAAGAGCCTGAGGGAACGGCGATCCAGTAACAGGCCCAGATTGGGATGCAGCTCAACGGGAGGTTCCAAGGCCTGACACTTACTGATGCTACAGTGTGTTTGCAAACAGAAGCCTAGCATGGCTGCCCTCTGAGATGCCCAACAAGCAGCTGAAAGAGTCAGATGCAGATGCTTACACTCAACCAATGATGACCCCTGATGTTAAGTCAGGGAATATCTGGAAGAAGGAGGAGTGTGACCCCATAGGAAGATGAGCAGTCTCAACTAACCCGAACTCTCTCGAGACCTCTCAGAAACTGTGCCTCCAACAGGGCAGCATACATTAGCTCATAAGAGGCCCCTGACACATATGCAGCAGAGGACCGCCTAGTCAGGCCTCAGTGAGGAAAAAAGCACTTACATCTCAAGAGACATGAGGCATCAGAGAGTAGGGAAGTCTAGTTGGGTTGGGGTAGGGAGTAGAGAAATCCTATTGGACACATGAGGAGAAGGTATAGGAAAAGAAACAGAGGGCAGAGTGGGAGGTAGATAGTGACTGGACTGTAAAGAAAAGAAAAGAAAAAGAAAAAGAAAGCAGAGGCAGGCTATTCCATCAATATTCACAGAGGTAACATTTCCACTAAGACTTCAGAAACTATGTTTTTTTTTTTTCCTTCTCAGAGGGAACCAGCTCCGTTAATGCCTTCACCTAGGACTTCCAGGTTCCATATTTCTGAGATACCACATCTGTGATTATGTCATTTAAATTGTAATACTATTTTATGACTATTCATATTGTTTTAGTTAGGGTGCTTTAAAGGAACAGAATTTATAGAATGTTTGCATGTACATATACATATATATATATGTATGTATATAGTGTATTTGTGTATTATGTGTATATATATTATATAATATATTAGACACAAATGTATATGAAGGGATTTATTAGGATGGCTTACAGGCTCTGGTCCTTCTAGTCCAACAGTGGTTGACTACAAATGGAAGTACCAAGAATCCAATTGTTGTCCAGTTATTCAGTCTGTAAGGCTAGATATTTCAGCTGGTCTTTAGTATATGCTAGATCCAAAAGTTGTGGACTCTAACGGTAGTGAAAGAATGTAATTGTTATCCAGGCAAGAAAAAAATGGAAGGAAAAAAAGCTTCCTTTTGCCCTGTCATTTATATAGTCTGGTATTGAAAGTGTGGGCCAGATTAAAGGTGGATATCCTCACCTTAAAAGATTCAGATTAAAAATGGGTCTTCCTACTTCAAATGACTTAAATAAGGAATAAAATCCCTCACAGATGTGTCAAGTTATTTTGGTTTTAATCATTTCTATATATAACCAAGATGACAACCAAGAATAGATATCACACATATGTTCATTAATGTCCAAGAAGATATATCTTAACTATGATATTCACAGAGTTACAGAATAAAGATGAGATGTCAAATCAACTCATGGACAAGATGCACAAGGATATTCCAAGGAAGAGATTCATGTTGTCCTCCTCCCATGGTGCATTGCCTACTCTTCCCATAGTATGAGCAGTATGGCTTCAGGCCAATGTGTGTAACAACATGAACGGCAAATTGCCAGTGGACAAAGGACAACCCAAGCTTTCGAATATCCAGAATTTTTACTGAGGCTACATCACAAAGAATTAACTGTCCACGTGGACTCTACGGAGGTTGAATTATTGGCATATGACCTACTGCTCCCACCTAGATGCAATTGTTAGATTTTTCCAAAATCCTCTGGTAAAAATACAGATATTCCTGTCAGGTACCACATTCACAAGACCTTTCTTCTCATAAATGAATTGCAAGAATTGATAAATTCTCTACTGCTCTTGCAAGAAGACCACTGGAGTAATGTTTAGAATCACTTAAGTCTGCAGTGATGTTATTCTGAAGCCATGCATGACGCTATGGTAACTTGTTACCTTACTTAGAAGATCTATTTTCTGTGGTGATACTACTACATTGGCTTGCCGGTACCCACTGTGTGATATCCTCAGAAGTTTAGAGATGTCACAGAAGGGAAGCTATGGCTGGGAGGTGTGTATCTCTTAACTATTTATAGGACATCTTCTTCTGTATTTGGCAATTAAGTTTCAGAGAACACCATGGAACAAATGGAATACAGTGAGAGGAAGTGGCAATGCTCATGTTCAGTCCAGGAGCCATTGGAATGACAGTAAACTGTCTCTAGGTTACAGGAGGAAGAATTGGTATTCTGTTGCATATATGGAAATAATCAGAACATTGAAGTCATTGGTCCTCCTGGGAAAAGAATGTCCTTGAAAATGGAAATCGCTATTCTATGAAATCTTGCTCCCACATTTCCTATGAATTTTGCTGAAAGTTTCACTTAATCCTGTCAGTCTGGAGGTTTGTTTGTTTGTTTGTTTTTAATCAAACCCCATGGAAACCAATGGAGGGCAGCCTTGAAATCTACACCCTCACTCCATTTATTTCTACGACACTTATAAGCTAGAAAGAAGCTGTTTCGGCACCTCTGAATTTCCTAGAGAGCTTTTTCTATTAATTTACTTATTCACTTTGCATCCAGATCATATTCTCCCCCTCTACTCACAGTCCTTCCCTCACAAAGCCTCTCCCCTTACCCCTCCTCTTCTCCTTTGAGATGAGGGATCACTCCCACCTATCAACCTACCCTGGCACATCCAAGTCACTTCAGGATTAAACTTATCTTCTATCACTGAAGACAGATAGGGAAGTCCAGTTAGAGGAACAGGATCCATAGGCAAGCAACAGATTCAAGGACAGCCCCTGCTCCAGCTGTTGAAGGACCCTTGTTGATGACCAAGCTGTACATCTGCTACATATGCATAGGGGGTTCTAAGTCCAGCACATGTGTGCTCTTTGGTTGGTGAGAGAATTTTAATATCCTGGGTTTCTCCAAACTCTTGGGAACCATTCAGGTCATTTCTAGCATGGCTGTGCTGCATTCTTTTTGTTTGCCTTGGTGACTACCTTTCTGCTCTCATCCTTATCATACTGTCTAGTAGTATGCAGGTAATAATGCTTGGCATGAATCATATGTGGGATTTGAATAGAGATATCTAGCATATATTAAATGAAGTGGTAAAATTACGTCAAATCATCTAGTATGTGAGAAACACCCCATATGGTTTTTTATTCTCAGTGACACATTATTAGCTCTATAATTCAACAGGTGGAAGAAACCCAGGATCTAAGAGTTCATGAAAAGTACCCCAAGACAAATAGATTTCTACAGTGGAGAGTGAGATCCATTTGAACTCAGTCGAAGTTCTTTCCGCTCCTTCCTTTGACAGGCTGCATCCCGTGTATGCCTCAGCTCATTTGTAGGCTGATCAGAACACATCCAACTAGGCAGAGATCATTGCACAGCAAAGTAACTGCTGCCTTCAGCCCAACAGTGCATATTTATATGGCTCATCACTTGCTCAGCATTTCTGTTTTATCTGAAAAGTATTTCATTTCATTCACTCACATGTTCATGGTAAATAAAAATGACAGGGGACCATTATTAAATTGTGGTCTTTGCTGCCTTCCCACACAACCATAAAGGGAAATGCTTTATAGAATGCATGAGTCATTCAAATATCAGTCTTTATTTTTTCCTAACATTTCTCTGATTTGTATAAGCTTTTATTTAATCACATATCATTAGTGAGTTTAGCCACAAACTGATAACCTCTGTGTTGGAAATTTTAAAAATTATAATCTTGCCCTTGAAAAAGATAAACAGCTGATAAATGTTGTCAAATGGGTTGCTGCTGGTAATTGCAATGCACAGAACAATTGGATATTGAAATGGATCATTGGAAGGTTACAGAACACTCAGAATATTAATATTTATCATGTTTCCATAGCTATTCATTTCCAGACATCATGTGGCTACAGAAATTTTATTGTTCACCAGGCCTGATCTCCATAAGCAGAAGAGATATATTAGCATTCAAGCCATTCTTAGGAAGGACCAGGGATCCTCTCGTCTCTTGAGGTTGCCTTTCCTAGGCAGGCCTAAGGAAGCTTCATCATCTATCCAGCACTCATCTGTGTACATCCTTATAATTGAAAATAGTTCCTTGTTTATGGTGATGCCTCCAGTTTGAAAAATAAAATTAATAATTTAATTGGATTTACCAGGAACTAAACTGACTCCTGTTCATTGAAAGTTTAAAATTAATTTGTGAATCTAATGTTTTCCATCATGGAAACTACATGACATTGACATTACATCCCAACAGTGCCCCCAGATTCATGGTTCACAGACTATGCATTGAGGCATCCCAATATTACAAAAGTAAGAAGCACAGAATAGCTTTGCCTTCCCTTATTACCTTTGCTTCTTTGAATGTCAAGGAGGCTCCCTAGTAGTACACTACAAACAAATTCCATGAGTTTTAATTTACCCATGAGTTTTTTAACACCATGTCATTTACTATCCCATAGTGGAATTAATTTGATTGATTAAGCAGATTTCTTTTATTCTTTTATTTGTGCGAGTAGCTGGGGGTAGGAGCATCTATTTTTCTTTTATGTTTTAATGCTATTGGTAGATGTAGGAGTGGGTCGAAGAACAAAGACATGTCTCTTCTAACATGAGGATTTTTCAGGTCACTGTTGACCTAAATTTTAGTCAGAGACCAAAAAAGTCACTGCAGCTGAGATTCCAGGTGTCCTGAGCAAATATTTGGTACAAATGGTTGTGTCCGGTGATGGTCCATGTTGTTGGCCACTTTTGTGTCCTATGTAGCAGCCAGAGCAAGTTAGGCCTTCCCAGTTTTATTCTACCTCTGAAAGCTCTCTATTGGTCTGGCTGTAATATTTATAGGGTGACATTTATTTTCTTTTTTCTTTTTCTTTATTGCACTGGCAGAACATTTAATCCAACACTCTTTCCTTCATGCCAATACCAGGAAGTAAGGTCAGCAAGCCTTTGTCTAATGAGATGTTCATAACACTGTTAAATGAAGGAGGTCACTATTCTTAAAGACCCACTCTAGTAGTCAGCTTTCTGTGACACAATTTCTGAGATATGCAGAGTTTTATTTGGGGTTGTGGTTACAGTTCATAATTGTGTGGCCCTGTTGTTCCTGGGTTCGTGTAAGGACAAAATGTAAAGGTGGGAAATAATGGTAGAGCAAACTCACCTCACTGTACACTGATGAGAAGAGGCTGAGTACCCAGTAACCCTAGCAAAGAGCATGACGTCAGTGACCTAACTTTCCTCTACTAAGCCTTATCTCCAGAAGGTTCCACCAGCTCCTAAGAGTGTGAAGACTGGTGGATTTCAATATGAGCCTTTGGGGGAGAGCATTTAGATTCTGAGTCATATTAGCATAGCTTTGCAGATATGTGTCATTTCCCTGGGGTGTGATACTAGAAGAAGGGAACTCCCTCAACTTGCCCTTCCCAGACCCAGAGGAGGCATTTCTTTGCTTGTCATTGTTTCCCACATTTCTCATTGGCTGTTGTCTTGGAGTTAGTAAAAAGTTGTCAGTGGGGGCATCCCTTGAATTAACCCTGTCTTTTAGTCTTGTAATTGCTGTCTCTTCCTTTTCCTCCAGGGACCTCACCAGGTCTCAGCCTGCATTCTCCTGCATAGCCTGTGCCTTCCAGTCAATCACTTGATGTTGTGTGCTGTATGGCCAAGTCTACGTCTTTTCTTTTGTTGATGTGTAACTCAAGAAAATGGGGATATTGATCAAGTGTTGAATAACAGAGCATTTAAATGGTGACACCACGTCGATTCCCCTGCTTCTCAAAATGGAAGTCAGTGACTTTCAAATATTATGACATAGCTTCTAAGAAAACATAAAAGGAAATAGCTTCATTCTGCTCCAGTGGTCATGAGGCTCCCAAAGAAAACCATGTAGCCAAAGGTTTTGTTATTTTCTTGTGTCCTCAAAATTGAAATTGCTTTGATGTTTCTAAAATGAAAGTATGCTTCCAAATTATTTTTTAAATATATTGGTTAATTGTTTATATTGTTCAACTCATACAGTCTTCATATTATTGTAGAGCTGTATGGTGCTTTGCAGTTTCTTTAAGCACTATATTTGGGAAGTTGGATATATTGAACTACATGTGGAATTGGGTAAGAAACATTTCAAATGGCTTCTAAACATGAGGGAACTTAGATTTTCTGACATCATTATCTTTTCTTTCTCCTTTCCATCTTTTAAAATAATCAGTCAGGCCCAGACAATCTTGACATTTCTGTTTATTTAAATATTGTGAACATATACAGCAAAGAGGGTTTTGAGTAAATATTCAGTGAGAAAAATGTGACTTTAAATAGCAGTCTGCTTATAGAATAAAAGCAGGCTACATCCCTCCTCTGTTTGTGCACCTATGACTGCTGAGGTGGGCTTCCTGTGATAATTCATGTGGTCTTTTCTCATTTAGAATGCTGAGACTTTTGAATACTAGTAGCCAATATATTTATATTTTTTGTTAAATCTTACTTGTATATTATGGAATATAGGTATTTCCTTTTTTTGATTATATACATGATTGCTTGTGATATGTATTTTCAAACACATTACCCAGAAGTTTAAGGAATTGTCTGTGAAGTTTATTAGAAGAAATACTAATAAAATAAGTTGAATTTAAATTCTTTTTTTCTCTTACACATATATGTGAATGTGTGCACAAACACAGGGACACAAGTCTGCATACACATATGTGTAATGTATACACCACATACACACACACACACACACACACACAGAACGAATTGAAAATTGGCAGACTAAAGTTGAGCCTTCTGAGAAGTCAGTTGCTTCTGGATACAGTCCTGATTTCTGTTCCTTGTTTCCAACACAGCTTTCCTTCTAGGTGACCTGATCAGATTCATGACTTTAATATTCCCTCCATGCTGATGATACCAAAATGTGTTTCTCTGGCTCTCTCTTCTCCAATAAACTGCAGGCTCATTTATCCAACTGCTCACTCAGTGTCTCCAGTTATATGTGTAATAAACTCCTTAAGCTTTATATATTTAGAACAGAATTCCCAGCTCCTGCCTAGAAAAATGGGATCATTACTCAGTGTTCCTCATCTGAAATAAAACCTACCTTTTTACCCCAGTGCTTAAGTGTGCCTTTTTCAAAATGTCTAGAAAGGAAATTTCATACAAATATGCTTTGCTTGCAACACATGATTGGCAATCATCTCACAAAAGAATGGTTTATATTCAGTCTGCTTAAATCTTAGTAGTGGCTCAGTATAGTGGATATGATGAGTGGTGACTTACATATCTAAGAGAAGACTAAACAGCCCCACCATGATTGCTATATATGTGGAAGATTGTTTGGCATTCAACTATTGTCTATGATGACTCAGTGAGGATGGGCCATGTAGACAAGCTGACTTGTAGAAGTGAAGAGTTCCCCCATTCCAAGACAACATCAATACTTTCCAATCATTTATTCCTCTAGGTTTTGAGTGGTCCAGCATATGATATAGACACATTAGTGTAGATGGGCCACTGAGGCACGTGTCACATAGCCAATTTGACTTGTATTACCTATCTCTGAAGTCCTGTCATTCATTGCAACATATATTAGTAAACTTGGCACTGCTAATTTAAGAAGTGTAGCCTACTTGATGTTGATGACTTGCTATCTCTACCACAGCTGTCTGTGAACCCTAGCATTACTGACTGTATCAAAAAACATCTGATTGTCCTGTCCTTGCCCCACTACAGAGACTATTTTGATCCTTTAGAGACATGGACAAGATCCATTGTCATTTTCTTTAAAATTCCACTTCTCTCACACTTAACATACATGAAATACTTATTGTCTTCCATCAGACTGTGTATTAAATGGGGTTGATCATTTTCTCTAAATTCTTGAGACTTTCATCCTCCAGACATACAGTGTCCAAGCCATACCAATATAACTCTTTTTTTTTTTCAAATAGTCACTCTTGAGCCAGTTGCAGCTCAGTAGCAGAAAATAAGCCTGTCTTTTTTTAATTGCAGGGTTGTCCCTGTTCTGTAATATTTGGCTCACTTCATACCCATGCCATTTTTTTCTCAACAATGATATACTTCCTGGTTAAGCTTATTAGAAAGTGAGTGCCAGTCTCTCTTCTTAAAATATATCAAAGCCCTTGATGTTTCAAAAAATGTCAAGGAAGAAGAAACCAAAGCCCTTGAACTACTGTCCATCAAATAGGACCCATTCATGTGATTTTTAATGTTGTTACCATAACCTCTTATTGATGTTCTGGTTTACTGTGCTGGTTTAATTTACCCATAACCAACTGTGATCCAAGATGTAGAAACGTCCAGGACTAATTTGAAAATATTATAATATTAAGTAACATTTTTCCTCTTCCTTCCTTCCTTCCTTCTTTCCTTCCTTCCTTCCTTCCTTCCTTCCTTCCTTCCTTCCTTCCTTCCTTCCTTCCTTCCTTCCTTCCTTCCTTTCTCCTTCCTTCCTTCCTTCCTTCCTTCCTTCCTTCCTTCCTTCCTTCCTTCCTTCCTTCCTTCCTTCCTTCCCTCCCTCCCTCTCTCTCTCTCTCTTTCTTATCTATCTATCTATCTATCTATCTATCTATCTATCTATCTATCTATCTATCTATCTGTATCTATAAGCTATCATGTAGTTATTTTGAGATAGGATCTTTCTACATGGCTTCGGCTATCCTAGTACTTTTTATATAGACCAGGCTGTCCTCACGTTCACAGAGATCTACCTGCCTCTGCCTTCCATGTGCTAGGGTCAAGAGTGTGCACCACTTTTTTTTTTTTTTTTTTTTTTTTTTTTTGGTTTTTTGAGACAGGGTTTCTCTGTATAGCCCTGGCTGTTCTGGAACTCACTCTGTAGACCAGGCTGGCCTCGAACTCAGAAATCTGCCTGCCTCTACCTCCCGAGTGCTAGGATTAAAGGCATGTGCCACCATGCCTGGCACCATAGTGTTTCTTATCAGTATAAGAGGACTACTCCATAACTTGTACCACATTAATAAACTGATTTATTTCTTGTAGCAGCTCTTATTTCCCATCTCTTTACACTGCAACTTTTCCTCAAAGCCTTTGTCCTAACTGCTATTTCTTTTATACCTGTTACTCTCCTTTCACTTTTGTCATAAGTGGTCTGCTTCCATTTCACACAGTCAACAGCCCTTCTTTCTATAGACCTACATTTATAATGATTATTCCTCTGGTTTACTTATTTCATAGTTCATATCGTTATTTGAGCTATTACTTGTGTGTCTTGTTTGATAAATTAAGATATGAACACTGCAGTTAGTAGGAAACTCAAAGTATATGAGACCTGCCATTTTTTTCTACTTAGTATATTATGATTGCATATTAACTGCAGAAAAATGGATTTCACTGTATCTTTCTTTATTTATGCATATATGTACTTTGATTATCTTCACATTTCTCTTTCTGCTCTTTCAACTTGAAATATCTAGACAAGGTCTAGCAGCGGCGGGAGTGTTCATCATGTCCCTCAGAACAGGGAATTCAGAGAAGCTATATTAAAAGAGAAGAGAAATAGAGTTGGAAATTCATCTTTCATACTTAAGTTAGTATCAGTGGGTGAATCATTTAACTTCCCCATGTCTTCTTGAACTTTTAAATGGAGATAGTGTCAGTTTTATGGTATGATCATGAAAACCATATATGTATATGGAAATAAGTGCTGAAGGATTCTCCAGGGAAATGACTCAGAAACATTGGTTTCCTGTTTCATCTCCAGTTACTCTTTGTGTTTGTATACTTATTTTTTTTTTTAATATTTTTATTACATATTTTCCTCAATTACATTTCCAATACTATCCCAAAAGTCCCCCATAGCGCCCCCCACTTCCTTACCCACCCATTCCCATTCTTTTGGCCCTGGCATTCCCCTATATTGGGGCATATAAAGTTTGCAAGTCCAATGGGCCTCTCTTTCCATTGATGGCCGACTAGGCCATCTTTCGATACATATGCAGCTAGAGACAAGAGCTCCAGGGTTCTGGTTAGTGCATCATGTTGTTCCAACAATAGGGTTGCAGATCCCTTTAGCTCCTTGGGTACTTTCTCTAGCTTCTCCATTGGGAGCCCTGTGATACATCCAATAGCTGACTGTGAACATCCACTCCTGTGTTTGGTAGGCCCCGGCATCGTCTCACAAGAGACAGCTATATTTGGGTCCTTTCAGCAAGATCTTACTAGTGTATGCAATGGTGTCAGCGTTTAGAAGCTGATTATGGGCCGGATCCCTGGATACAGCAGTCTCTAAATGGTCCATCCTTTCATCACAGCTACGAACTTTGTCTCTGTAACTCCTTCCCTGGGTGTTTTGTTCCCAATTCTAAGAAGGTGCACAATGTCCACACTTTGGTCTTCATTCTTCTTGAGTTTCATGCGTTTATCAAATTGTATCTTATATCTTGGGTATCCTAAGTTTTGGGCTAATATCCACTTATCAATGAATACATATTGTGTGAGATCTTTTGTGATTGTGTTACTTCACTCAAGATGATGCCCTCCAGGTCCATCCATTTGGCTAGGAATTTCATAAATTCATTCTTTTTAATAGCTGAGTAGTACTCCATTGTGTAAATGTACCATAATTTCTGTATCCATTCCTCTGTTGAGGGACATCTGGGTTCTTTCCAGCTTCTGGCTATTATAAATAGGGCTGCTATGAACATAGTGGAGCATGTGTCCTTTTTACCGGTTGGGACATCTTCTGGATATATGCCCAGGAGAGGTATTGCTGGATCCTCCGGTAGTACTATGTCCAATTTTCTGAGGAACCGCCAGACTGATTTCCAGAGTGGTTGTACAAGCTTGCAATCCCACCAACAATGGAGGAGTGTTCCACTTTCTCCACATCCTCGCCAGCATCTGCTGTCACCTGAATTTTTGATCTTAGCCATTCTGACTGGTGTGAGGTGGAATCTCAGGGTTGTTTTGATTTGCATTTCCCTGATGATTAAGGATGTTGAACATTTTTTCAGGTGCTTCTCTGCCATTCGGTATTCCTCAGGTGAGAATTCTTTGTTCAGTTCTGAGCCCCATTTTTTAATGGGGTTATTTGACTTTCTGGAGTCCACCTTCTTGAGTTCTTTATAAATATTGGATATTAGTCCCTTATCTGATTTAGGATAGGTGAAGATCCTTTCCCAATCTGTTGGTGGTTTTTTTGTCTTATTGATGGTGTCTTTAGCCTTGCAGAAGCTTTGTAGTTTCATGAGGTCCCACTTGTCAATTCTCGATCTTACAGCACAAGCCATTACTGTTCGATTCAGGAATTTTTCCCCTGTGCCCATATCTTCAAGGCTTTTCCCCACTTTCTCCTCTATAAGTTTCAGTGTCTCTGGTTTTATGTGAAGTTCCTTGATCCACTTAGACTTGACCTTAGTACAAGGAGATAGGAATGGATCGATTCGCATTCTTCTACATGTTAACAACCAGTTGTGCCAGCACCATTTGTTGAAAATGCTGTCTTTCTTCCACTGGATGTTTTTAGCTCCCTTGTCGAAGATCAAGTGACCATAGGTGTGTGGATTCATTTCTGGGTCTTCAATTCTATTCCATTGGTCTATTTGTCTGTCACTATACCAGTACCATGCAGTTTTTATCACAATTGCTCTGTAGTAGAGCTTTAGGTCCGGCATGGTGATTCCACCAGAGGTTCTTTTATCCTTGAGGAGAGTTTTTGCTATCCTAGGTTTTTTGTTATTCCAGATGAATTTGCAGATTGCACTTTCTAATTCGTTGAAGAATTGATTTGGAATTTTGATGGGGATTGCATTGAATCTGTAGATTGCTTTTGGCAAGATAGCCATTTTTACAATGTTGATCCTGCCAATCCATGAGCATGGGAGATCTTTCCATCTTCTGAGATCTTCTATAATTTCTTTCTTCAGAGACTTGAAGTTTTTATTATACAGATCTTTCACTTCCTTAGTTAGAGTCACGCCAAGATATTTTATATTATTTGTGACTATTGAGAAGGGTGTTGTTTCCCTAATTTCTTTCTCAGCCTGTTTATTCTTTGTGTAGAGAAAGGCCATTGATTTGTTTGAGTTAATTTTATATCCAGCTTGTATACTTATTGTATGAGTAAAATATTTGTTGTTTACTATCATAATCATTAGAGTAATCATATTTTAAGATAAGTTACCATATTTATAGATTTCTTTTCTTTTTTTTTGTTTTTGTTTTTGCTTTTTTGAGACAGTGTTGTTTTTCTGTGTAGCTCTGGCTGTCCTGGACCTCACTCTGTACACCAGGCTGGCCTCAAACTCAGAAATTGGCCTGTCTCTGACTCCCAAATGCTGGGATTAAAGGCATGCATCACCACTGACCAGCTAGATTTATTTTCTTTCATTTTGGTCCAGTTTAAATTTTCTCTGGTGTTTCTCTGGTGTAAGACAGAGGATCTGTTGGTTGGTGTTGCTTTCCTGAAAATGGTTCTCTGATAACAGTGGTCATAGGGGTCTTGGCTGTCCTGAAGTTTCTACATTTTTATCCTTTCTGAAATAGACTCATTTTATTCTGTCAGAGACTTTTTCCCCCATGCAATTGTGGATTTTCAAGACTTGATTCTATTGTGTATTTAAGCAGCAATTTCACCCATTAGCCACCATTTTTGTTGTTGTTCTTTAGGAATGGGTTATTCAAAACACTTGAAGGCAAAGAAGGACATGGCTACCAGTGACTGTGTTTTCCACTTACTGTGAATGGAGCAGGCCGTTCTATACATCTCTATGCCATTTATTTGGTGAAGAGAAGGGAAATGATCTTTACAGGGAAGCTAGAGTTGCCTGTATCACACTGCAACAATGATAAAACTAGCTCTTTATGTTAGCACTATGCCATTGACTGAACTAACCATGAACCATACCCAAGCCCATTAGAAGCCTAACCAGAAAGCACGCTCTCAGATACTGCCCTCAAGTGTGTTTAACTGAGTGTTCATGAATCTGAGAGTCTCTGCAGAAAGGCCGTCTCATCTCTTAGAATAGCATTTTCTGGGTTGTTTACTGATGATCGTTGGTATGTTTTTGCAAATGTAAATCCAATAATACTGTTCCTTCTCCCTTACATTGTGTTCTGCACAATGGTTTTTAAAGCTTTAATGTATTTCTTCCTTATTTGTTAACTACACTGCAAACATAATCTCTAGGACATTTACTGTATTTAAATTTTTCTTTTTCTTTTTTGAGGTGGTAGTATACACTAATGATTTTTTTTTTTTTTGCTTTCTTTCTTGATCTGCTTTCTTTCCTCTCTCCTCAATCCTTCTTGTCTGTCTTTCTTCTCCTTGAAATCATTGCATCTCCCCTGATTACAGACGTGAACCACCATTCCTGGTTCTATTATAAATAAACTTTATTTAAAAAATAAATTCAGACTGACAGAATTTTTATAAATTTGGACTTTGTATTTCTTACCCCTTGCCAGATGATTCTTTAGTTTTCTATTCCATGTTCAAGGTTGTGGTGGTCTTGCCTTACCTTTCCAACCACTATTATAAATAGCTGGCAATAGTGGTTTTGTTTGTTTTTTTCTGTTTTTAGGTACACTGTACTTAGTCATCTTTATATAACTTAAGCTATGTAAACTTAAGAAGCATATAAGGTATATCTCTGTAGAATATAATACATAAAAATATCTTACTCAGTTTTCCCCAAATCAATACCTAATTTCCCCATCACTATTTATCCCTCTATTATTTTCTCATTATCTAGAACTTTAACTTTAATATAATAAATTAGTATGTATGCCAGAAATAGTTTCTAGATCTTCTAGTTAGTTCCCTTCTGTTTTTTTTTTTTTTAATATCCATATTGCCTTGTGTTAACTACTCGAACTTCTCTGTAGGTTTTGTGATATAATTGGGACACTTCTTCTCAGCATGATCCTTTTCACATGGTTCATTTATTCTTTTTTATTATGAGATTAATTCAAACTGAACTAGCTGAATGAATGAAAATAGTTTGATTACTATTCCTAGTAGGGTGAGCAATGGAAATGTTGGCTGTTCTTGACTAAAACTTCATGAATTGTACAAATTAAACACATTTTTGTGGCTATTCTTTATCTAATGTATATATTAATCTCCAAAGATCCTCAGAAAGTAAAAATTAAAAATCCTTTGTTTTCTCTCAACCTCACCTTTCATGTGACACATTATATAATTTACTATATTTGTGTACCTTTTCCAGTTTATTTTCAAAATATCCCATATTTTCTATAATGATGTGCATCTTAGAATCAAACAAATATGCTTACAGAGAAGAAATGATTAATATAAATTTATACAAGAGGTTAGTAACCACTAGAGAACTAGAGCCTGTCTATTCAATTTATTACAGAGACTTGGCAGACAGTCTGTGACTAGAAACTGCTAGAAACTCAGTTTACCTGCGAGTTCACAGAAAGGGATGTGTAGGTCTTGTTCCATATTTCTCTGAAGCCAAATTTCCCTTTCCTATTGTGCCTGTTATGTCCGGTTGATGTTTTCTTCAATAAAGATGGTTAAGAGAGATGGCTGCCTAATGTATCACCTAATCTTTGTGTCTGAATATGCGAGCATCCCTGGTTTTTGTGTGGCATGCTTAACATAGATTCAAAAGAACTTATTCCATAGGTGTCGTTTTTCTAACTCTTCTGCTTTGCATGAGCAATCCTTGCCATTCAAAATTCATTATTTTTTTTTTCTGGCAATGTTGGCAAAGTTACATGGATCTCACCACTGGCTAAAGTGCTCCTTCTACATGCTCACTGGTGTTTTCCTTAATGGCCTATAATTTCAACTCCTTTAGCTCTCTTTGCAGAATGCTATAATGAAGGAGGTGTGACTTGGGTTCAGAAATGTGATGGTAAATTATCCATCTATGAATTAACATGTATAATTTAAACACACTTCATGAATAATGATGATTTTCAAGTTTGACTTTATCATCTAAGTGAAAGGTAAGGTCTCTTATTTCCCACTCTGTACATTTCATATAATAAAGATTAAAAATGTATGCTCTGGTTTTGTGGAAACAGTTTTACAGCTTATTGAAAGATATTTCTGGGAAGTCTGTTCTGTACAATCAAGTAGCACAGGAGATGATGACATTGATTCTTTCTGAGATAACATCTTCTCTATCCTCGACCAGACATTAACACTGAGCTTTGGCATAAAAAAAAAATGTTCCTTGAAGAGATAAATGAATGAGGGTGTACTACTGCACACTCCAACCTTAACTCAACTTGCTTTACTGATGTATTAATTTCTTAAGCCAAGCAATATCCATTGTAGAAAATAATATTGACACATCATGTATCCTCTGCAATGGCATGTTGCTAGTGGCAGGATTCAGGGCAGGGATCATTAGGAAAACAGCCTTAATCTTGACTGATTGAGGTCAGCTGTTCTTTGTATTCTTTATCTTAACATTAGTAGAGACCTCTGGGGAGAGTAAGAATTTATTGTCAATGGAGCTGCACCCCCCCCCCCCCCCCCCGTTGTTGAGTCAGCTCTGGGAAGAGAACAAAAGCTCATTTGATATTTGTTCTAAGTTACTGCTTGAGAAGGATGTTGTTTACAAAATGTGACATACTCTGTTAAAGGATTGTGCAAAATACAATCCATGGGTCATTACCTTGAATTTCAGAAGGAAGATAGATTTATAACTGCAGTAAGCCAACAGTTCTGGAGGTGGGGCTTTCACCATATGTTTGATTAAAACGTCCCCCACGTGATTCATAAGAATACTCAAGTATTGAAACACCAACTCTGCTAGGCAAAATCAAGGAACTTTTGAATAGAAAGTCCTCTGTCAGAATTTTAGCTCTGTATATTTTCTGTGACTTCAGCTAAGTTAAATTTAAGAAAGCTGAGCCTTGATTTCTTTTTTATGAGTTGTAGATGTCGATATCTTCATTCTGTCAAATGAGCTATAAAAATTTTCATTACGACTGCCAGGAGAAAGCAGTCCTCAACATGCTGTTCAGGGCTGTTTTTTGTGTAGCTACTACTATGGCATGCAATCTGAAGTAGAAATTATAATCTTTAATATGGTAGGTGTGTTACACTTTCTACAGTCCAATCTTTGAAATTGGGACTTTCACGGCAAAATATGTGACTTATTCATATTTTAGTTTAAAATCCAAGCTGGAAATATTTGTCCATATCTTCGTAAAGATTTATTATAATCTTTGGTGGCATGGATAATGACCATAGGAGTCAAGGTTGTTCACATTCTCAGTTGCTGTATAATATTCTACCCCACAACTTAGTTGTATGACCTTTGAGACATGGCCTCAAGTATATTGATAGGTACAAAATTCTGTAGATGGCCAAGATCATTAAATAAAATAGAAAGTATTTGCATATAGCTAAACTTCATCCTGGCTTGTATTTAATAATGTCTTAGAATACATAATTTATACACACACACACACACACACACACACACACACACACACACTGACATATTTAGTAAATATAAAGAATAACACAGAGCCGAGTGGTGGTGGCACACACCTTTAATCCCAGCACTTGGGAGGCAGAGGCAGGTGGATTTCTGAGTTTGAGGCCAGCATGGTCTACACAGTGAGTTCCAGGACAGCCAGGGCTATACAGAGAAACCCTGTCTCGAAAAACAAAACAAAACAAAACAAAACAAACAAAGAAAAAAGAATAACACAGAAACAAAAGAATGTCTCTGTATCTTCAGTGTTAAAACAGTTCATACCTAATATTTTGATATTATGTTGGTTGTGTCCATGGATGTTGAAGGAAGACTATTTTGTTTAGTTATGAGCTTGAAAGTCAAAAATGTTGGGAAAGTTAAGACAGGGGTTAATCTTTGGTCAGGGTCTCCTTAGCAATCCTTAATCTCCTCTCTGAGATGGCTACTTCAGCTGAATGTCTAGCTTTGGTAAGTGTTCCTGGCCTGGTTTTCCAAAGGCTTGGTTTAGAATTCCACGCATGCAGTCCTGGGTAAGGCATAGATTTTTGAGAAGGAGGAAGCAGAAGCAGTCAGACCAGCTAAAGACTTCTCTAGAACTGGCACATATGCCTGGTGGATAGTAGCAGTCCCAGGCCCATCAGGATGCATGGATGAAAAGAAGCAGTCTTCACATGATTCTGAATGAGTCACAATGCAGAAGAATGTGTGGAATGGAAGATGTTGTTCTTCCCATTTTTGGAAAATATAGTCAGCTACAGTGGAGTCCTCCAAAACACATGGACTGTTCTTAGTAAATATGAAACTATTAACAAAACTACTCACATAGAACTTAGCTTTTAAGAGTAAACAGTTTTCTATATGTTTTATGTTTTCTAGATTCTTTACTTTGGTCCTTAGATTTAGAAATCAAGTCAATTGAGTCCCTGGTCCAAGAATTAACTGTCATGGCTCCATCCATCAAGTCTTGGCATGTACTTTGTTTTACAACAGGGAACACAGATCCACATTTGTAGTTCAGTGTTAAGGTCTGCACCATTGATGTGAAAGCATGTTCAGGCCTTAGGCATGTAACCTTACATCTCTGTGATGTGGTAGACCTGCCAAAGTTATTCCTGAAGGGAATAACATTTTCATTAGCCTATTGTGTTACTCACGTAGGCGACAAAACTGATGCTTGTTCTGCTTGCAATCCAGGAAGTATTAATCACTTGTGCATCTATGTTTTCATTGACATTAGGTTATTACATTATTGTTTCTCTCTGTGAAAAATTTTATTTTTAACCAAGAAATAAGGGAGTACAATCTGTTTTTAAATTTCTTTATTATTATTAATTATGTTATTTATTTACATCCCAAATGCTGTCCCCCCCGCACCCAGTCCACCCTTGAAGAGTTCTTCCCCCCTTCACCCATGCACCATTCCTTCCATCTCTTCGCTTCTGAGAGGGTGCCCCATTTGTATCTCCCCCACCCTGGGGCATCAAGACTACAGGATTAGATACATCCTCTCCTACTTAGGCCAGACAAGGCAGTCCTCTGCTGCATATGTGCTGGGGGCCTCAGACCAACCTGTGTGTGCTCTTTGGATAGTGCCTCAATCTCTGGAAGCTCCCAGGACTCTAGGTTAATTGACACTATTGGTCTTCTTATGGAGTTGCTATCTTTCTCAGTCCTTTCAATCCTTTCCCCAAATTTTCCCTAGAGATCCCCTGGCTCCTTCCAATAACTGGCTGTGGGTCTGTACATTTCTGTCTCAGTCAGTTGCTAAGTAGAGCCTCTTAGGCTAGCGCCTCTCAGGAATGCTAGGCTCCTGTCTGCAAGCACAACATAGCATCAGTAATAGTGACAGGGATTGGAGCCCATCCATGAAATGGAGTCTAAGTTGGGTCCATCACTGGTTGGCCATTCCTTCAGTCTCTGCTCCATTTTTGTCTCTACATTTCTTTTAGACAGGAGCAATTTTTGGGTTGAAAGTTTTATAGGTATGGTGGTGTCCCCATCCCTCCATTAGGAGTCCTATCTGACTACTGGAGGTGGTCTCTTCAGGTCCCATATCCCCACCTTTGGGCATTTTGGCTAAGGTCATATACATTGAGTCCTGGAAGATTCCCCAATCCCAGGTCTCTAGTAACTAATCCTGTTATTTTACAAGTTTTCTTGAACTCAAATCTCCTCCCAGATAAGCTGTTTTAACAAGTTTGTGTGTAGACTTCTAGACCTGTCCTTGTGTCAGTTCCTGCACAAATATTTCTATCTGATTTGACTCATAAAGATTCTACATACTGTGTTTGGATTATTCACTTAGTCATACTGTGAGAAGACTGTGTGTATATCAACTCCACTATATTTTAGAAAAATAATGGCTGCCTATAATTAATTCTGTTGAATGAATAGAGAATAGTGAATTATAGCTTCATGGATGGATCATGACATTGATTCCAATGTTTGACAAATGACCACAATGTCTAAGTACATATTTCTCGCACATGCCTTTGAGCTTCCAGATGATTTTCTGATTATATTTTAGAAGTACAATTATAGATTAAAGAGTGTGTATACCATTGTGAAGACCGGATTACCTTCTGGAATGGGTCATTTGCAGACATGACACACACCAGAGATCCTTGTCTCAATATTCTAAGTATTACTTATGTTATTCTTGGCCTTTTAGCCAATGTATCCCTCTGTAGTTCAGGCTGCCCTTGAACTGCCAAGTTCATATAACCTTCTGAGAGCTCAAATTATAGCCATAGGTATAGCTTCAAGTATAGTGGATATTTTTCTTTTGTAGCTGGTCTCTTTTTGAGTTTTGTATATTTGGTAAAAAAACAAAACAAAACAGAAATAACCCCTTGTTTTTCTATTTCTCAGCTTATTCATGATGTCTATTCTTTTTAAATGCATATTGAATATTTGCATTTACTCCTATGTAAATATGTTTTCCATTTTATTATATAATATACATTGCTATATATTCTATAGATATGTGGGTTTCCATGGGCCCCCTTAATTTTCTTCCACTTTAATTTTATTTTTTATTCAAACCACATTTTAATTCTTATACTTTATAAATATATCTTTATGTGCTTATATAATATTATATTCTTTTATACATCTACATGAATAATTTATATAAATTTAAATGTCACTAAACTGATATTTCTATTTCATAAAAGTGTCCCAATACTTTGATATTTACAGGCTATAAATATTAGACAAACAATACAAACAATAAACCATAAGCCTGAGGAATTCCTATAGTAAATCTCAACATAAATAATATGCCATGTCTACATGGGATGCTGGCTCAGTCCTGAACTCTTGTTGATAGCTCTTGGTGTACTACATTAATTTTTAAACATTTCAGGGTGGAGCTAAAGAGATAGCTCAGCAGTTAAGAACACTGACTGGTCTCAAAGAGAACTTGGATTCAGTTCCCAATATCCTCATGGCAACTTACCACTGTATGTAATTTCAATTATAGAGAATCCAACACCATTATAGCATGCTGATGGTGCATAGATATACATAGAGGCAAGATAACCATAGCCATAAATAAAAATAAATATTATAAAAGTAGTCTCAGAGTGTCATAATAATTCTTCCATGAAAAAAATCTTCATCTATCTGTCTATCTATTTATATCATCTATTTATCTATCTTCTCTCTATCACCTACATATATTAATCTGTGTATAGTCTATATATTTTCTACCTTTTATCTATCTCTCTATGTAATCTATATTACTCCATCTAATTACTGAATAACCACCTATAATGTATATTATATATTTAATATTTATCTAAGAGTGTTATGAATGTTAACTCATTTAATTTTCATCACATTCTTATTAGGCAGATGGCCTTATCCAAATTTTAAGTAGAAGAAACATAAATTTCTAGCAATTTGTGCAAATCTACACTGCCACCTGTTCAATACTTCTGTAATTTATACTCAAGCAATTGGATTTCCAACTTCAATTTCTTTCTCACATTTAGAGCAAAATATAAAATTTTACATGTTGGACTTTTCAGTGGTGGTGACAGCCCTATGAAAGCACACAGAGTCTTTAGCCATGCACAGAATTTCCTGTGTGTTCTGTACTCTACTGCTCTCTGACAGGCTGTGGGCAAAAAGCAAGGCTGACTGGAAGATACTCCTTCAGGAAGAGGCAACACTAGAAGTACAATGATTCAAGATGGGGAGGAAAGGTCCCAATAAGAACAGTTTGGATAAGAATATGTTTTCTTTACCAAATTTTATAGAAATATACTTTGGGATTCTTTTCAACATAATTAAATATTTAACAATCTATTGCATATCTTTCTAATATTAAATGTTCCTATTTAGAATTACAGTATGGATTCATTAATCATTTGTGTTTGTATGCCCTTCAGATCATTTTGTCCTTGCTCATGCTGATGCTAAGGGAACCTTTACAATATTGTCTACTTCTCTCTCTATGTAAGAGAACTATGACATTTTAAAAATTGACCATGAACCCAAGCATTTTGCTGATTTTTCATTAATGGGTTAATAGGTTTATTTTGGCTGAAGTTTTAGGCTTTTAAAAAGGTAAAAGCTAACGATAGGTTTGTTTTTATTTTCTGTTCTATAAGATTATGAATTTTCCTCCTACATGCATGCATTTACCCAGAACTTCATTGGAATATGTGAAATTCAGTGTATGGAGTCATCACCTTTGTGCTGCTTTGAACATTAAAGATAATGCTAAGTTTCAGTATTTGGTACAATAAATACTCTGCCTTTAGGAGATACACTTTTACCACATTAGCATGCTGAAAAGGTTTAGTAGGGGATTGTCATAATGTTTGTTTTCAACTTCTTCAGAATAATGGAAGAATGCTTTACTTTTCTCACAAATTAATAAGTTCCATTTACATGCTTCTTAAAAAGTTGAACCCTCCTTTCTTCCTTATCTAAAAATAATAAAATAAAATATGGGCAGCATACATACTTTATGTATACTATAGACTTTTTTACACGTTGTTCTTTTCAACCATAAGTGAGCATAGCTCTTGTTTTTTTGTGGTTTTTGTTTGTTTGTTTTATTTCTAGTATGCTTTTGGCTTTACTTTCAGGATTTAGCTGATTGATTGTATCTAATGAGGTTAATTTTCCCGTATTTTTCTTCTTGACCACAATTTCTTAGTGATGGTCAGGATCTGAATGTTGACAGCTAGCTGCTCAGCATTATGAGCTGCAGACTTGATAATGTCCCAGAAGTTATCCATCCATAACATATGTAACACATAACATTACATAACATAACATAACATAACATAACATAACATAACATAACATAACATAACATAACATAACATAACATAACTTAGAAGTGCTCAAATCCATAACGTTTCCCCCCAGTGTTCACCATGCTTACAATTTCATATAATTCTTCTTGAGTCAAATGTAATCATACACATTCTTTCATACAAGAATCACTCATAGCAGAGGTAGTAATTGCCACCTGTGCATGTATAAGTTCATTTATAGTATACATTTACAAAATTAAATAAAAAATTAAAAAATTATATCGTCCATAGTTGTATCTGGTTTTCATATTATTTGTTATATTTTCCTTCTTTCTGAATTATCTACAGTTTTGAAGTGAAACTAGCTGTGTGTTATGTTTTCAAAGAATATTATACATTAATGTTCTATTATTCAGACATATTTTTCTCTATAAATTATTTTTACTTCATGTTCATTGTTTATATATTTTTATGGTTTCCAAATTTTTATTATACATCATGTTTGTAGCTGCATATTTTCCTCTCTGTACTGTATTCTCTATAAATTACAATTTATTTCTCTGGTTATTTTTCTTGAGTATATAGTTTCCAACTTTCTCAATAAGGGATATTAAATTCAGGAGACACTCTCAATGTCTTAATTTTTTTGCATTGCACTTAGCTTTCCTTTTTTTTTTTTTTTTCCCTTTGGTATTTGTTTATTTCGCGTGTGCATGACCTGCACGGCATGGCAAGCAGTTGAAGGTCAGAGGACTCAGTTCTCTCCCCGCTCTGGCTGGCCAGGGTCCCAGGCAGTCTCCCGTGAGATGCCCATCATCACACTACAGCTTCTTGTTCTTGTTCAGCCGGTTGGTTGTGACGCCAGATATTCTGTTTGCGAAGTAGTCGCCAGTACTCTCGGGACTCTGGTTCTAGTTCCTCTAGCTTTTTGAGGGGACCCAAGTTCACCTGGAACAGCCATGTGGGGTACTCAGAGTCTGCTTTCAGGCCCACATCCTGGCCCTCCTTGTTAGATGTTGACCCCCATGGCGTGTGTGGTGAGCTGAGTGGGGTCTATGCACACCTCGGGGTCCTTCAGGGCCTCAGCGGTCATGCCACCCTTGCCGCCCTTGCCAACTGGCTTTTTAGCATATTCCCAGATAGAGAATCCTCCAGGTCTTCCGGGGACAGGGAGTGCCCGGGGATGCCAGCGGGCCCACATCCGGGAAGCCCGGAGGAGATGGGCGGCCGCCATGAAGCTGGCCGGCAGCTCGCACGTCGCACTTAGCTTTCCTTATAGATATGTTTCTTTCACTACTACAGAGTGCTGAATTTTTACTAATGACTGAGAATGAGATGTTTTGTTTTTAATTGCAAATATCTCCTAATATTGAGATTTCCTTTATATTTTACTATGTAGCTATTTGGCAATATTCCAAGTATTCTTTAATTTTTTGTTTATTGACATTCCATATTCTTATTAGATATTTTATCTGAGATTTATGATTTATTAATTATATTACTATTATTTATTAAAATATATTAAATATATTTTTATTTCTGTTCAAATATGCTGTTAATTCTTTAAGAAATTGGTTTTATACTATACAACTATAATAATGAGTGTGTAAATTTGTTTTGTATTCTTGTAATTTATCCCTTACATATTTGACAACTATAGTTTTACTTGCATAATATCCACATTTTTATAGCAGTTAGGTGAAATTTACATAAATATATGTGTGTGTGTGTGTGTGTATGGCAAAACATAAAGATCACTGCCTAGCACCACTAACCCCTACCTTTATATTTATTTTGTTAGGGTTTATTTTTTCCATTTTAGTGAACTGCTGTTGAATATTTTAGAAAGATGATCATTGCTCTGTGCCCAGGTGGGCATAGCACTTACATTCTTGTTATGGGTAGTGATGGTGAGGATTTCCTGCAGTCTGTATTTCTGGCTGTGCCTGGAATTTCATGCCCAAACAACAAAGAACCTACCAACAATTGGTGTGCCTCTTGCAGAACTTTGATCATCTAATTACCAGCCATGAAGTCAAGGATCTGCTCTTTGCTCTCTGTTCTCCCAAAGAAGGTAGGGTGTCAAGTCCTCCTACCCAGTGGAAGTTGAAGGACTGCCTTGAGCATCAATCCTCACTTTCAAACTGGTTTTGAGAAAAACTCTCCTTATCATTATCACCTTCACTATCATCATCATCATCAATCCTTTTCCAATCACCATTCTCCTTCTCTTGGTTTTTGTCATCATCATCATTGTCATCATTGCCATCGTCATTGTCTTCTTTATACTGTATACATCAGGCTCACTGGTCTGTGAGCTTCTGAAGATTCTTCTGGCTCCATCTCCCACTAGAATTTCAGACATATGCTGTTGTGCTATCTTTCCATGAGTTTTTGAGAGGCAAACACAGGCCTTCATGCTTTCACAGCAGGTATTTTATTCCCTGGGCCATATTCTCAGCACTGCTACAGTGTTAAGAAACAGTTTTTGTTCTGCCATAGTGTCAGAAACATGTATGCATACAGTAAAAACCCAGCATGTTCTACCTTTATGCTGATGGTGACATGCATATGTACTCATCATTCTGAGAGCCATGTTCCAAGACTTTGTTTGAAGTTACTTAAAAAGTGAATCATCCAGGTAATCATTTAACACCTCTGAGACTTTTCACAGTGTCAGTTACAAAAACTAAAACTGACAGTGAGAAAGAAAGTCCTGTTATTTTTCTTCACATACTGTATTAAGTTTAAGTTGCGTGTAACTGGAAATTACTGAAACTCCATATGTCATGAGTATGTTATTTCTGACTTTCTCTCTGAGTGATTACCCTTCTGGATATACTCAGTGTCAAAGGTAGGGAAGTACAGAGTAATTGCAAGAGGAACAAGGTCTTTGAAGGTTTTCCAGGTTTTGGCCAAAAGGCTAGGAAGAAATTCAGCTTGATTTACAGAACAGGGGAGATTTCTTTCCTTAGCCTTAACATTAGCAGTTATTTTCAATTCTGCAATTATACACTGGTGAGAAGCTAATTTGTGACTTGACTCTTAAATTCATACTCCCAAATTGTAAACTCAGTTGCTATCAAACATTTGCTGCCATGAACTAGCCTAAAATGAAACAAACAAACATAAAACACTTTTTGGCTTTATTGTCAAGGAGGAAAGGTCTTATTTTTGCCTGTCCACCTTAAAACTTTTAAAGAGTTACTTCTTTGAGATACCTTGCAACCTCATTCATGACTCCTGTTTAGAGTTTGAAGGGGATTTTACCATGAAACTTTAAGATTTCCTCCTTAAACACACACAGCACAATTTACAGAGTTCATCTTTACTGTGGACTTGAACAGGTACACTGAGCTCCATACTGGCTGCTTTAGTTTGCACTTCTACCAACAATGAATGAATGTTTCTCTTACTCCACTTCCTGGCCAGAATGAGCTGTCATTTGTTATGTTGATCTTAACTATTATGACAGGTGTATGATGAAATCTTAGCATAGTTTTCTTTTGCATTTCTATGATGGCTAAGGATGTTGAATATTTCTTTGCTCCCCAGGAATTGGAGTTCATTCTGTTGAGAATTATTTTTATATATGTACCACATTTTTAGTTATATATAGTTTCCTGGGTTCTTTATATAAGTTTTATATCAGTCCTCTATCATTTGCATAGTCAGAAAAAATCTTTTCATGGTTGAATGATTGATAAAGTGTCACTCTTTTTTTTTTTTTAATCTATTGATGGTGTCCTTTGACCTACAGAAGTTTTTCAGTTTCATGGGGTCCCATTTATCAGTTGCTGATCTTAGAGCCTGAGCTTCCTTCTGTAAGTAGAGGGAAAAATGAGACAAATTCAAAGTTTATTCTTCACAGACAAATTGGGAAAAGCAAATATGCTAGATTATATCAAATAAAGAAAGACATTTTCTACATAGTTTGAATGTAAAACAAAATGTGTAGGTTTAATGTTGATACATACATCTCATATATTTCACTTCACTGGCAACTGATTTCATGTGTGGATATTTCTCCCTAATATGTCATCATTTATGTAATGCATAATGTCACTCCTAGAAGCCCACTGTAGAACCATGCCAGATTGATCTTCATTTCTGGGCTGTGCATAGGACCTTACCTTCCTAAACACAGTGTTCAGGTTCAACATTTACTTTTAACGTTAACTATGGAGTCTTTTCTAGCCTCCTTCTGTTTTATCTTTGAGTCCATAGCAATATATGTAGTATAGAAGGAGTCCTAACAGGGAGGTAAAACTTATGCTTTTTTTTTTTTTGTCTTCAAGGTGTTTACAATTTGATTTTACTTTTATGAAGTTTCCTTATCCCATACTTCATAATGTTGAATTATTTCCTATATAAATATATTCTTTGGCTGAAGTTAGGAGCTCCAGATAATTGTGTTCTGAATATTAGCCAGGTTTCTTGCATGTACTTTCTTTTATTCTCAGCATGGATGACTCTTTTTCCATTGTAAAGACTTCTTAATAGCAAAAAGGAAATCTTAAAGACTTGGTCGCATCTAATGGGACCACTTTGGGAAGCTGCTGTGACTGTTTTGTTGGAGAATTGGAAACAAGTGTCTTCTCACTCGTCATGCAGCACCAATGACAGACCAAAGCAACTTTTCCACCAAAATCTAGCTTGCTGACTTGGTGATCCTAGTGGTTATACTTACAGGTACATAGGCTAGTGGTTACTTACTGAATCCCCGTTGCATGGTTTCTGTTAGTTGTCAACTTGGCAGAATTCATAATCACTGGCACAATTCGGCTTCTGATATGTCAGTGGTGAGTCATGTCTATGCCTTTGAGTTGGGGAGATAAACCCTTTGTCTGATCCTATCTTGTGTCTTGTAGAATATAAGTGAAGAAAAGAAAGTAGTTAGCCTGTGTACTCATCCCTTCTTGTTTTTTAGTTGTGGATGTGATGTTAACAGCTGCACAGAGCTCCTTCTCTAGTGATGTCTTCCCATGGTGGAATATAATTTGAACTGTTATAAAAAAATGAACTCTTCTTTGTGAGTTGTTTTTAGGAGGGTTTTGTCACAGTATCAGGGGAAAAGAAGAAAAAAAAAGTTTACCCCAAATAGCTTCATCAATGAGTTTTCTTATTCCAGCCTGATTTTGATTTTGACTTCCCCATAGCTGGGGAATGCCCATTCAGTAACAACTGACATCTGTAGACTTGCTTTATCCTTCACCCACAAGACAATGTACAGTTGGAACATAATTGCAGACATTTCTTGGGGAGGGACAGTAGATAATCAGGAAGATACAATGACTTGAATCCTAGAACCACCTTTCTTTTCCTTTATGAAAGAATGATATCAAGCTACAGCCTTCATATTTCTTTCTAGTACTTAATAGCTGCTCGTTGTGGGGGCAATGGCTCTCATACATAGAGGACAGCATTGCATAACAAAGACACTAACTACATTTTCCCAGAATGTTATGAAAGAACTATTTCAAGTGAATAGAAATATAAGAAAAGAACAGGTTAAAATATATCTTTCTAATAGACTTTTAGACTGTAATTTATTCCACTAAATTTCCCTTTTGTTTAGATTATTGTTGGTTTTCATATTTGAAAAGGGCAAATGTAGGCAGTAATTTGATTTGTAATAATAGCTTCCATCAAGATATAAAGGAGAGAAAGAAAATTTAACCTGAGCTTTTCAAAGTTATTTCTACACACACACACACACACACACAAAGATGTGTGTGTGTATATGTGTGTATGTGTATATAATAGGAAATATAAAATAATATAATTACCAGTTTCATCATACCACCTTGCCCACCAACTAGAATACATATTTATTGCATAACTCCAAATTTTATCACTTACATGTCTTAAATTTCATCTAATTATTATCCTAACAAAGTATGTATACAACTGGAGGTATGATTCATTTTAATAAGAGTTCTTCAAGTATGAAATTGTGAAAATATGCACGTTAAATATTTCCAAATTATAATTGTGAGGCAGTCATAGAGTAGACATTACCATTTAGAAAGAGGAAGATTAAAATTTATGGGGTCATAAATAACTAGCAAGTTCAAAACTTGGCAGAACAAATTCCAATCAATTTTGAACATCAAACATTGCACATTGCAACATTGGTTCCACACTGATCCTGCTGGAGTACCTGTGCTGTCTTAAATATTAACTATGGCAGGACCTCTAGTGTTTTGAGTTGTCAGTCCTAATAAGAGCCTGTCTGTACCAAAACCACAGAAGGGACAGATCTCCCCAAGCTGGGTATCTGGTGAGAGTCCAGACATTTCAGTCTCAGAATAACCTAGATGGTCATGCTTCCCCCTCCTTAAAGGATAAAGTATTTGCTGAGCTTACTCCCTTATCATATAACCTTTCAGGATGCCTACAGCCTTTTTTCATTTTTGTCTTGTATGTTCCCATTTTAGTCCATGAGAACAGCATTTCTGCTGGCATAAGCCTTTCTTTAGTACTGGCTTCTCCTCACAGGCTGATTGCATCATGTATCACGCTCATAATCTCTTTATGGAGCTGTTCTCTAGCCCCAGATTTGGAGTTCTCTGTAGGTCATGAATTCTCTTCACTCAGTTATCTCATAAACTCTCTGTCTCTGTCTCTCTGTCTCTGTATCTCTGTCTCTGTATCTCTGTCTCTCTTACTTTCTTTCCTCTCTTCCCCACCACAACCCAACTGATATGAATAGCATGTACATTCTTTTTGCTAAATTCCTTCTCTATGTACCCCTCTTCTTTCACTATTGTATATTACGAGGAAAAGCAGGGGTATACCTATAATTAGTTTGCTTAGCAACTCCCTCAGTGGAATATCAACTATCTCACTTATCATGTTTACTTTCCACACTAGGAATGAGTTAAGTGAGTGATTTGTCACTTTTTATAAGGAATGCCAATGTCCAATAGAATCTCCCCCATTTTCACCTGAGATTTACAGATATGTTCTTTCTTCTCTGTAGAAATTTTGGGTTGAAAGTTTTGTGGGTGTGTTGTTGTGCTCCTCCCTCCACTGGAAGTCCTACCTGGGTACAGGAGGTGGCCACATCAGTCTCCATATTCCCCAATGCTAGAAGAATCATCTTGGGTAACCTCATAGCTTCTCAAGAGCCTCTCCTCTCCTTAGTGCCCACCTTGCCACAGTGATGCCCCCCCAATGACTTTTGATCTCTCTACCAGCCCCTCCAGAGCTCCCTCCCCACACTGGATACCCACCTCCTCTGTAACCCCCATTTTCCTCTCTCCATCCATTTCTGATGTCAATTTTATTTCCCCTTCAACCCAGAGCCTGTGTCTGGAAACAAATGAGCAGAACTTGTGACCATAGTAACTGAGCCAAAAATGGGGCCAGGACCAGCAGAATATAGAACTCAGCAGTTGCAATCAGTTTCCTTAGGATTCCTGAATTCTACAGTAGAGGCTCCTGTTCTTAAACAGTGGCATGGTTGTTAGCTTTGCATTTGGACCACCTTCCTCTTCTTTGAGGATTCTGCCTCTCACTTAAGAAATTCATAGTTGATAATATATAAAAACTCATGTTAGGACTTTTTTTGTTGTTTTTTAATTGTCTGACTTCAAAAGATATATAGTATGACATCTATGTCTTAGCATTAGATATTTTAATAACTAATACTGATTTATTAATTCCATATAATTTCCTGTAAGTTATACAATTGCCACCTATTGTGTTCTAAATCCAAATTGGACTGAGCAAGGCAGGAGGAGGGAACTAGTAAGCTGCACTCCTTCATGGCCTAAGCCTCCAGGGTCCTGCCCTGCTTGAGTTCTTGCCCTGACTTCTTCTATCATAAACTGTGATGTGGAAGTGTAAGAAGAAATAGATGCCTTCTTCACTAAATTTCTTTCAGTTATGCTGTAGTAAAAGTGCTGTTTTACTACAGCAATAGACACGCTAAACAAGATAGCCACTGTCTGCTTGCTGCCTGTATTTTGAGCTTCATAAAGTTCTTCTATTCACTTTTCCATACTACAAAAATAGCATTATAAAATAGCTCAATAAGTTCATTGAATATTTGACAAATTCCTGTTCAACATGGAGACTTAACTGAATTGTTTCATAGGCACAAATATTATATTTCTCTATGGGTTTCCAAAAACTCAAAGCTCAAGACACTCTGGGGTTGTTGTGTGAAGGACTCTCTTGCTCTCCTTCTCCTGTTAACTTAGTATGTACACACATACAGTTGTGGATGCATGGATGTGAATGCTTGTTTGTACATTCATCTCAACAGACTAGCTTTTTGGCTGCTACTGTTTTAACTTGAGATCATGTTAAATACATAAGAAAATAGCTTCAGTTGAGTGTGTGATCTAACACATTAGCTTCAGTAGCCTTCTAGGAAACAAGTATCATAGCCTGATGTGGTGCTGTGTGCCTTGAATCCCATCATTTAGGAAGTAGATGCACATTGATTTCTATGTGTTTGAGCCCAGTCTCACCCACATTGGGAGTTCCAGGTTATCTAGAACTACAGAGTGAATACTTCTCACCCACCACATAAAAGAAGAAAGTCAGATACAGGACAAGAGGCAAAAATAAATACACAAAGCAAACTTTCAAATGTCTTTTCTTCATAAACAACTGAGAAATCAGAGAATGTATCTTAATGATTCCAGAAAGTGTTAAGGAAATATTTTTAAAGATTTATGTGCACACAGACATAGGGAGAAATGAAAGGATTGAAAAATGAATAGAGATGTTGACATTCACTGGATGTTTGCTTGTACCACTACTCCTAGTGCTTCTCTGTTAATTCCATGAAAATACCTTTGAAATCCATGAGGTTTCCCACTTTTAAGGTAATTAAAGAGACAGAACAAAATTGATACTTCCCAGAAATATCTAAAAGGTGAAAGGCTGTGCTCTCACTCTTTTGCTCTGTTACTTTGTTGGCTGTCTTGACTATCCTGGGTCACACAGTAATTGTAAACAATCCCCCTCATCTTCAGAGGAATCCATGGGTGCCATTGTTTGTACTATAACTCTAAGGTCTCCCAGTAATGTTCCTTATTTCCAGGTTGCAACTACCTAATTCTAGAGTCACTATTTATGGCACTGTTAATAACACATTCCAACAATTTTTAGACAGTCATCATCCAATTGGAAGGGATCATAACTCAGCAAAGAGCTGTTAATGCATGAAGATACCTCTGAGCTGGGAAGTAGGAAGTGGGGTCAAAGAGATGTGATGAAGTGGCAGAAAGTCCCCTGTTTAAGAGAGATGCTTTGAATGAGGAATGACTGAATTGTTAGTACCTCCTGTATCCTCAATTAGATCACAGGGCATGAATTTGTTTTTCAAAATGTTCCTCATCATGGAAGAGTGAAGTATGAAGCTAATTTTGTACATAAAAATTACCTGAAACTGGGAAAGAAAGCAGAAAAGAATGGATTATAATAACATAATAAATGACAGCATTGCATAGCAATATTTGCACAGGCCTCTTCAAAGATTGGTATACTTTGCAAAAAAAAAAAAAAAAAAAAAAAACCAGAAATATTTGCATTTCATAGGATGGAAGAGCCCATTTGGAGAGAGGGAGCAGGTATCATACCCTTGGGTAGAAATGGGTTACTCTCTCTTTCACACTTTAATTCTTTATTGGATTTTTTTGATCAATGAGAGTCATTGCTACAGAGAAAGGTGAGGCTCACTGTTATAATAACATGATTAATGATCACTACTTCCAAGACAAAGTGAGGAATTATTTTTCTATAGTGAATAAGCATGACAAGATTTTTTTTATTCAATTGTGAGCTGTTATTTTTTTCCAAGCAAAAACATTATTGTGTTTCTAAGAACTGCCACATCTTAGTAAGTATTATATAAATTACTCTTAAAGTTGATTGGTTTGTAATTAAGTGGAGAGAATGATGAATTGAAATATAAAAGATGTATATTTAATTTCATCTAAATGAATTTAAAATATAAAATCTGAAACTACTAGAAAAATAGGACTATCCAGAAACAGTATTATTTGAATCAACTGGTAAAAATGAAAAAATTTAAAATATAAAAGGAAGTTTTAAATATATTTAAATCAAACACACAAACTCAGTGAAGATGACACATGTATCTGGTTTTATGTGTTTTTTGTTTTTGTCATTGTTTTTTGTTTGTTTGTTTTTTGTTTGTTTGTTTGCCAAGACTATGTTTTTGAGGGCATGGTATGGTGTGGTGGGAGGGAAGGACTCAGCAGGCCCATGCTGAGGCATTTACTTCTCTGCTCCCAGAGGTACTAGCCATGAGATGGCTGCAGTATAGAATATACTTTCTTTGAGGCCATAGGAAGGGCAGTTGAAAGAGTAGAGGCAGAGAAAGGAAGGGAACAGAAAATGATGGAGAGAGAAAGAGAAAGAAAGAGGGAGACAAAGGGGAGGGAGGAGAGGACAGATGTGGGATAGAGCGTCTGGAGGGGTAACCAGGAAGTGGGATATCATTTGGATGTAAATGAATGGAATGATTAAAATAAAAAAAAAAGAAATAGAAAGAGAGAGGAGACAAGGCTGGCCAAGATCATTTGGAGGGAGGAAAAGGAAGAGGAGAGATGAAAAAAAGGATCATGGAAAGAAGAGAGCCAGAGAGAGAAAGGGCAGGGAGAGGGAGAAGGGAGGGGAAGAAGGGAGGGGGAGAAGAGAGAGGGGAGGGGAGAGGGGGAGGGAGAGAGGGAGAGAGAGAGAGAGCGAGAGAGAGCGAGAGAGACAGAGACAGAGAGACAGAGAGACACAAAGAGAGACAGAGAAACAGACAGATAGACAGCAGAGTGCGCAAGGAGCTGCCAAAGAGTTCCTTTTATAACCAGCCAGGCCTACCTGGCTATTGCAGAGCCAAGAAGGAAGGCCAAGAGTATCTAAAATAGTGTTTTTGCAAATGAAAATGTAAAACTTTGTATAGTGCTATCTACTTAGAAACAAATCTTATTTATTTTTAATAATTTCCAATTATATCTAAGGAAGAAAGAGATATATAGTCACTTGTATAATCTGTCATTTATTGCACTTCTTTTAATGAAGAATTCTTACTGTGCCATTATTTGAGACTGTGTAATAATGGAAAAAGGGTCACCTGTATTTATTGAAATAAATATTACTTTTGATATATGTTAATGAGGAATGAAAACTGTTTTGTTCTTCCACTATCCTATTCTGTAACTTCTTCAATTAGAGTTTTATCTTTTGGTGGCTATATATTTATGTATGTTTATTGTATGCACTGTGGTGTTTGTACTCATGTTCATACTAAGAATGACTGGTGTTTATCCTTATAAACCTTATGACCTAACTTTGAGAAGCAGCCTTTACTCCAATGATACAGAGGAGATCATATGAAAATAAGCCCCAGTACAAGGGAACGCCAGGGCCAAAAAAAATGGGAATGGGTGTGTAGGGAAGTGGGGGGGGAGGGTATGGGGGACTTTTGGGATAGCATTGGAAATGTAATTGAGGAAAATATGTAATAAAAAATATTAAAAATTAAAAAAAATAAGAATGTGGGACTTGCAGCTGACATCAGCACACCAAGTATCAAAAGAAGTGTTTGAGGATGTGTAATGTAACATTGGAGTAAAAACAGTTAAGAATTGATCAATAGCATTGAGGGCCAATAAGCACTGGCATTCTGAAATTTTTACATCAATTACACTTGAGCTTAGAAAATTGTCAGAAGCTACATATAATGGCTCTTTTGAAGTCACTTGTTAAAAATATCTCAAACCTTGATATCTAAGAAATTTGATAGCATCATGTGAATATTATAATAGTGAAAATGATAATATTGTTTAAACTAGCTAACTGAAAGTTCATGTACATCTTTTGTCCAGAGATAAATGTATGTACTCTCATTCTTTCATGCTCTTACATTCATTCTTGTCATGACTGAAAGTCTGAAGCAAAATCATGTATAATAGCAAGGTTTAAGAATATTTAAGAATACAGAGGCAGATGTTAGCAGCCAACAGATGGACTGGGCGTGGGGTCCCTAATAGAGGAATTAGAGAAGGGACTGAAGGAGTTGAAGGGGTTTGCAACCCCATAAGAAGAACAACAATATCAACCAACTAGACCCCCCCCCCAGAGTTTACAGAGACTAAGCCATCAACAAAGGAGTACATGTGGCTACAGCTGCATCTGTAGCAGAGGACGGCCTTGTCATGCATCAATGGAAGGAGAGGTCATTGGTTCAATGAAGGCTCAATAGATGCCCCAGTATAGGGGAATCCAGTGCAGGGAGGTGGGAGTGGGTGGGTGGCAAAACACCCTCATAGAAACAGGGGGAGGGAGGATGATATAGGGTGTTTTCAGAAGGGAGGGAAACCAGGAAAGGGAATAACATTTGAATTGTAAATAAATATCCAATAAAAAAAGAGAAAAAAAGAATACTGTTTTAAATTTGTTTTGAAAATAATTTTGTATGTTACACAATTTCTTACATATTATTTAAATTTAAAATACATATATAATAATCGAGAAAACCTACAAAACCCACCTCAGTGTGTCATTCACGTCCAGGGATGATGGTGTACTGTCTCTTATGTGCTTTTATAGATGCTCTAATTGCAGCTCCTTCATTTATATGTTCTTAAGCAAACAGTTCTGTGAGGTACCTGCACTCCCATCTCAGAAAGGAAATTTAGTGACAGAGCTAAGATAGGAGCCCAGATCATTAATGCTTCAAAAGTTATGCTAATGCCATTATTCCCTCCCTCTTTGAGGGAAAAAGATGAAGAAGCCAGGACTTAGCTCCCAAGTATGCTCAACTTTGATATATATATATATATATATATATGTATATATATATATACATATATATATATATATATATAATTCTGTTATTCTATAAGGGAAATAAAAGATTCTTTGTGGTGGTGATGACCACTGCTATTGTTAATTTCTATTTCCCCTCTCAGGCCAATAGGGAAGTGCTGCCTAATTACACTTCAGTATATTTAGGATGAGACATAGGATTAGTTCACAATCTAAGCTCAGCTTGGGTAAAGACTCAGAGCATCCATTATAGTTATTCAGTTGTGACTCTCTAATTGTGACTCTTTTTACCTGAGTATTTGCTATACCATCTTGGATATATTAGATATAAAATAGAAATATATAAAAATTAATATAAAGAAATTTACCTCAAAACAATATTTGATATAAGTGTGATTTCTTGAAGATGAAAGAAAAGTTACATACTGAAATGTTTATTGTTATTTGTTTTTACATAAGAAATTAAAATTTACCAGACATCACAGGACAGAGAACATATTAAAAAGGTTTTAAAATATTGAATATAATTTTCATTCAATATTCATCAATGCTTAGAATTTTTTAATATGAATAGCTAGTGGAAAATGGCAGAAATATTTCATGATTATTTCTCAATTAGTGAATCTACTCTAATCCCAAACTAAAGGTATCTAATGATTTTTTTCTCAAATAAAAATTCAGGTCAGCAATTCAAGCAGCAATCTTTAAAATCAAACACTGTAACACAATTCAGTCCCACAGATATACTAATTTGAGTCTAAGACGCTAAGGAATGATGGTTGATCATTATTCCTCATGATAATTAGGTTTCTTTTCCATAATTAAAAAGTATCTTTCTATTGAACAGAAAGTTTTGTTCATACAGTCAAAACACTGAAATTCATAGAAGAGAGCTATCTGCATGAATCTGAGCTGCAGTTATTCAGCCAGTGTGTGCTGACAGTCCTCTGTATGACAGCAGACAGAATAGAGTGTGCATGTGTGTATTCAGAACAAAGACTGAAGTGAGCTTGTGCAGTGCAAAATAGTTGCAAGCTCCCAGAAGGTCTCTGGCTTTATTTTTTGATTTTTAAGTAGGCTTTGGTGGTCACTTTATGTTAGAAGTCTTCTAGTTGTTGATCTTTTTTTTTTTTTTGAGCCCTACAGTCTATTTTGAGACCCTGTACAGGGTTGTTACTACAGTTTAGGGAACTGGAAATTGCACTAATATTTATTATTCTCTGGATTTCCTAGTTACAGTGATGTAATGTAACTAGTTAGTGTTTTATGCACAGTGTTTTCTGTATTCTCTGTTTTTGATTTAAATGTGTTTAATATTTATTAAGGTAAGTGGCTCTATATAGTATTTGGTTGCTTGAAATACTATTAAAGCAATAGGGGAGCAAGTTAAGAAAAACATGGTAAAACAAAATCAATACGTAACCCAGGGTGATGTGAGGGCCACAGATGGGGCACTAAGAGAAGAATACCAAGAAAAGAGATACTTTTTTGAGCATATTATTAAACAGTAACCTATAATCTAAGGGAAGGCTGTGAAAAATCGAAGAGAAAGTGCTTTATGGGATATAAAAGACATATAACAACATCTTGAGACAGCAACGTGCTTGGTGTGGCTGATTACGTGGACAGAGTCCAGCATGACCAGACCCCAGTGGTCAGAGAGGCATTGTGCAGGAAAGAGACCACAGAAGGGCCAGAGAACAGAAAACCTTAGCTCATGTTAAGGAACACAGCTTCCATTTAGAACAGTGGAGGGCTTGGAAAGAACAGTTTCTTCATCCAAGGCTCAGGGATCATTGCAGAAGAGAGCACAGGGAATTTGTAAGAGCCTTGGAAATAGTACATTTCTTGTGAGATTGTGTATCCTCGGAATCTCAGAGAAGCTATACCTATGACGTTTTATAATCATGGTAGCCAAACAAGGGTAATACCAATAGATATGCTAATTGTGAAAAGTAAAGCTCAGGAGGAGGTTTTTATCCTCCTTAAAGAACTGTAGACAACTAACAAATACTGAAGCCAGGAAATGTCTTCACTGGGTAAAGCTCAGAAATTAGTCATTCAATACCACACAGTCAACACTGAAAATATATACGTACAAGTGACATTATATATACATTAAGCAGGATTTATATTTTTCGAATACAAATTTACACACACATACCAATTCCAAAGATGTAGCCATGAATTTAAAAGAGAACAAGGGGAGAGTTTCATAGGAAGATTTGAAGGAAGGAAACAGGAGGAGAAAATGTTGCAATAGTATCATAATCTCAATTTTTAAAAAAAAAAGAGAGAGAAATGCCTTCATTAGTAAAGAGAAAGAATGGATCAGAGGAATGGTTGAAGACTGGAGATCCAGCAGGTGATTGCTAGAATAATGTAGATGTAAATGAGGCATTACATGACATCTCTGTGAGTATGTTGGGGGCATAAAAGTTTATTACATTATATTTAATTATGTTGCAAAAGTAGAATATAGCAAGTGGGGCTTCTAAATATACTGGAGTAAGGGAGTTGAAGACTATTTTGGTGAATTTTGTTTTCTGTGTCCTGACCATTCCAATGTCCCCAGAGTATATGATTATGATTTCTGATGGATTACAGTGTTTTGGTTCTTTAAATCTTTGATTCTCTTAGAGCTGATTTTTGTATCTGGAAGAGAAGGGGTATTTTTTAACTCTTAGATTTATGGATGTCCTATTTATTGAAGATTTCCTTCACTGCATGCCTTGTGGCCTCATTTGGAAAGTCTGTTTACTCAAATCTCTGGGTTATTGGAGCCATCTGTGATAGCATGAGGGTCATTATTCTGTGTCTTTTTGAATTACAGGAAGAGTTGAAGATAAGCATGTGAGAGTTACCCACATGTAGAGATCTCTCTTGGGGTCATCTGAGGAAAGAATGTAGCTCTATATTTCATGTGTTATGTATGGTATATCAACCTTTAGAAACTGGACAGAAAGGGAAGAAATAACAAGCAATGACGGTAAGAGAGATCATCCAAGACTCAACTGAGGTCCTACAAGCTTACAGTCCAAACTGTTTAATAAATAAGAGGTGGCAACTATAGCCTGACTCTTGGAAAATTGAAAAGGTATGATTTTTTTCCCTTTGGAAACAAGTTATTTGCGAACGAGAGAAAAATCCTTCTGAATAGATGCTGACAGAGGGTTGAACATAGTGGGTAGAGATATGCCTAGAGTGTAAGAAAGTGAGGAAAAGTTTCTTCAAGCATTTTCAGGTGAGGAGCATCAGACAGCTGAAGTGTGTTGTGGGGGGAGGTTGATTGGTCAAGGCCAAACTTTCCCCTCACAAGGGAAACTGTGGAGGATGCTGTAGAAACTGGTGGTGTCGAAAGATACTGAGGATCCAAGTTGTGTACTAGGACATGATTGACACAAGTCCTAGGATGGTTTTCTACCTAATGCTTACCAGTGCCCTGACTTTGTTTGATCTTCTTATCTGTAAACCAGTGGAGAGAATCTGACTTACTTCTGAGCTTCCTTTTAAATTGAATATTCAGCAGATTTATTTGGTTCCCATCCTTATGCTTTAAAGCAATGATGAAGACATGGCATATATCCTGAGGCTGTTTATACTTAAATTGAATGTAGAAAATTTGAAGATGAATCTAAAAAATATTTAGGTCTATTTTCTCCAAGGGAATATTTTTTTATGGTTCATTTATGAAGCTGTCTGTATTGCTTTCTGTGAGAAAACTGTTGTCATCGATTCTTTAGATTGCTTATCCTCCTGCAGAAACTGTTATATTTTTTGAAATTTCAGATCATAATTTTCACATTTGTTTTATTGCTTTAATATCTCTTTCACTGCTTTTTCCAATGAACCATATGACAGATGCAGCAAGAAGATTTAAGTAAGAGATATTCATTAAAAGCAATATAATTTTCAAATAATGTTCATTATGGAGATATTCGAAGAATGATATTTTTCCTCTATTTTGCTGTTAAAAATCTCCAGATGACGTTCTCTGAAAGGGATTATAGTAGGGACATTAATAACTTTGTTGTTGTATCATTTATATTATATTCAATATGTTAGTAGAAATTGGCTAAATTATATTGGTCAAGATGATTTTATTTTTCAAACAAACAAACAAACAAACATACCACTATACACATTTAAAGAGAACAAACCTAGTATTTAATACTAGTAAAATGCAAATCCATATATTGAAAATGAACCACCACTCATTAAGTTGGTTGAAGTGAGTGTATGATGAGGATTTGCTTTGGAGTTATTTAAATGCAGCATTGCAAAATCTCAATTGTATCTCTTTCTTTGTAAATAACTAAATCGTTTTAAGGGCACTTGTCACAGTCTGGTCTTTCTAGGAAAATTCTGGATCCAGGAAGAATTAAGCATTGAAAAGAGCTAATTTACAATCTAGGATACAAACACATCTAAAATATGGAATTCTAAAACCATGGAAACCTACTTTTAATCTCTCAAAATATGCAAATTAATGACTTAAATACCCTTTTCACGTAAGAATCAATTAATCAATTCATTGGTGTGATTAAGACAAAAAACAAAAAAACAAAAACAAAAACAAAACCTAAATAAGACCCACACATGTTGATCAGACAAGAGGTTATGATGTACAGTGAATTTTGATGGAAGTAATTATATATGCAAAAGGTACTTTAGCTTGTTTTCTCTTAGCAATTTTTAACAGCACAGTGGATATTGTTTATAATCTGTGTCGCCAAGGTCTATCGTTTAATCCTGTGACTTGCTGTCACTGTGTGTAACACTGGACCTGCCTCTCACTCGCCTTCCATTCTGTATGCTCTGGAGAAGCAGGGGAATTTGGTCCATGTTTCATTTTACTGGGCAGGAGGAATGTATAGATCCCAGAGATGAAGACTCAGGTGAATGATATGTTTCATTAAGTCTTCAGGCAAGGGTAATGGTTCATAAGAAGATCTACACTATAGACTTGATTGCTTTGTATTATCGAGATTATACTATACAGATTTTTAACACGATCTGCCTGAAATTCTTTCCTGAAACTGTGGGCAAGATAAGTAGATTCTCTTACCAATGTTGTCACAAGGTGCCCAAAGAATGCAAAAATCCTTTGGTCAATTTGTAGCCATTTTAGAAAGCCAGACTTCTACTTACCTATTACAAATATCTGTGAGCTTCACAATAAGGAAACGTATTGAACTGTGCTTCTCTAAATTATCATGAAATTCTTACCCTGTAATAGATATTCATACTCTGTGAACACAGTTGTTAGAGAGATGCCATTCAACTCTTGGCAGAGTAGTAATTCAAGGGATTCGCTTTGAAGAAATAATACAGTCTGAAAATGATCATTACAAGCACTTCAGTCTGAATTTCTCTCACATTGTGAATTTACAATTAGAGTTTAAGAGACATTAGTAATGACTTAATCGCTTTTCTTATTGTCAACATATATAACATCTTAACAAAAGAACATAGGAAAGGTGTTTTTTAATCCCTCTTTTTTTGTTGTTTTTTTTTAGTAGTTAACACCTCAAGAAGGGTTCTCCATGGCTGTGATTAACCCACTCAGTTACACAAGTCATAGCGATGGTATATTTATTAAACTCATGCCTTACAATCTCATATTTAGTGTCATGTCTGCAAAATCAAGCGATTTCAATGAAAAGTGGGGTATATTTATAGTACTCTTGCTATAAAGCAGTAATTTTGAAAATGGTTTTCTTTGTGATATTAATGTTGCTGTTTACAAATATAGCACATGTTCCTTGTCAATCACAAACAAACATAGAGACATTTACAGAGGCACCTTGATTTCTGTGTATTTGTGCATATCTTGCAATGAACCTCCTTTTTATCTTTAGTGTGATCACATTCCCAGTTTTCTTTATCATTCTAAAACATCAGTCATCAGTTTCTCTCTCTCTCATCTCTCTCTCTCTCTCTCTCTTTCTTTCTTTCTTTCTTTCTTTCTTTTCATTTTTCTTTTTTTGTTTTGTTTGTTTGTTTTGTTTTGTTTTGTTTTGTTTTGTTTTGTTTTTTTAAAGACAGGGTTTATCTGTGTAGCCCTTGCTGTCCTGGAACTGACTCTGTAGACCAGGCTGGCCTTGAACTCAGAAATCTGCCTGCCTCTGCCTCCCAAGTGCTCGAATTAAAGGCAAGTAGGCATGTACCATCACTGCCTGGCTTTTTTTTTTTTCTCTGTCAATTTCTTATTTAGCTATTTACTTCTTGTTTTCAAGAGTTTTCATATATCAAACTGCATTTTACTGAACTTACTGAAAATAGAATAAATGTTGGCGTTTGCTCCCTGTCCCCAAACAGTAGTCTAGAACTATCTCCCCAAGCTCACATTTTTTAATTTATGATTTTAATTGCTACTGTTGTATTTGAAATACCTATGTGAACCTTTATTTGTTATACTGTATTAAACTGGAACATAACATTTAAAGAAACAGCTCTCAAATAACTTGATCAGATTTTCCAGTTTCTCTATTCCACGTTGCTTTCTATTTATTGAGTTTTATCTTTTGTCTTGTTTGGTGAAATGCAGGTGTATATTTGCTTTGCATATTGGATAGTGTATTGAATAACTTGAGAGAATTTTCATATGAAAGCATCTAGATTATCTGCTCATTCAGAACGTTCTGTATATTTTTTCCTTGGTTTTTTTTTTTTTTCAAAACACTGAAAATTTTTGTGTCCATTTTTTTTCCTGGTATTTGCTTGAGAAGATGTCAAAATTTCAGTTAGTCCATTTTAACTTGTGTGTCTGGAAATTGAAATTGTTTGCATACTTCTAAGATTTTAAAAAATCTTGTAAAAGAATTGTCACTATGATTTAACAGGCATCTGTGTTAGCTTCTTATGTTTTTTCCATGCAGCTGTTTTGGTGGCCTCTCTCAAGTCGTGTGCTGGGAATGGCAAGTCTCGCTTTGGCTGACAGATTTTTTTTTTTTCAGTGCATGCTGACTGCACTTGCTCCTTGATTTTGCTATATTCTCAAGATCTGCTCTTTCTTCTTTGAATCACATCTCTTGGATTTTTCTTCCCTGTTTACGATTCTCTTAGCATTTTTGTATCTTGATCTTCTGAACACACTACATGATAAATTGCTTCAATTTCCCCATATTTGAGATTTTAAATATTTATTATATTATCTAACATTTTATCATTAATGGTGCATTCCATGAACTTTAAATGTTCCTCTTATCTGCTTTTCATGGTTCAGAGAAGTAATATGTGCGTGGAACTGAGAGCTGTTTTCAGTTTTCCTATAGTAATCTCCATTCCTGCAATACTTTCTCATATAACCAATGATACCTACTGTTTGCTTGCTTGGTGTCTATGTGCAGTTCTTGTCTCTGGCTAGCGTCTTTGCTCTTGGGTGTTTTTAGGCTAGTTGAGGGTGGCTGTTATGCCGGAAGCTTGTATTTTCTTTTGCAAGTGCTTACTAACATCAAAGTTTCTATGTCATGATTTTATTTTGTCTTGGCTTTTAGTGAGATCTGACCTGTGTTTTAATGTTTAAGGATATCAGAAAACAGTAAAGGAATCTTTCTGCTGGAGTCCTGTACTGTATACAGAAGTTTTTGAATTAAAAAACATCACATAGATGATGGTGGGACAATAATATTATAATGGAGTTGGAAAAGTTGTACTCCTTAATGCCCCGTATCATGATTATGTCACATTGCCATGTCCTACCTATTTGTCATGATCCCTGTCTAATGAGTATTTTTCAAAAATGCACCACATATTTAAGGAAGTATGGTACATACATATATGCTAATGACAATAAGCAAGTATGTCACTGGCTTGTGCAATACTTCCTTTTGAAATTTTTAATCATTTTGACCTTTCAGAATTCTATGCATGTATACAATGTACTCTGTTTACCTCCATTATCCTTACCTCAAAAACCTCTTATCTCCTCCCGTTGTGTCATCTCCTGCTTCTGACAAGTCATTCCATAATTTCATGTCTGTTTTTTTTATTTGTTTTGTTTTGTTTAGACCAACTATGATTAATCAAGAGCAATGTCACCATGGGTTTGGTACTATCTATTGAATCTTAGTGGGCTCATTATGTTCAACAAGGAGAACAAGAATTCCCCCTTACTCCAAATCCATCAATAACAGATACTTCAGCAGAGAAGCCTAGGACCCAGTGATACTCTCCCTGATTCAAGATTGCCTTGTGAGAGGTTTAGTAGTGTGCAGGCCCAGTGCAGACAGATATATTTGTTTTAGATCATGATTCCAATGACTGTTCCATTCCTATGAGATACTATTACATGATTTGGCTCTTCATTCTTTTTGCTCTCTTATTCTGTGATGTTCTGAGACTTGGAGGAAAATGATGCAAACGTCCTGTTTGGAACTAAATATCTTAACTAATACTTATTCTCAGTGTTTTGAACAGATGTGAATCTATGAATTCATAGCCAGAATTCTCTCTAAGACTGAAAGTTGCATTTGTGAATGACTATAAACATAAAAATTAGAAGGCAGTTGCTAAATCAGTTTCACTGCACATGAGTCTCAATCCTCACTGTATCATGGTTTATTTTCTTTGTGGTTAGTGGTTGGTTACCCAAATAATAATCAGGCTACTATTGCACCACGTTGCCTGTCAACTTGGTATTGTAGTTTGTAGGGTTTACAGCTAGGGAAGAATGTTGATATCTTTCCACAGCATACTGCTTAGCAACTTCTTTAACAATAAGGGAACTTCTAGCTCATTTACATCGTCATTTTTCTGTATTTTATAGCTGACATATGTGATGTTTTCAGCAATAATGTGTCATTAATTTGTTCTGTTGGGAAAACCAGAAGAACAATTGACCTTATATTATTCTAGGGTCTGTTGTGGCCACTTAGATCAACAATGTATAAGGAGATAAATAAAATATGTATAAGGAAGGAATGCATATAGCCTAATGGCTGGATGCTGCTGCTCCTGAGATCTATGGGTTAATATCCTACAGTTCCTGCTATTTTAGTGTTTTCTTTGGCTTACTAAAAAATTATTATAAGCAATGTACCCTATGATCCCAGCAAAAGCCTCACTGTGTCTTATTTTGTGTTAACTGCATCTCTTGGTTTCATTGAGTAATCATGATGAGGGTTGACCTAATCTTTATGAGTTAGGATAAGTGCACTTGGTTCATGCTCACACAACAGCAGAATACCATTTTGCTACATTTATCAAAGTGCATTACTTTCATTAAATCCTATATCATTATACTTTTACAACTGCTTGAAAGTTAAAAGAGGTTGAGAAAGAAACTGCATGTATTTAGAGCACCCATGTTCCATAAACTTTCAGTCCTGAAGAAGCTCTTGAAACCTCTGGTGTGTAGTCACTAGGTCCCTAGGCACAGGCTACATTTAAAAAATTTTTTTTTTTTGTGGATTATTCCTGTGCAGCAATGTTTAGAGAAATATTGATTATTCTCACTTAATTAAAAAGCCCTATGCTAATCTGCACACGATCTTTGCCATATATTGCAGAAATGATCACTTTCATATTCCTAGAATAAAAAGTGGACAGATGCGTATTGACATGGTATAAAATTTTTAAATTATCACATGTGTTCGCTCATTTGTAACAAATAATACACTGTGTAGACATCAGAAAGAGAACATTTTTCAGATCATCCTGTCTATTGTTTGCAGAATGATATTAGTCAGAGAGTGGTGGTACTTCATAACATTTACATAAGGCAGGAGACATATTATGCATTTTTGTAACTTCTGTACACCTTTCAGTGTTATGATTTAGCTGAACTTTGCTGCCAATAATAATGTTGGAATTAAGATAACCAAATGCCACATAGCTCTGTTTCTCCCACATTCACCTTCTATCAACTCTATGATTTAGGACATTCCTCAATGTAGCATATGCCTAATGACAAGTTAATATCAGTGCAGTCTGATACAATGATGCAGGACACTGTATTCTGACTAACTAAAGTTATTTACATATTGTTGCTAATCAGTCATTATCTTCTATGTCACATAACCATGATGAGTCCATATTTAGGAAATGAATGGATGCTTTCTGTTAATGTTTCTGATTATTGCTGCCAATGCTGAACCCATGGGAGAAGAAAAATGATAAAGAGAAAGAGGAAGGAAGTGCAAATGAGTGAGGGAATATCAAAGAAGTGAAAAGAGTGAGGGTTTAGATTGCTGTGTGGGTGGCCTATGTGTATGTGACACAGATGCATAATTTTGGAAGTTTGAATTTTGGATAGCATCATTTTGGAATATTACCAAGTGGTGCAGTGCTGTGACTGAGTTACACTAATTCTGGGTACATCTAAAATGGTGCATAGCATAAATTTTCCCTTATATGCATGGGTAGAAACAAAAGCATACCAACTTACTTGTTATTATTAACTCTTCCTTAAAATAATGTTCAAAATTGCTAAGGTTTTTTTTCAGTATTCTGAACGACATCATTCATTCTTTTGCATCTATAAAGGTAACATTTTTCTTACCTGTGCATATTGCTGACAAATTGTTCTTTGGAATATAGGGCTAGCTGCCTCATCTGCTAGGGTCTCCTGGGTTTCACAGAGCCTACTGTTTACAGAAAACCTTTGTATCCCTGCATACAGGCTTTCTTGTGCTATGGTGTCCCCTGACTCTGTAGTCCTGTAACCAATTTTCTCTGTATCCTTGGACTCCAACTATTTAGTGAAATGTTCCTTCATCTATCTTCTGACTGAATCTGTTCTGTCTCTCTGTCTCTCTGTATCTCTTTATCTCTGCTGCCTTCCATTCAAAGATAGAATCCTGAACGTATATTTAAAAGGCCTTGAATTACAATGAGCATACATAGCTGAATGTATTATAAGTGAAATACCTAATACCTTTCCTTATTTGCATCTGGGAAATAAAGTTGATTATATACAAGCTTACATGGAAAGAGTTAAAACTGTATCTTGTCTTACAGATCATAATTTGTTTTATTAAACATAGTAAATTCTGTGATTCCTGTCTAGAGCATCTACTATTTCCTATGTGCAATTCACTAGAGAACAGTCTCATACTTTGGACTCTATGGAGAGGGAATCAAAGCCTTGCTTCCCTTGTCACCAAGAACATGGCTGTCTCTTATGCTACACTAAATTTGGGTCTTTATCATTTGATACTCAAAGGTAGTATCATTCCATTCCATATTTTCTACTTTACTATAGTTGTGTACCTGACTTGTTTGAGAATCTTTCTTTATATGCATGTCTACTGCTACTGAGATGAGAATATTTGGTTTCTTCCTTGAAGAACTTACAGCTAAAGGCCACTCTTCTCTGGTAGCTAGCTGATGGCAAGGGCTGCTGCAGTGCTGATGAAGGTGGACTCCTTTGCTGGGTTCAAGAGATAGGATGTATGGTCTGATTGAGCTTGTATCTGCTCACTGTTCATAAAAACTGAGTTGAGTAGAGTTGATTACCTTTAATCCTGTCAGAAACCCACTTAAAATTCCTTTTTTTCCCTGATATTTCTGGCCTCTATTTATAAATGTGGATGACGGCTTTGGGTCTTTAGAGTCAAACCTGAGAATGAATCTTGACATCACCACTGAAGCAATGGGTATTGGTGAATTTCCAAGTTCCAGCCTCCTCCTCTGGGAAAATAATGGAATTCTCATCTCTGCTTTCTCTTGTGACCAGGCCATAAATAACCCTAAGAAAAGTGGGACGGGCATGGGTTGCAGATACATCTGTCCAGTCCCTTTTAAATATCTTCACTGTTAATAACGTGGCAGACTGTTTTAAAAGACAAACCCATTTTAGATGTCTAAAATTGAATCTGTACTGGCTAATTGAAAACCCAAATTTTGCCTTTAATACAGGAATATAAACATGTACGTCATTTTTATATAAAGATTAATGTCTCTATTTAATAGTGAGGCTTTTTTGTTATCTTTATGGTATAGATTTGCATTTATTTTGCCATAACTCCAAATCTCATCATAAAAATCACTTGTGCATCTGAATGGTAATTTTTCCTTTTTCCTAAAAGTTGTTTATTTATGGGCTGGAGAGATGTCTCAGCGGTCAAGAGCACTGAGTGCTCTTTCAGAAGTCCTGAGTTCAATTTCCAGAACCACATGGTGACTTACAACCATCTGTAATGAGATCTGACACCCTCTTCTGGTATGTCTGAAGACACCTACAGTGAACACACACACACACACACACACACACACACACACACACATAATAAATAAGTAAATCTTTTTGAAAAAATATTTGTTTTATAGCTAAGTTTATGGCTAAATTTTCTCAAATCTCTGAGAAAAGTTTCTTTCTTCTAATTCTAACATGCTTGACTGAATGAACAATTAAAATTGGCTTAATTAAGATTGCATGGCTATGAGAATCATGTTTTTGATAATTATTTCCTTTCTTCTGTTTGATAGTGCTAGGGATGGAAGCCACGGCTTTGCTTATGTTAGAACAGAAATCTGCCAGTGGGCTACACACCCACACACTCCAATGGTCTGGTAATTTATGACACTAATTAAAATAAAAAGTTATTGTTGTAGAAACATTGTTTCCCTAAGAGAGGTCAGAGTATTTTGTAAAAGTGTTCAGGATTATAATGAGATTACATAGACCTCTTATATTTTTATCTTAGGGAGTCAGAACAAATCTGAAGAAATGAGTTCTTAATTACAAGTAGATTCATATGTGCTGATATGAAATGAATTTCATTTATGCCCTTAACAACCAGAAGACAAGAATAAAATTGAATAAAACTATAGTTATGCTTGAAAGTGTCTCAGTTTTAACAATTGGTGTTTCATTCATGTCTTAAACCTTCTTATACTGTTAATCCATTATCTCCAAGTTACATAGAAGTGCGTGTGAATCCCCTCATTGGGAAGCTGAAGCAGTAGAAGCCCAAACTGACCCCAACTGAACTGATGCCCTAGTTATTCATTTCTTTCCTTGACACTACCAACTTCCCGGTCATAAGTTATCCAGATTTACCCAATGAGAAATTGCCTAGGAACATGAAAGTGTGTGCTTTCTGTATCATTTTAGTTCATTTTCTTTTTGTAGCTTTGATAAAATACAGGAAACTAGATGGTTCACAATTAAGAAACATTCTATTGTGCAGTTGCCACATCTGATCTGATTCAAGTGACCCCTGGGCATGCATCATTGGGTGGCAGAGATGTGGAAAGATGAAGAAGGCACATGGTAAATACTACATGCATAAAGGAGACTGGGAAGGTCTTGGGCACGTGGAAGGAATTTGCCTTGTGGTAACAAATTCAATGCAATGCAAGCTAACTATCCTGACTGAGACTTGATCCTGTCTGTAGAGAACAGACCAGACTCTGTTACACCAGACTCTGACATGGCACAGACATTAATCCATCTCTATGACTTGTACCAGCTGGGTCTATCTTTTGCATTGAGAAACAAATTTCAAATAATTTGGGTACAAGCAACCATATCTAAAGCCTAGAACTGTTTGATTGCTTTAAATATTATAAGCAAATATGATTGTATTTTTCTAGTTAGTTATTTCTAGTAAATATCTTTAGGGATGTAGTTTTCTCACATCCATAAATCACACCCATTTTCTATTCTTGTCAAAATTGACATAGCATAGAAAAATTGTCATATGTCCTTTTTTAATGATACCCCCAGAATTCTTTTAATTAGTGATTCCTGTACAGAATTGCAAAGAAAATTATTAACATAACAAGGTCATACACATGCACATAACTGTATTTTCCCTCTTTGAGCTATACAGTATACTTGAAGAATTGTAAGTAATCAGTGCTGAGGCAAAGTTGTAGGTTAGTGGTCAGGCTGAGTGGTCAGTTCATGGCATACAGCTGTGAAGCCAGGCTAAGATTGGTCCTTTATTCTTGACTTTCTGTCACAAACCATTCCTATATTCCATGCATCAAGAAAGCTGTGAGCTTCAGTGTCACCATGTGTCATCGGTAAGCCAGCTACTGATGAAGATAGAACATTATAGCCCTCATCTCACCCTGTCAGCTCCCTCCATCGACAGCAGCTTTTTAATGTATTCCAAAAACTTCCCAGTGAATATATTACCATCCCAATCATATGTCTATAGCAAGGCCTAACATTTAAGTATACAATTTGGCTAATAAGCTGCTTGAAATAAAAAAAAAATCATACCCAGTGCAATATGTTGCTATATGGTGATTTATGTAGCAAAACTGTTCAATGTTTAAATGGCCTTGTCAGAACACAGATACCAGACTGGCTTTGGTTTTCTCTTTTAAAATAATTTTATTCCATTTAAGAATTTATTTTGATTTTTAATATAATATCCTAACAGATGTTATATATAAATTGCAAATTAAAATGAAATAAACATCACTCTGAAATATGCCATTTCTAGTTTCTGGTTTCTGCTCTGATTAAGACAGTGCTGTTGGTATATGTCTCTATTGTGGTAAAGATAATGGTTATATTATAAAGACATTTTCTGTCACTGTGTGAAGAAAGCTTCTAGAGTAGTCCTCAGACTCATACATTAAAAAACAAACAAACAAACAATAGCACATGGATGGAAAAAGCAAAAGGATGGAGAGAAAATAAGAGACGACATAAAAAGGAAAGAAAGTGAATGAAACAGAGGCCTCCTTTTATCAACGGAGGCCAGGGATGGTTAAAGCCATGCACATGCCATTTACATGATGCCCTAGTTCCTACATGTGACATAGGAAGGAATCCTTAGCATTGCTTTGAAATCTCAGAAAATTCAAAGGCTTGTTATTGTCTTGATATCTCTCTGATTTCCATATGTTATATTACCCAAATTGAAGCCAAGCAGTTGGTGTGTTTAATCCCAGCTCTTGGGAGGTGGAGGCAGAGGCAAGCAAATTTCTGGGTTCTAGTTTGTCTGCAGAGTGATTTCCTGGACATCCAAAGCTGCACAAAAAACCTTGCTGTGAAAAAGCACAACTAGATAGATAGATAGATAGATAGATAGACAGACAGACAGACAGACAGATAGAAACAAAAAAGGTGTAACACACACATTAAGAGTTAGCAGGAACTTGTATTTTCGCTCCTCGAAACACTAGGCCTTTTGGTTCTTTCACATTATAGATTTTCTTTACTTCCTTTTGGCTTTAGAAAAAATTTAATACTAATATCACACCATGTTTAGCAATATAGAGGATTCTTTTGGCCTTTGACTTCAGCTCTTCAAAAACCCTTCCAATCTTATGGCAGCCATACATAGGAAGCAGCAAAACAATGTTTACAAATTCAGAAGGGTTTAGGGGCAAACCCACCAATCTCTTTCCTCTTCCTGCCCTTCTACATGACAAAATGAACTTTATTAGGTAAAAGGAGGAGAAATGGGACTATATTGACACCTAGATCATGTCTGCAATTGATAAACATGTTTTTATCTTTGTATTTGTATGAGAAGTTATTACTTTTAAGACTTAACTCAAGCCTAATCCACCAAAGGTGTCTTTGAAAAGTCATTTTGCCTTGTCTTAGAAGTTCTGGCCACCTTCAGTAACTGTCAAACATTTGATTCCAATCTTATTCAACTTGAATGAATCCTAAGCCCTTTTTTGATTTGCAATCCACATAGATGGAGATCTGGGAGTATTAAATATATCAAAACATATTTTTCTTTGTTTAAATACAAATGACTTACTGGGGTAGACCAGCGGTAGAGCAGTTGAGTAACATTTGATGCCCTTAGTTCAAACCTCAGCCCCTAGTAAATGGATACAGAAAATAAGATATAAACTGTAATTTAGGAACAGTGCATTTATTTCCTGCTTTGTGCTGTTTTGCATTTAGTACAATGTCAAGAACTGAAACTACATTCTTCTCAAAGGACATAGCCTGGGAATGCTCTAAGTGTGTGTGACAGTCATCAGAAATGTAAGAGCATGCCTCTGACTTCTGGCTTTTTGTAGCTTCAGTTAATTCCACTTAAGTGTGTCTTTTGAAGACAACGTCTCTCTACCTTTCATCTTAGAATGAAATTGTTTTTTTTGTTGTTTTTTTTTTGTTTGTTTGTTTGTTTTTTCACTCCTAGCTATGCTGCTGTGGCCTCTGAAGGCAATGTAGTAAGGAGAGGGCTCCATTCCAGGATAAATGTAAAATCACTTCTAAATTTCTAAGGAGTGAAGCATTGGAAATGCTCAGGAAATTAAAATTAGAATGGGAACAGCAATCACAGATTGAGAGTCAAGATCAGATGAAAGTAAGAAACAAACACCGCACTTGAAACTGTAGTGGTGGGAAGAACATTCTAACTTCTCCTTCTAAGCAATGGGGTTAGAGGAGGAGCCTGCAAGTAACAGAACACAGGTATTTTCCTCTTTTTCAGAATATTTATCATATCTTATATCTCAGCAAATAGTGATTCATCATTCTAGATCTTTAAGAAACAAGCCTGAGATTTTTAAACCCATATTCCAAACCCATACCACACAGTTGGATTTGGGCAACACTTGAGCTATGCTCTACAAAGCCATCATAGCCCTTGTACATGAACCCAAGACTCTTCACCACTCACCAACTACTTTGACTCTGCTGCCTTAGAAACTCCTGTTATCTTTCATAAGGTGTTGCATTCTGCAAAGTGAAGAGGAGGCACAAAGTCAGCCAGCTGTCTACCTTTTAAATCTTTTGCATTTCTCAAGGATCGAGAAAGGAGAAGGAGCAGCATTGTTTCACCAGCAGATTATTTATAAGAAAAGAATTGTGTATATTTAACTGAGGTGGCAGTGAATCAATAATGATATTAGCTGTTTCCCTTTCTCCATGTTGGTCCATGATTCAGATAGTATCTAAATGGGTGTAGGAGAAAACCGAACATAGCACTAATGATTGACATCCATCTGGAGTTATATATTCCTCTGTCTTTTGCTTCAAAAGCTCATGGCTCTTGCTTCCTTCTTTTCATCTGAGAAACCCATATAAAACTAATGGAAATAGAGGCTTGAAATGAATTTTACCATGTGCTAAGCACGTTCCCTACAAATTATGCTGTACATAATTTTATTATCCTCATTTCATAGATTAGAAAATGGATACTTAGAGAATTAAGGAAGTCATCAAGCTCATGAAATATTAACAGATGAATTCAACCCAGAGTCTTTAGGACTTTTAAAACCCTGCATGTGTAGCAACAGTCTGTACTGAATGAATGTTAATGAAGACCACCCAGCACACTGCGGTTTTCAAAAGGTTAAGTTCCTAAAGGTAGAAAACCTGGGTGATATCTCAACTCCAGTAGAATCTAAGTGCATGAACTTGAACAGTTTCTCTAAACTGAAACTCCTGGACGAGCTCCCCCGTAGTGCATCTCTCACTCTCAATTCCAGAATTCCAGAAGAAACAGTTGGGTCTTGGTTTTAACAAGAAGCTTTCCTTTGTGTTTTGTTTTTTGTTTTTTTTGTTTTTGTTTTTGTTTTTTTGTTTTTTAAACAGGTGTCACAACTGTCCCACAGTGTGCAAAATGTGGGCACTACTACCACCCACAACTAGTCAAACAATCCGGTACTCAATTTGAACCCATAATGCCTTTGCTTGCTTTCTCACAGAATAACTTTTAAAGAGGGGCTCCAGTGTCCATAGTATGGCCATCAGTTTTTGGTTTTGCTTTGTGAATTTTATGGCATGGTTTTAATTTCCAAATGAGCCTGATTGCATCTTTTGTTTCAGGTATCATGTCCTTTTGAATATGCTGATCTTGCTTGAAGTTCTCTGGTATCAGAGATAGATAGTAGTCTAAGAGTTAAAATAAGATTGAGGAAATGTGTTGGGTCTGTTCATCAGTATTTGTTAATTGAGTATTTCTCATTGAAATACTGAAGATAATAACCTCAAATGCTTACTCTTTTCTGAGACTTCATCAAATGACTGTGTTTATAGTAAGTGGCACCCTGTACTGTATGATTAGAGAATCTGTCCTTTAAATTTAATATTTTGGCCCCAGAAACAGAGATGGTCAGACATTACTCCTCTATATTTATGGTTTTAAGTAAATAGTTAAAGGATTCTTTGTGCTCCCATACAGTGGTATATTTAATAATTTTTATTCCAAACACTTTAAAAGGAAGATGCTCTTTACTTCACTGAATTATATCAGAATATTCCAGAAATAATGCTTTCATACAGATCCCTGCCTTTTCATCTGTCATTGTCTGACTACTAGCCACATATGCAAGCAAACAGTTCCAAGGCCAACTGCACTTTGCTTCTGCTTCTTTTGTGTCTACCAAGGCTGTGTGGCAAGCACATGATTTGTTCATTCTTTGAAGGAGAAAACAAGATGAGTGCTGAGTGCTGGGCATCTTGCATAGCTGTTTTCGAAGAGAAAAGAGCAATGATATTATTTGATGGTCTCCCCTTGCCTTGTGAAAAATTTTAAGGAATGGTAAGGAAGAATCCAGATGAATGAGGATACATGTGTAGGTAGAATGCTATCATAAGGGTCTAAAGAAGAAATTTGACATCTACTTTCATGAAGAGAACTTGCCATGCTTATAAATATTAGAGACAGGAAAATAGGAGGGAGGTAGGCTGAGTCTGGCTACTTGGATATGTGGTTTCTTAGGGACACTGAAAGAATAGATTTATTAATAAAATCTTTTACATATAAGTTTTGAAATTCATAAGATATACTAATTAGGGACACTGGAAGAATAGATTTATTAAAATCTTTTACATATCAGGTTTGAAATTCTTAAGATATACTAATGAGAAGTCAGGTGTCAAACAGTATATATAAATTGTGGTCAATAATAATAGTAGGTGGTAAGTATTGTAGATTATACAGACAATATATGATACTTATCCATATTTTGAAGCATCTAGAATAGGCTCCCAGTTAGTCAGGGGTAAGCTCTAAGAAGGATCCTAGAGGTCCTGTGGGGATGGTGAATTGAAGGGGGAAGTAAGAAAGAAGAACAAAGAAACTAAGGTGTTGATGGGGTTTGAGGAAGATGCCTGGAGTGTGCCTTTGATTTGATCATGTGACAACTGTGGTGAGCACTGTAGAAGTCCCATGACATAGCTGAGGAAAAAAACGGGCAGAAAGAGCTTAGTTGCTGGTAGAAAGTATGATGTACAGTACCTGTTTACAGCCTGTTTCTGAAATTTCAGAGAAGAAAAACAGAGAAATTAGGTGGTCATTGCAGGGCATATATAGCCAAAGAATTATTTTTCTTTAAAATGATTTATTACCTTAGCATCTATTAAACTATTAATAATTTGTGAATCATTAGTGATTTTAATTTTATAGAATGATAATTATCATTTAAAACATAAGAGTAAAAAGAATACATGTCAGATGTTAAAGGTCATTATATTTCTATGCAATACATTATTATGAGAGATTCAGAAATTATTATACACCCATACACATACAAGCATATATAGGCTGGAGCTAGTAAATGATTGTGTGTGTGTGTGTGTCAATCTGATGGCTGCATTCATCTTACACAAATGTTTTGCTAGAGAACTAGATTTCCATTCCCCAATGTGTATTTTTCATTCATATTTTCAAATTACATTAAATATAATTTTAAGTCTATCTATCTGCCTATCTATATCTATCTATCTATCTATCTATCTATCTATCTATCTATCTATCTATCTATCTATCTATCTTTCTATCTATCTATCTACCTATCTCTCTTATCAAGCCTCTTGTTTGCACAGGTATGTGAGGCAGTTTTTAAGTCTCCAACAGTACTAACTTGTAATGATGTAGTCTTTCTTATGTCCTCTTCATACTAGACCCTCCTCTCAATTTGTTTATTGATTTTAGAATGCCATGCCCCATAATGTTAGGATATATAAGGATGTACATCTGTGGAAGTCATTATGTTAAAGTGAGATGAGGAAGGTGAGCCTTTGTCCACTATAGTTGGACTAACTATAAAAAATGCAATTAAGACATAAGATACCAGATAACCATAAGAAGATACAGAGAGAACATAGATCTACAAGCCTAAGGCAGCAGACTGGAATACAGTTTCTTTTTCAAATCTTCAGTAGAAAATGATCTTTGGTTTAGATTTCTGGACTCTAGAACAATGAAGCTACCCAGTTGTAGCTTGGTGTTATGGCAGCATAGCAATAGGACAGAGCCTGTCCCAACTTCTATCTTATGTTCTGCCCTCTGACTGTTAGTACATGCTGAGGTGTGGAGGCCCAGCATCATCAGTGCCTGTTAACAGAAGAGAAAAATAAAGTGAAAACATAAGAAATTACTTACACAAGGCCAGGAGTCTAACTAGCTGCTGAGTGCAAAATAAAGTTTCCTAAATCATTGGCCATGCTCTAACCTCGACAGAAACCTTGGTAATAGTCCTGAGTCATGCTGTGCCTACAGTAGTAGGCACAACCCTACCCTTGCCTACCTGTTGGCTCCAAAAATTGTATTTATCTGCTAATTCAGATTCTGATATTTTTTGAAATAAGACTTAAAATATCCCCCAAACAGCACAAACAATAATAAAATAGACATACTAATAACATTTTTAAAAACTTCACTTTTAGATAGCTTGTGGATTATATACTTCAGTGAGCATTGAAAAGTTGGCCTCTGTTGATGATATATATATCTTTCTATTACATGTTGAGACTACAGGTGCACATCACTACACCTGGTTCAATCTTCTAAACTGTTTGGGCTGCCATTTGGGAAGTAACAAAGAAATATAGAAATTTGTAGAAAACTCATGATTCTTAAAAAAAAATGTTCACTTATGCCCAGTAGATTTTCTCCCATCATAGTTTTAAATGGTATTTGATACTAATTGGGACCTCAAAGGTTACTGTGATCTGGGATCTCTAGCTTCACAATGTACTAAAAAAGAAATATTGAACTGATTATATTTGGTTTTTATCTCAGTCAGTTGTAAGTGTTCTATCTTAAGTCATCATAAACTATTACATAGTTTCACAGATATTAACTGGCACATCAGCTGTGCTTATCTGCACAAGGTCTTCATAAGATAAAGAAAACTTTAAAATTCTAACAAAGAATTGAAAGGGTTTCTCACACTGCACTCACAACTTAGTTAAATGGCAGTTGATGGCTGTTTAGAGGAGAGTCACTTATTTGTTTGTTTGTTTGTGGGAGCATGGCTTGGCTGTTTCTGCCTTGTTCAGTTCCCCCTTGGCTCCTTATACACACAGAAAACCACATTGTATTTTACACTTATGAGGAGTGTAAAATAAATAGGATAAAAAAATGGTACCATGAGCAGGCAGAGCACCGCAATAATTGATATAGTTGTAAGCAAAGTTGATTTAAACTATGCCCACTGAAAACTTATTTGCAAGAGAAAATCATCAGTAATTAGCAAATGTAAAATTAATTTCATTGGGTCCATTGATGTCATTGGGAATAATTCAATAATCTCAATCTGTTCAGAATGTTTGGGCAAGTACAGATGGATGGTTTTGATACAACCTTTTTTCCAGGACTCATTTCCAGGCATGTGCTGACCTCAACTGCCTATCAAATAAAAGTAGAGGCCCATGAAGAGAGCCCTACCCAGTAAAATTGGCCAGTTGGTTGCATTTTTCTTTTTTAAGTGTGAAGCTGATTTTTAAATTTAGCCAAAGTTTCCTTAGATGTCTTCTCACTTGCAGTTAATTATGTAGGTATATCAAATATGCATTTTTAAAAGCATATTACTGTTTTGTTTTTATCCACCAATGATTCTTGGTTAAAAGGTGGTAATAAAATGGTAATATATATATTTAGTTATATGAGAGAAAGTAATAGAGAAATTTCTGGAGTGTAAAATGAGATGCATAATTGCTTCTTAAAACACAGGAAAAGAAAACACAGAATGACAAGCCTATACAGTCAAACCTTGATCACCTGTGGCGATCCTGCTGTTATTCTGGCTGGAAGAAAAGATTTTCTTTTTGCTTACATTTTTCTTTCATGGACCAGAAGTATTTGTGGTAGGAATTGAAGCAGAGCCTCACTAGCATTGCGTCTCTCAGCTGTGTCCTCAGGCCTCCTTCAGTGTTTCTCAGGTCTTTCATGGGGTTGGAAGGTCGGGCTTGTCATGAAGCACATCTTCCTAGCATGTTAACAGAGTGTGAAATGAAGAGTCGGAGAACAAACAGAAATCAGAGTCCATCCTTGATTCTCTTTATTTTGAAGCTGCCTTCACCAAAGCCAATTTTTAGGTGTCACCAGTTGTGATTTCATTTAATTTCATAGATCCTTTAACACTGAATGAAGTTTGCCCAAGGTTAGAGAGTACAGAGTGGATCCCCCCCCCCCCCCAAAAAAAAAAGATAGTCATGTTCTCTATAGATCAGGCACAGAGATTGAGAGACGGATATCTTCCTCCTCTTCCTGAGAATGTCATGCTTTGGGGATTACCATTTTAGGGGGACCACTATGCTCTTATCAATATTTCAGGAAGTCTCATGTTAAAGACTTGGCTACCAGTATGTGATATTACTGGAATGCAGTAGAAGCTTAAAAAGGTGTTGTGCCATAGGAAATCTTGTTAAACTGAAGGATCTGACCCTTTCTCTTATGCATTTGCTTTCCCTCCTTGAAGTAAATGATCTTCCTGGGACATATTCTTCCACCATGATGTACTTTGCCACCAAAGATTCAAAGGAATTAGGCCAGTCATTATAGACCAAAAGAACTAAAACTATGAAGCCTAACTAAACCCATCCTCATTTTCCTCTGATGTACAACTGAAATTTGCCTAAGGTTGAGCAATGCATGAGCCATAATATATGTGGACAAAAGACAGCAGTTAACAGATGAGATTGAAGACTTGGGTCCTCCAAGCCCAAGACATCTCACTTTTGGTTGAATCATTCACACATTTGAAAACCAACAGTAATGGTCCCGTCAATGTGATGGTCTTAAGACTTAGTAGAAACATTTAAAAGTTATTTGCTCGCCTGTTTCATGTCATGAGGTCATGATGCTCCTTGGTTTTTCATTACCAATAGGTAGGCAAAAGTCAAGCTTATTTACATTGACTGTACTCTGAGCAATAGAGATACAAAGGATTTAGCTTTGTGAAGTATCACAAGTGATGGGTATGTGTGTGATATCTGTCAAGGCTGTGGCACTACAATGAAAGTAATACTTTCCCAAATTTCAGTTGTTCACATGGTCAAGGAACTTTCCATATTATTCATATTGTCCATCACTTGAGAAGGGATATTCAGGAATATTTTATTGGTGAGAAAACTTAGTCTTGAAATGGCTATGATATTGTGCAAGTTCAAGATTGTAATGTGAATAGGGGATACTCAGACCTTGGAGTGCAGATTCAGGACATATCATTGTAACCACATGACTTACCACCTTTAAGCTCCCCACCCTAAGTGGGAAATCTATTAAAGGTATCCTTGTGGATATCTAGAAGGAGGACTGGGGAGGATCCAGTATTGATGGTGTCATAGAAGCCAGAGAGCTAGAACCAGCCAGTGACTTATTGCAATGAACATTTAAAAGTGAAGATGTATGGACAGAGGGGTGTAATGTGGGACACACTGGGACACCACAGTTTCTATGGCAAGATGTTTTCTATGCTTTGGTGTGTGTGTGTGTGTGTTCTGTTTGGTCAAGAGAGGTTGCAAGGTCAGATGTCAGATATGCAGGGATAGGAAGATGAGTGGTACTGGGGTATATGATGTAAAACTCACAAATAATAAAAAATTCAAAACGGCATCTTTTACAAAAGTTTCCTGCAGTATGTGATGTGCTTTAGAAATGATAAGCTATTGTATTAGATCAGACTTGTTGGAACTTTCTTTTAATGCAAACATCACAACATAAACATTTTATTAATTCATATTATCTTATTATTTTATTAATTATTAATACTTTACTAACTTAATTTATTATTATTTATCTAATTTATTATTTTTCATTATTGTATTATTATTAAACAGCAATTTATTAATTTATATAGCATGAATTTTATTTGTGGGCATTTCATTCTTCTGCCTAGCAATTTAATTTTTGTTCTTTTAGTGTTCTAGCCTGCAGATTACATACTGAAAAAAAAAAAACCACCAGCATGGAAAGGTCCAGAATCAATCTCACCAATAAAACCTACTGATATTACAGTTCTTGAGGCATAAAATGCCAAAAGACACTTGTGGCAGTAGGTAGGTGTTTCACAGGCCTGTTCTGCCTCCCTCTATCTGAACATTATGAAGGACAAAACCCCATGACTCATTAAGAGCCTTTGCTAAGAAGGACTGATAGCAGCTCAAGTCACCATAGGATGTCATGTCTCTAGCAGAGTAGAGGAACCTCATTTGAGGGTCAAAAGTCACTTCTCTTATTCTGTAATCCTACCTTGTGACTAGCTTGGAAATATATCCCTGTATTTTAGAGTAGAACTTGACATCCAGAAGGCAGATGTGTGTTTGGTCAGTTGGAATGTTAAGTATACAGTTTGACACAAGTATACCTAATCAGTATTCATATACAGAGATGCACTTACATTAGAATCTTCATACTCAGAAGCCTGTTGTGTTCTCCTTAAAGTAGTATAGTACCAACACTACTTGACTTTGGTAGTTTTCATTTTTCTACTATGAGGTGAGAAACTACTGAAATATATCCAGTGTAAAAGAAAGTGTTTGAAGGGGGGTTGGGATAACATTTGGTAGAGTTTTCTACCTTGCTTAATTGTATATTTATTTCAATTACAATTTCCAACACTTTATTCTGTCTTGCTGGTAAAAATATCTCCCTGATTAAACTGTAGAAATTTATTCTTATCAGTAACATCTCTTCATCTGTAAGGTCAGATTTTAAATTTTTGTTGTTTTGTTGTTGCTTAAGTAAGACTGCTTTTATTAATAGTGACTGCTAATATTACTTTATTATGTGTGATGTTTTCATTATCTCTAAAATTTGCATTTTATTATACTATTTTAGTTGTATATTTAAATGTATTTTTTCATGTTCACTTTAACGCATTTGGTATTAAAAATCTATTCAATCACTTATTTTTATGAAGTCCATGGTAATAATGTATTGTCATTTTTCCCTTTTCAGCTATGAACGCAAATATGTAAAACGTATCTGACTAAACCGTATTTGTTTTAGTTTAATGGTAGTTATCATTGATTCTGTAGCACTTGTGTTTCCAGCATTTGCTTGTTTGATGGAACCTGGAGAGCTCAGAATGTACATTGAGGCTAGCATACTCTCTGGAGCAACTCATGTCTAGGTGGTATGCAACACATCATTACAGTACTTTTAGAAATTTAAAGGCGGGCAAGACTTTCTGGCTCTGGGTAATGTAAACATTGTTTACTGTGTAGACCATGTTATTCTTCTGGACAGCTCCTGGACCATGGACTGTCTATTCACTATTCTACATGAGCCATATCTTACCACTGTAGGTATTGCAGGATTAGGTAACTTGCCCCAGGACCCACCCACAGTATGTGCTAAGCTCAGATCTCACTGATGCAATTTTTAGGAAGAATTATATAAAACACTTAACGAGAAGTCATTTATTTACTGATCTTTCATGGGTCAGGAATTGAGCTGAGTATTCTTTGTGTGTTATCTCACTTAATCACCAATAAATCAATATACAATATTGAGTATCTTGCCTAATACTAAATACCAAGAAGGACTGTTTTTGAATTGAAGCATTGGCATGGTTTATAAAAGCAAGGTTTTTGAATGATAGGTGACCATTTGTGTAGGGTAGTCTATCTTTGTCAACATGGATGAAGCACTGTGAAACTACTGTGACCAAGCAGGGAGAAGCTTGGAATGAGCAGATGTCACTGTTGGACCAAAGCAAAGAATGTGGTACCAGGAACTCATGATGAAGAACCTAGAAAGAACAGGCTGGACAGAAGAAAATTAGTCTCAGATGGCAAGTCCCTTGGGACTCCAGAGGGGTCAAATGTTTAGCAAGGAAGGGATACTGAATAATAGAAGGTGAGGTCTGGGGTCTTCACTCATAAGGAAGAATTTCTAAGATAGAAATAGAAAATGCAGGGATGCTCCACATGTATTCAGTTTGTCTTTCTCAAGGCCATAGCCCAAGTCTTACAATCTGGGTTTGAATGATTATAAGCTTGTAGATGTTTCCAGATGGGGGCAATAGTGCTGTAATTAGCACAGACATAATAATTGATTAATGCGTTGCCAAATAAGTCTACCACCAAATTATGAATGCAAAGCTTTGAAGCATGTCATGTATTTTAAAAGACTTTTCTAGATTTTTTTTCAAAGTAAAATCTTAGTATGATCATCATCTTGATTTCACTACCAAATTTGAAAACAACAGTTTCTGGAACAAACAAAAGCTTCTGGAAATAATTCTTGTTCCTATTTTCTTCTAACTTGAGTTTCCTTGAACCTCATTTTTTTTTCAATCTGTGCAAAAGGATTATAATAATGAATCTTATGGAGAGATAAGTGGATTAAAAAAGCAATACAAGTATGGTGATTATTATCAGTCTGTCACTTCATGATTATGTATCATTAGTCAGTATCAACACTGTAACTTGTGTTCCTGTAGATTTATTTATGTATTTATTTATGTATTGATGTATATATGGGGCTGGCAAACGTCCACCTTTGATGAAAATGAGAGTTATCAGGAACTTAGAACCTATTATTCAGAGATACTATCTTTATCAGTAATATGAATATATAGATTTACATTTCCATTAACAATGCAGAACAAATGGTTCAGATGTGTTCTCAGAAGACTTGTAGATCAGTATAAAGGACAATGGTGAACACTGTGTAGTAAAAATGTTATGATTATATGTAAATATCATGTAAGTACCAAGTAGGTACATTCTCTAAATAATGAGCTAAGTGGCTGGTTGATAGGTGATGTTGTCAGAAAAGTAATAATTTAGTTGAGTGTCCATAGATATGCAAGAATCCACATAAAAAATTACAGGTTTCAGATGTTGCAGGCAGAGCCCCCTCTCCCTACTCCAAGCTTGAATATACAAAGAACATGATAAATACTAGCAAATGCTAATTCTCTAGGATATAGGAAAGGATGTAAACTCAAAGCAGACTAGGAAGAACATTTGCTTTCCTTCACTTAGAGTCAAACTATATATATATACACACACATATATATGACATTTTATATATAAAACACACATACACATATATACATATATATGACATTTTATATATAAAACACACACACATATATACATATATATGAAATTTTATATATAAAACACACACACACACACATATAGTGAGCTTAAGACAGTCTTGAAATGTTAAATGGGAAAGTCAACTGAACAAAAGTGAAGTGGGCCCTTTTATGTTATACGTGAAAGGTGGTGAACATGAAGACTGACCATAGGTATGGATGATAGAAAACAGACCTGAGAAGGTTACAGAGCTTATCAGCTACTGAGTTTCGAAGGGAAACGGGAACCCATAGAGGGTGCATTACAAATCCGTCTTTGACAAAATAATGATACCTTGCTGTATGTCAAATATGCAAAGTATATGTCTAGACTTCATGGTGGGAAAAGAGGTGCTCATTAATTTTTATGTATTAGCATAATTTCCAAAATTAAAAATGTCATTTAGAGCAATAGTTTCTGTTAGTTAGAGTCCAGTGTTTACAGAAAAAAAATAATTTTCATGTAGGAACATATAAACTACCTTTTTCTTTGCTAAATTATTAAGATATGTCATGTAATTGCTTTAACAAATAAAAAAATGTTTTTGGGTTATTTGCAATTTATCAATTTCCTTCCTGTTATAAAAATTTCTCTACTCTGTACAAAGATACCAGGTGTTGTTATGATTAGTGGCTCTATCATGCAACATATATTTTTGGTTTATAATTATTTATAAAAGGAATTCTTCATTTGTCTCCTGAGAAAGTTGGTGTGAATGTGAAGTAGCTCTGATCACAGGAAAATCCAGTCAAAATATTCTAAGATGGGACTTTTATTAGATTTTTCACAGACCATGATGACCAGTAAGTTGTCAACAATGATGATCTTAAAGCTGAGCCTTTGAGAACTCAATTGACATTCTTGAATTATCAAAATTCAAGGAAGCCCAACAGTGTCAACTATCCTGGACCCCTTGGAGATCCCAGAGACGAAGCCACCAACAAAAGAGCATACACGAATTGGTCAGAGGGCTGCCGCCATGTCTGGCTTCAGTTGGAGAGGATGCACTGAATCCTATAGAGACATGATGCCCCAGGGTTGAAGGATACCCAGGGATGGGGCATCCTCTCAGAGGAGAATGGGAGATAAGAGAACTAGGGGGCAACCTTTGGGATAAGAGTAAATAAAAGAATAAATAAATAAATACTTTAAAGTGGAAAAAAGATTCGATTTTTTTTGTCATTATACCAGGTGCCCCTCAGTGCCCTTTTGATTCTATTCTTCTGCTTCTATCTTCAGGAGGTATATATGGCTTCCAATTTAAGATTATTGACCCTCTATAATAAGACTCATGGAAGTGCATTATCAATGACCATCTCCTGCAATGTGGAGTTTGGGCCTCCATGGAAAAGGGCCTTCATGTTTAAACATTTCCATCTAAGCCTTGTATTACTAAGGCAATAGCAATCAACTTAATACTGTAGCAAGAGAAATGGCAGACTGATAATCTTGTAAAATATGGGAAGCAAGGCTTCTTGCGTCTGAGGAATATAGGAACTCTATGGATTTTTAACTCATTGTTTTATATATATTCCTAGATTTTTGAGTTAGAATAAATTCAGCTGCCAAAGAGAAATCTGGTAGGTAAAAAGAAAGTCCAAACAGGCAATATTTAGAAATTATTTTTTAAATAGTATATTTTTGCATACATTCCAGGAATTATTTTTCAGTGAAAAAATTTTGTGATTTGCACATGGGCCATTCCCACTTCCTCACCTTAGTAGTTAACAGAGGGTTGATATAGTGTTTACTAGGTATTAGATTTAAGGTTTATGGCTCTAGATCAGTAGAGATTTTACCACTGTGCCTCTTAACAATCAGCCCTAGTCCATGAGAACTGAGTCTAAGGTCCAATATAAATCAGAGATAATTAAGAATTCCTGAATATTTTGGAACATCTCAAAAGCTTTACTACTCTAATTGCTGGATATTTAAGAAACAATTTGTTGATGAGTGCAGGTCCTGAAAAACCAACTTTGTTTAAACCCAATAGAATTGTTTATTGGAATTCTAATTTCTGTGTCTGAGTATGTGTGTACATTTCCCTTAATTTAGTATTGTCTTCATTATTTGAAAGAATATTTTCAGATAATTTGCCTGGTCAGCCTCTCCCCCTACACTGCATCTGTTTCTATTTTTTCCAAAACTCCAAGTTTTTGTGTTTCTGTAGAAACAGAGAAGGTTTGCAATAGCACACTGTTCACCTATACTCATGTAATATCCTCATAGCATTTTCTAGAAGTCAGTGTGGACTTATAAATGGATATCAGTGCTTGTTGAACATCTGGTTTATGCATTGCAGTGGGCTACTTTCCAATAAGGCAAATTATGTAATATAGAACCCCATTTTTCAAGGCCAAGGCATAAAATCATTTATGCAAGGAGATTGCATGTCAGCTACTAAATAGCATAAGAAGGAAATGCCTAGAAATTTTAAGGGAGAGAATTTTAGTTGAGAAGATATTATCACTATCGTAGAGAACATGACATAAGGCTCTATCTCTCACATGACTTAATAAACCTTGTTGTGATTGTAGTCTCTCCTAGTTTTGAGAATTTTCACTTTTCTCCATGTTCATTCAAAGAACCAGTGCTACTTAATATTAAGAGAATAAGTTGATATTTAATGCCCTCAGCCAAAGCACGAAAGGCGTTCTCTGTTCCATGATATAGTGCAGTTTTGATTCTCTTTCTTTCTTTCTTTCTTTCTTTCTTTCTTTCTTTCTTTCTTTCTTTCTTTCTTTCTTTCTTTCTTTCTTTCTTCCTTCCTTCCTCTCTCTCTCTCTCTCTCTCTCTCTCTCTCTCTCTCTCTCTCTCTTTCTTTCTTTCTTTCTTTCTTTCTTTCTTTCTTTCTTCCTTCCTCTCTCTCTCTCTCTCTCTCTCTCTTTCTTTCTTTCTTTCTTTCTTTCTTTCTTTCTTTCTTTCTTTCTTTCTTTCTTTCTTTCTTTCTTTTTTCCTTTCTTTCTTTCTTTCTTCCTTTCTTTCTTTCTTTCTTTCTTTCTTTCTTTCTTTCTTTCTTGCCTTTACTTATAGTTACTATACCTTTTCAGATGAATTATTTACAAATGTTCTCATTACATGTCAACATTATTAGTGACTATGATTTGCAGAAGGTTATAAAAATCAACCATCCTATGTATCTGCATTGTCACATGTGGGTATTATTAGCCTCTGTGGTTATTAACCATTTAAAATTAAATTGAAATATACAAGAACTATTAAACTACTATGAGTCATAAATATGTGCTACTCAATGTAAGAAAATTTAATTTCTCTTTTCACATACACAGAAATGGAGATATTAAAATCTTTATATATTGAGATATATAGACTGTGTGTTTAAAGATTTACTCTAGCCCTTCTTTGATTGAGTATGGCTTCCAGGAAATTTGAAGTTATTTAGGTACCTCCTATCAAAATTTGGGGGAGAGTTATCTTGGATAGTGCTTTCAGAAAAATTTTGAAAAAGTGCCTAAGCAGAGCACCAAGATTATATCCCTGGGTTCATGTACAGAGAGCAAATTCCAGACAGAGTATTGGTGCTTCCAGCTCAAGTCATACTCTGTTCTTTTCTGGATTGTGACTTTTACTCTGGGCACCATGGAAATAATTCAAAATTGGATGACTCAGACTTATCCCACATTAAATTCGGTTTCTTTGGGAGGGGTTGGTTATAATATGAAATTTTATTAGTAACCATCACAGTGTCTTCCCAAGTCCTATCAGACAAAACAGTCCTCCTCATTTCAATTCTTAATTTAGTTAAGAGAGGTTACATTTGTAATTACTGTAATTTGGAGCTTTCTTGAGTTGCCTCAGGCTAGTGCAAGCATCATTCAATCTGTGCTCTGCTAAGCGAAACAACTGAACATGTTGTGATTTATAAGGATACAACAAAGATGTTTTGCAGGGAAATTTCCAGCACAATGAAACAATTCAAGGCATGTCTGAAAATTAATCACTTTTAGTCATTTGGCCTGAATATTTTCTACCACACCATTTAAAACAACTAAACTCAGTAACAAATGTATTTTTTCTTCTTACTTTAAAGTGAATATTGGATAAACGAATTCTAACTTAAATGCATAAATTAACATTTGATGGCTAATTATATTTTTTTACATTAGAATTAATAAGAATTGCTTGTTACTTAGCTTCAAACAATACATAAGATATAAGAATCACTATAACCCATATGCTAATTATCACATAAACATATTGTAAATATAACACTGATTATAAACAGCACTTTATATTACAGATTTTAACTAGTGTCCTTTTCTGGTAATGAAAAGCAACTTAGAATATACTATATGTATAAATAATGGATATAATTATCATGTGATCATAATAGTTCTTCTAGGCATTACTTAGTAGAAAAATTCTAAATAAAGGACATAAATATCTTATATCTTTTCTTTCTTGTAAGTTTTCAGAAAGTTGCATTTTTGTGTTTTATTTCTTTTAACATGGTAAAACTTGCTATTCCCTGAAATTTTCAAAGTTCTAAGTGAAGATTTGAAATACTAGTTAGTTGAAATAAAATTTAATATTTTCTTCTTGTTGCAATTTCTATTTCTCATGTTAGTAGGGAAATAAGAACTGTTGTTATATGAGTTTATTGCCAGTATATAATCTTTTCTTATAGATAGCTTGTACCTGGGTTCTTTTTGTTCAAGGCAGTTGTTCTTAAGATAGGTTTGACTTATATAGAGCACTCAGACATTTCAATCTTTCTTTGGGTTTCAAATCTTACTTTATCTTAGATACATACCAGCATTTGATACTTTTCTGTAGCTGTGACTACAATAACTCACAAATATGACTTGATGGACTCACTGTGGGCCAGAATATGGAAGATTTCAGCCTATCATGGCAGGCAAGGCAAGGAAGGGTCCTTGGCATCCAAAAAGTGTGGTCACAGATGCTCTCATCACATGTAAGAAGAGCTCAGAGTGAGACTTCTCACATTTCACTTCTAGGGACCTACTTCTGCCAATTAGGTCCTGATCCCCCAAAGGCCTCATAGACTTCCAGACTAGTGCCACAAGCTGAGTTTGTTACAGAAACAGTAGAACATATAGAAAAAAAATCCTGTTGCTATTGTGTTAAAAGGTGAAAATTTCTTGGATTATTTCTTTTTTTGTTTTGTTTTGGTTTTTTTGTTTGTTTGTTTGTTTATGTACGTTGGAAAATAACTTTATTTGTTCTAGGGCATTGGCCAGAGTCCCCTTAGAACTTCTGAAACTGCTTCTTGGTGCCAGCAGCCTTGGTGACCTTGAGCACATTGAATCTCACAGTCTTGCTCAGGGGCCTGCACTCTCCAACTGTGACAATGTCTCCGATCTGTACATCCCTGAAACAGGGGGACAGGTGCACAGACATGTTCTTGTGACACTTCTCAAAGCGATTGTACTTTCAGATGTAATGGAGATAGTCCCGGCGGATGACGATGGTCCTCTGCAGCTTCATCTTCGTCACGACACCAGACAGGATCTGACCTCGGATGGAGACGTTACCAGTGAAGGGGCATTTCCTGTCTATGTAGGTGCCCTCGATGGCCTCTTTGGGTGTCTCTTAGTTCATGTCTGTGTATTTGCTAGGCAGTAAAAATTTGTTCCCACATGGGAAAGTAATGAACATGAGACTCATTTGTAAATATCAACCAACTTAATGGATGCCCTTTGAGACTATTTAGTGGTATAGTACTGGAGGGAATTTATAAGTCACAGCAGTTAGAAATAGCTCAAAGCTATTGTTGTGTGCAGGTTATAGAATTTTAAATAGAACTGTGATTTTAAAGTTAAACAAGATATAAATGAAGTCTATTGTTACTGATAGTTAATATTTATTGGTGTTCTGTTAAAATCAAGTGCTTTAATTTCCCCAGCCTTTTACAATAAAGGATGTCAGCTGAGAGCTATATGAATATGGGTGGGGTTGTTTGCGTGGAGTAGCATAGCCTCCTATCATATTGAAGGTATTACCCTCTGAGAAATATTTTTAACTATGTTTAAGGTATCAATTTCAAAATTATTTTTTGTATTTTCATTAGATATTTTCTTTATTAACTATTGTTTTGTTTATTTACATTTCAAATGTTATCCCCTTTCCTAGCCCCCCCCTCCAAAAAAACTCCCTATCCCCTTCCCCCTGCTCACCAACCCACCCACTTCTTCTTCCTGGCCCTGGCATTCCCCTATACTGGGGCTTTAACCTTCACAGGACCATCTTCATTAAACTCTAAAATAATCTTTAATTTCTTTCTTTATTTCATCCTTAACCAAGATATCATCGAGTAGAGTGTTGTTCAGCTTCCCTGTGTATGTGGGCCTTCTATTATTATATTGTTATTGAAGATCAGCCTTAGTCCATGAAGATATGATAGGATGCATGGGATAATTTCAATGTTCTTGTATCTGTTGAATCCTGTTTTGTGACCAATTATATGGTCAGTTTTGGAGAAGGTACCATGAGCTGTTGAGAAGAAGGTATATCCTTTTGTTTTAGGATAAAATGTTCTGTAGATATCTGTTAAATCCGTGAGTTTCATAACTTCTATTAGTTTCATTGTGTCTCTTTTTTAGTTTCTGTTTCCAGGATCTGTCCATTGATGAGAGTGGGGTCCTACTATTATTGTGTGCAGTACAATGTGTGCTTTGGGCTTTTGTAAAGTTTCTTTAATGAATGTGGATGTATTTGCATTTGGAGCATAGCTGTTCAGAATTGAGAGTTCATCTTGGTAGATTTTACCTTTGATGAGTATGAAGTGTCCCTGCTTGTCTTTTGTGATAACTATGGCTATTCCAGGTTCTTTTTTTTGGGGGGGGGGCGGGAGGACTATTTGCTTGGAAAATTGTTTTCCAGCCTTTTACTCTAAGGTAGTGTCTGTCTTTTTCCCTGAGGTTGGTTTTCTGTATGCAGCAAAAGTTGGGTCCTGTTTATGTAGCCAGTCTAGTACTCTATGTCGTTTTATTGGGGAATTGAGTCCATTGATATTAACATATATTAAGTTAAAGAAATGGTTGCTTCCTGTTATTTTTGTTGTTAGAGTTGGGATTCTGTTCTTGCAGCTGTCTTCTTTTAGGCTTGTTGAAGGATTACTTTCTTTCTTTTTCTAGGGTGTAGTTTTCCTTCTTATTTTGGAGTTTTGCCTATATTATCTTTTGAAGGACTGGATTTATAGAAAGACATTGTTTAATTTTGGTTTTGTCTTGGAATACTATGGTTTCTCCATCTATGGTAATTGAGAGTTTTGCTAGGTATAGTAGTCTAGGATGGTATTTGTGCTCTCTTAGGGTCTCTATGACATCTGTTCAGAATCTTCTGGCTTTCATAGTCTCTGGTGAGAAGTCTGGTGTAATTATCACAGGTCTGCCTTTATATGTTACTTGACCTTTTTACCTTACTGCTTTTAATATTCTTTCATTGTTTACTGCATTTGATGTTTCGATTATTATTTGACAGGAGGAATTTCTCTTATGGTCCAAACTATTTGGAGTTCTGTAGGCTTCCTGTATGTTTATGTTCATCTCTTTTTTTTTTAGGTTAGGGAAGTTTCCTTCTCTAATATTGTTGAGGATATTTACTGGCCCTTTAATTTCAATATCTTTATTCTCATCTATACCTATTATCCTTATGTTTAGTCTTCACATTTTGTTCTGGATTTACTGGATATTTTGGGTTGGGATCTTTAGGATTTTGCATTTTCTTTGATTGTTGTGTCAATGTTTTCTATGGGATCTTCTGCATCTGAGATTCTCTCTTCTATCTCTTGTATTCTGTTGGTGTTCTATCATCTATGACTCCTGATTTCTTTCCTAGGTTTTCTATCTCCAGAGTTGTCTCCCTTTGTGATTTCTCTATTGTTTCTACTGGAAACAGTATAACAGGAACCATGGGTATGGTTCTTTTTTATTCTCTTGAGAGAGTATGGAATAGCAGAATGCCACTAAAAGTGTGCACTATGATGATCTTACTGGCATGTTTTCTCACAAGTATCCTGTGAATATTTCTGCTATGTATAGAACAGGACACTGTTGCAGTCTTCCGCAGACTATGGCAGGGAAATGTAGACATCACCATTTGACCAAAGCCTTTATTGCATTTTATGATTTCTAGAAAATATCTTATTTTTACAAGAAAAAAATTATTTCCAGTTGACTAACCAAAAAAGCATGTATTTGCAAGTTTCACATTATTGCCTTGTGAATCAAACAGTAACAGGGCTGAATGACAGTGCTCTAGAATGGTTAATCTCATGACAACATCAGAAGTTCATATTCAGGGATAGCACCTTTATCCTAGACGAGCTTTTATTCACAAGTGGATGTTGGTCACTGGAGTGTGCTGTCCTGTTTCAAATAAACCATTGTAGCTGTGTATGAAATTGAAGTAGGGGACTCAGGATAAACAGAGAGAACGTCAAATTTCAGTAGTAGATTATAGAGCCTTGGTGGCTCTTAAACTCTTATGACCTTGTCAACACATGGGATACCATAGGTGGAACTGTGTATAATAGGCCTATGTCTGGGGTAGGATGGAGATAGATATGTGTTCAAAAAAAGGTAAATTGCTTAATAATTAAATTGGTCAAACATGATTTGAACTTCACCACTAAAAAGTAATAAATTGCCAATTATACTATGTCACCAAATGAATATAGGTAGTACTTCAAGCAATATGAGGTTCCAACTTGAACTTTTGTTGTATTATATTCTATGTCTAGTAGATGGTAATGTTGGTATAAAAAAAAGAAAACAGAAATCAAGTGTTTAATAATAGATGAAGTAAACAAATAACATATGTTTGCCACCTAAGAATTTATATTGTATTGAGTTATAAATGCCCTCACATCTTAGATTCAGCATGTATTGATGCTTATCAGAGTCTTTTGAGTTAAAATAGAGAGATACTTGGTTTACTTTAGTGGTGTTGTGATGAAAAACTTTAGTTAATTTTCTCAGTAAGTGTCCCTTTTCTCTGTAAAAACGTATATAAAAATGGCAGTGCCTCCCCTGGTTATGAATACAAATATATATATATATTTTTTTTCTATTATTTAGTAACCTATTATTACTAAATGATGGTTTTTATATTAATGTATATCCCACACCTTGTACTCGGAAGATGTGATTTTGTTAGACCAAAATATAAATTATAATCATTCTGCCTGTACCAGAATATTTCAATAGAAGGATGATTCTGCTTTATGGTACCCTTTTCCTATCCCCACAGTGTTTTAGATTATTCACTTGGCTTCACTCAAAGATGTAAGCCCAATAGTTTGCTGTGATCTCCACCAGCCTTGAAATTCAGTCTACTAGAGTCCATATAGGTCACCAGCTTCAGAGATGTCATTGTGTATAATTAATAGAATATTTTTAAATGAAAGAAAAAAAATTAAGTATAGTTCCTTAGCTCAGTAGTTGGATTTTGAAGGAGGATTGATTGATTGATGGGTGGATAGTTGGAGTTCATTGAGAATGTTTTGATTTGTAAATTAATGCCTTCTCATGCTGGGGCTTCCCAGAGATCTTTAAGTGAAGATGGTAACCTTTGCAGCAACTCCACAAAAATGATTAATTAATGTTCACCTCTAATGAGCTAATTAGGGCTTTGGGGGCACTTTGTTACTTTTAATAGCTCATTTAATTATCTGAAGGGGGCTTTATATCCTCTCAAGAGTTACTTTAATGAGTTGGCCTTTGAGAATTAAAAAAAATCACTTAAAAAATAACAGAGTATCTCAGTATTGGCAACTAACTACCTTGGCAAGACATCCTCCAAAGAAGCAAGTCTTAGATACAATCCCTGGTTGTAGATAGTATAGTAAGGAGCAGTGACACAGGTATCACACCCATTGTTCTTCTGCAAACCAGCACAGATATTCAGAGGTCAGTGAGGTTTGAGAATGGCTTTTTCCTTGAGTTGTTGCCTTGAGGTTGTTTGTATCCAGTTAAGAAAGGTATCTTTGGGAAGGCAGCCAAAGGTGTCTTGTAGAAAAAGATCAGGAGTCAGCCTTATTCAGTGAGATAGAACAGAGCTGTTTGGCTCCAGAGACCTTTGCTTGTTTTCTTAATAGAAAATATCACAGAAAATTGAAGTGGTGGTAATATTAACAGAACAATGATCAGGTTCAAAGAATGGCTGAGTTGAAAGAATGCTCACTAAACAGGTGCGATGGGAGCATCTTTACAATCCTCTTGTCTCAATAATGCTGCTGTACCCATGGTGAGTTTGATCTAACAGATGGGATACTGGTTACTTGCATTGATGATCTACACTTAAGATAGAGAAATATGTGTAAGGTTCTGATATGGGCAAGAAGAATAAAAGGAATATGAGACACAGCTCCAAAGGATATTTTGCTGATTAGCTGGATTTCTATAAAACAATAAAAGTAATGTCTGCTCAGTGTTGAATGCCATCAATAATCAACTTTCCATGCTGGAATTCAAATCATTTTCATTAAAAACAAATGATATTAATTTTGTTATATACCTAAAGTGAAGCAGTAATAGTGGCTTGATGGAAAACAACTTTTACTCAAATATTTTTAAAATGCATGGAGTATGTTATAATTGAATCTTTTATCTAATGGAGAAAAGATATAGGAAAGAATATTGAATCAGAGTGCACCCCGTGGGATAACCTGCTGAGTTATAGGAATGAGAAACCAGACGACAAAATAAATATGCAAGAAGTAAAGGAAGACAAGCTTACAAATAAATATAGGCTCTGTATGAGCTAAGAAGGTTTGAATTCACCGGTTGCATTTTGTAGCCAGCACACATGAGTGAGATGTTCTTGGTAGCTTTTAATTAGGAAAGTAACATGATTAAAAATATATTGTATTTTAAGTAAAGATACAAATAATTCTGGAAATTTGGAAAGCTCTCAATAAGTATGAACAAAATTGAAGAAAATATGCAGATGTTATAATGTTGTTTTTAAGGAATTTGAAACAGAGGTGACTACCAGTATGAAGAACCAGTTGGATTTTTCTCTACATATATACTAACTAGAAAACATTTCAAAATGTCTATCATGGAAAACCTGCCTCACTTTTAAATGAAGCTTTTTATCAGTGCTCTTTAATAATGTATTATTTTAGGTAAAATTGTTCCAACTCAGTGCACGCATCTATTAGTGCTAAGTTGTGTTGGATAATGAAGCCCTGTTATTCCCACGGACCTGTGTTAGGTGGACCAGGGATTTTAATTAAATATTTGAATAGGTATCTCAGAACATACTCTCTAGAAAGCATCTGTCAGGGTTAATATTTTACAAGTTAGCTATGCCTTTTTCAACCTTTAATTATAATATCCTAAGTCTTTATTCTTAGTTATTGCTGATAATTTCAAGGTGATACAGATAGAAATTACTTGATTATCCAAGTGACTGCACACATCAAATGAAATAGAAAGCAGTTTTACTGTCTATACATGTTTTATAAGTCAGCATTGCTAATATGCTATGGTGTTTAAAAATATACTTATTTTTTTTTTCTTAATAGAAGTTGAAAAGGACCTGATGTCCTTTGGTAATAAGTATCAATTTATTAAAATGTATATAACTACTATAACTTCTTTAAATATTCTTATACTGAGTAATTTTGTGATGGTGGTGGTGATGCTGGTGCTGGTGGCGCCGGGTGTGTGTGTGTGTGTGTGCATGCGAGAGAGAGAGAGAGAGAGAGAGAGAGAGAGAGAGAGAGAGAGAGAGAGAGAGAGAGAGAGAGAGAGAGAGAGATAACACACACATTGAGGTCAGAGGATACCTTACAAGGAGTTGGTGATTATAGGTTCTAGGAATGCAACTCAGGTCATTAAGCCTGGTTGCAAATGCCTTTATCTGCTGAGCTAGCTATCTTTGCCTAACATCGCTTCTTTAAAATAGCAGTGATAATTCTCTAACATAAAATAAACTGACTTCTCATTGCCAGCTCTCTTGATCTTTGTCTGTGTTCATCTGTGGACTTTCTTTGTCCTCACAATATTCTGCTTAAAATGTCTAAGACCTATGTTAACTCACAACCTTGCCTTTTGGTTCCTCCAGCTGGACTATGGTTCTCTTTGTAGATGACACATTTCAAAAGAATGTGATTTGTCTTGAAATGGCCAGGGACATCAAATGTAGCTGTAGTCACCTCATATCTAGGAATGCCCCTTGGAACCTGATTCTGCCGGTTCAAGCTCGATTGTATTGAAGTCACTGATTAGGTTAGAAGTGGATATCAGTAATTGCAGCAATGATGTACAATCTATCACCTTGAGAGTAAATGGATGAAATCCTCTCATTTGTGTTTCCATTTGATTTTTATATATTTTCCAACCACTTAAAAAAAAAGAATAACAATTATATTCCACTAAGTATGATCCCATGACATTATTGTTGTGTTGCTAAACTTGCAAAATAGATTAATTATTCCAAGAGAAGTGATGATGGTGCCTAAGCAAAGTTATTATATTTTAAGAATACTACAGGGAATAGTGCTTCCTCCAAATGCCACAATCTGTGAAGTGAAAAGCTTAGGACTTGTTTCTTTTTTGAGTTGTTGGTTAGTGAATTCACAGAAGATTCCCACTCAACATTTGCACATATTTTCACTGCGTTTGCTCATCCACTAGAGCTTGATGGTAAAGGTCTTACTAATGAAGACACTGCATATTCAACTCTTAGTAGGTGGACAGATCAATCTGGTACCAGCCTCAATAGTTCATTCCTATTAGCTAAGTTTCACGCTTCTGAAATATGTATACATGCTAACAAAGGAGAAAATTTATGAACAGTCTTACACACTTACGAATTGTGTGAACTACAGTAAAAATCTACCTGCTAAAATATGTTCACTGCTATAATATTTGCATGGAAGCTATGGGGACAACTAACATTTCATTGGATGTATGTATCACCAAGAGAAACAAAAAATGAGTCTAAAACCTGGGGGCTGTGTAAGTAGCCTTGGATCTAGTATTATTCTTCCACTTAATGAACATGCTAGTCACCTATGTTGTTACATTTTAACCCATAGTTTTGTGCATCTCTCAACTATTACCAGAAAAGCTTCTTTTTGTCAGAGTTGACAATACTACAAAGACTCACAACCAGTCTATATTCAAATAATAAGACACTGAGGCATGCTTTAGCTCTAAATAGAACATTGATATTATTTGAACCCCCAAACCATCCACAGATGAGGCATCACCATGGTAGAAGAAGCAGAAAGATTGCTAACAACTGTAGGGAGAGGCTGTATGAAATGAAACAGTATAAGCTGGCCACGGCAGAACAGTATACAGGGACTCATACCAACTGGGACTGCAGAAACAAAATGAAGCCAGTAAAAATCCTAGGATAGAGAGGGAAAGGTTCCAAATGCCCTACCCTTAATGAAGGAGCTATTGGAATTGATGTTGCTGGAATAGGTTACGCTGACTTCCTTTGGGGATGGTATCACTAAGAGGCTCTGCATGTTGTTCCACACCTATGCATATGAGGGCATCAGTAAGTGGACCTGGGGATATTTATCACACAGAGAGAGAGAGAGAAAGAGAGAGAGAGAGACAGAGAGAGAGACAGAGAGAGAGACAGAGAGAGAGACAGAGAGAGAGACAGAGAGAGAGACAGAGACAGACAGAGACAGACAGAGACAGACAGAGACAGACAGAGACAGACAGAGAGAGAAGGAGAGAGATACTGACACAGAGACAGAGACAGAAACAGAGACACAGAATCACACACATATATGTAGGCAAAAACAAACACAGTGCAGTGAATTTGAAAATGAATGGTTGTGGTGAGTATAGGAGAGGGATAGGAAGGGAACAAAGAGGGAACACATTTGATCCAAATATATTACTTCATGTAAGAATATTAAATACAATATTTCAAAAATGCTATAGAAAACGTTGGTGCTATCTAGAAAAGATGGTCTAAAGTATTTTAAGTAGTAAAGGAGATTTTCCCCATCAGGGTCCTTCCTATTTCCTTTTCACAGTGCTGATGCTGTTAGGGATTTGTTCCCACTGCAGTGCTATTTTCTTAGATGTGGTGGAAATAACAGCTAGGTTTTCACTCTTCCCAAGAGTAGAAAATTCTCATTACAGATACTCAGAATCTTCAATATTTGAAGGCCAAATTCCCAGCAGATTAGAATAATGGCAATTTAAGCAGAATTGAAACATGTTGAAATCATGCTTGACACAGGCAATTCTTTAGTTCTAGAAGGCTTCTATCATTACAGTTCTCATTTCAAGTAAGAAAAATAGGAGTGATTTAATGTACTTTAAGGATGATAACAGCACATTGTACCTTAATTTTGATGTGTCTCTCATTGACAGTAAGAAGACAACACTGGCTGGCAGTGGAGAATAAAATTTCAATCTTGTTAACAGGATCATCTTTTATTCTCTGAGACCTAAGTCTTGCAGTTTATATGACATGTGATACTTGTTAAAGATGCTCATATGTCCTTTCAATTTTCTCCTTCTTGAATCTCTGTTAAGTAATATATTTAAAGCAGACAAAATCATGGATATCATACAGGTATACAGTGAGCTCGTATAGGAATTTAATTTAAATTGTTTAGGAGGAAGCAGGACAGAGAACAATTTCAAAGGAGGGGTTCAAAAATAAAACATACCAGTCTACAGATGCGAAACATTGACAATGATGTTGAATTAGAGGCAGATCTGGCCTCTGTTTATCACAAAAGTAGATTATAGAAACACCATTGGATAGAACACTGCATGTATGTGGGCAGAAAATATTTTTTTTATAAATAACAATTACTGATGACTTACAGATGCTAAAAGAGCTGAAGAACTACAGAATTCTAAAATAGCCAAGCCAAAGCCAGGTAACTCAGAAAGATGTACCCTGCACAATGCAGTTTTTCCTTTGAGCAGAGTTGCCACCAAGAACTTTTTCCCTTGTTACATAGCTCTCTAGGATGTACCCGTGAAGATACAACAGATACATGTTGCTTCCAAAGTCCTCCTGATCCCATCTAGTCATTTTCTAGTTTCCTCTGCTTTTCTAAGTATCTTATAATTAGCAACTGCCATTTTTTACTCCAAGAGTTTTAAATTCCAAATCCCATATCTTTCTTTTTGAGCAATTGTGATAAGCAAGCTTTTGTTACCATCTACAATGCTCCAGTGATGTGAGTTGGGGCCCTTTAACTTTCAAATTATCATGCAGTTAAGCTCTATAGTTCCCTGACCTTGCTATTATCGTACCATTTATGTAATCTTACTTGTCAACAATCATTTACATCTATTAAATATATTTTGTTTCTTATTGCATAACTGCCAGTAGGTTCTAGAAAATCATAGGTAATTTAAAAATTTAGCAGCTTATTTGCAAAAGTAGATAATCTTACATCAGGATAAGCAATGTTTTGTACAATTTATATATTATTTGAAGTGAGTAGTCAGGGACTCTGAATTCTTTCTAGTATTTATGACAATGCAGTAAAGGCACTGAAACGAAAGTCCTTTTATATTATTTACCTTGTTTTATTTGTAAATCCCCTCTATGGTCACATGAATATGCTTGGCACAAAGGGAGTGGTACTATTAGGGGAGGTGGCCTTGTTGGAGGAAGTGTGTCACTGTGGGGCTGGACTTTGGAGGTCTCCTTCTATGCTTAGTCTCCACCCACTGTGGAAGAAAGCTTTCTCTTAGCTGACTGAGGATGCCAGTCTGTTCCTGGCTTCCTTTGGATCAAGATGTAGAACTCTCAGCTCCTCAAGCACAATGCCTTCCTCCACAGGAATGTAATGCTTCCCACCATGATGACAATGAACTGAAACTCTAAAACTGTAAGCCATTCCCAATTAAATGTTTTCCTTTATAAGAGTTGCCTTGGTCATGGTGTCCTTTAAAAGCAATGGAAACTCTAAGACACAATTCTTAGCTAAATCAGTAAGTCTGGAGTTAGTCATGGAAATTGTATCCATTATGACTATTATTTAAAGTAATATGAATTTTAGATATGCATATGAAAAACTGTGAGATTCTTCTAGCATATCAGCATCTTTATTTGAATGTAGATTTTTTTTTAAATAGGAGTGCATTAAAACCCTCAAAACCACATTGCAAAGGGTATACAGGGTGCCTTCCAATAAACTGTAACTTCTACTTCTGGACTTCATGGTCCCTAGCACTCATATGCACACACACACACACACACACACACACACACACACACTACGTGTGTGCACACACAGACATGATGAATTGTAAATTTAAAAGAATCTAGTTTAACAAACAATGTCCATGATTCTGAATACAACCTGGTCTCCTTATAATGGCTTTAATATCCTCTATCTAAATTCTCTAGTGTTTAAGTCTTCTTTGGATTCTTTCTGGAATTCACTGAATGAGTGGGGACCCATTTTCTTTTGACCCCACTGTATCCTTGTAATTCCCAAAGCTGTAAGAAAGAAATGAATGATGTGTAACAATGCCTGTGATATTCAAAACAACATAGTAATACATGGATTTATTTTAACTCCATATGATTTTAGGCTACAAGACTGATTAAAAATTTGCACCTCATAACTTCCTTGCTTTAATTTTTCTCTTCTTTTCAGGGTATTTATTTCTTCTGAGCATCTTTGTGCATGCCTTATAAAAGTAAAAACAAATTTTCTTATTGCTTAATTTTAGCTTTGTTGCTATGCCAAATTGTAGCCTAGGCATCTCATTAAAATCAATTCAGGGTCTGAATTTTTACTTTCATTAATGTGGTTACATTAAAACTTTCTCAAAATATTTCAGCATGACTAATCCTGCCAATTTATATATTTATTATGAATTGTGGGCAATATATTGTCCATCTAGTTAAGAGATATATAAGACTAACCATGGTGGTGCATACCTGCTCATAGAGGTAAAAATTCCATGAGATTAAACGTAGCTTTAGCTGTGTTTGAGTTTAAGGCCAGATTATATGGTGAGACTCTATGCTAAAATACAACCATTACCACTACCATCTCCATTATCGTCAACACCAACACCATAATAACAGTTATTGTAAGCAGGAAACGGTAAATGGAGATGGGGAGCAAAAGCTGACTTTTATCCCCAATGAGACCTCTGGGCTCATGTGTAGATTGGAGTGTGGGCAGTTATGTTTTTAGTACGCTGATGATGCTTCCATCATCTAAAACTTAATTGATAAATAAATTAATTGACAATTATGCTTTTATATATTACATACCACATTCTGAAGACTTCTTAGATTTATTGACCTGATTTTTTTTCCTACATAAAAATTGAGTTCTTCCAGTATTAAACATTAAGGCCATGTATGCCTGACATGTATGCCTATCTGTGCCACTGCATATATAATGTTGTAATACATGGCACCATGGACTATATATTGTCTCTGCTATTGAGTAGAGAGGGAATTTATGCTCATCACCTTTGATTTTCAGCACTAGAACAACTGGCAAAAATGGAGCTTTGAGGGACTTGCACCCTCTCACCAAGAAATGGGAGACATAGCAAGACAGGGCAAAACTGCATAGATTAGATCACAGCTGTGCCTCATTAGATAAACCCTACCATCATTCAAAGGATGCTATTAGGAAAAGGGAAAGCATTAAATATGTAGTGTTCCTGCTAAGGATCAAATAAGCTCTTGTCTTTCATAATTCCAGTCTCGCCTAATATTCCTTACATCTTACAGAGCACATATGATCATCTCCATTTTAGAGATGATGAAGTTAGCCTTAGAAGACCAACTCCCTATTGGAAAGGGGCTAAGCTTACCCTGTATGAATCACATGTCTAGATTGTATTATATATGCCATTCAAATCGAGGCATGCCTTTTTTCAGCTGGGAAAGTGCTGTAAGATCTAGCATTTGAATTCAGCACAGTGTTGTGCTCTACAAGAAGTAGTTATAGATAAATGTAGAAATTTTTTTTAAACAATAACAATTCAAGTCTATGTCCAAGCCCTTATCCAAGGGGTTTTACTTTTTTAATAACTAAAACCTGTCCTCTGTTTCTTCCATTTTAATAGTTGTAGTTTATAATCTTATTTTACATAAAAAGCAACTAACTTTATAGCAATCCACAGTCACTATTTTATCCTCCAGTTCTTGGGAGAGTCATGATGTAATATGTCAAAAGCCAGCCTTGCTGTCAAGGGGATCAAACTATTAACAAGCTGTTTGTGAATCAGTTCAACTTCAATTAGTTTATATGAACACTGATTCTTTTCTGTTTATGCTGCTGTCTTCACTTACTTTGAACTCCAAGATGACACTACCCCCATTTCCAGTAGAATATAGTTTAGTCACAAGCATCCCTACAAGTAGATCACAGTGCATAAGGAGTCTCTCTGTCTTGTTTAGAAGCCCCTGTGTGGAATCAGACTGCCTGGCAGGCCTTTGCTGTACTCCACAGAACTTGGACTGGGTCCAGGACAGCCAGACAGCCCCTTGGCAAGCAAGCTGGCCAAACAGTCATGGCACAGAGATGCTCTGTACTTTCACTGGGCACCATGCCCAGCATCATCTGGAGAGAGCAAGGAGCTCTGCAGATCGATTATGGATTATGGTCTCCTTGACACTAGGGTTACAGGAAAGCTACAATCCTGGGTTTCCCATCCTTTCTGGTTGAGGAGTCATTCTAAAAACAAAAACAAAACAAAACAAAAATATGAAGAACTTATCCTCTGCCTGACCCATGTCAGGAAAAAAATCTTTCTTTGTTCAAATTATCTAGGTTTCAAGGACTTACTTCAGATTCTTTCTCATAAGCTCATGGTTGTTTCTAGACAAGTGCAGTACCATGTGACTTTATGTGGAAGCATTGTTCTAGACCTGCCCTAAGTCCTTACAGAGCACTCAACTTTGATTCCTTTTTTCTTTAGTTGGAAAATCAACAGCCTCTGTTTCAGGAGAAAAAAATGCTTGTTAGTTGAAAATATGAAAAACCTTAAATGTTGACTTTGATATGTTAGCTATCACATACCTTATTATACTTAATATTATGAACTTATTGTATAGTGGAGTGACAATAAACTAAATTTCTATGAAATAATATAAACCCAATATATTCAGAGTTCTATACTTTCTATGTTCTAGTTATCGTTTAACATCTACATGGAACTGACTTGTGGATATCTCAGTACTCCAGATATAAAATGGGTATGGTGACTAAGCTTGACTATCTATCAGATGTATCTTAGAAGAAACAATCCCAGTTGAGGACCTGTCTCCATCAGTCTGGCCAGTGGCCATATATGTGAGACATTTAATTATTGTTAACTTATAGAATAAAGTCAGAGCTGGGCGTGGTGGCGCACACCTTTAATCCCAGCACTCGGGAGGCAGAGGCAGGCAGATTTCTGAGTTTGAGGACAGCCTGGTCTACAAAGTGAGTTCCAGGACAGCTAGGGCTATACAGAGAAACCCTGTCTCGAAAAAAACAAAATAGAAAAAATAAAGAAAGAAAAGAAAAAAAAGTGTCTTGTCAACTGTAGATTGTATTATCATTACTGAAAATGTGGGACTGGGTTGCAGGAGACACAACCCATCGCTGAGCACAGATGGAGAGATGGAGCGATGGAGCAAGCCAATAAACAGCTTTCTCCCATGCTACTGCTTTAGTTACTTCAGATTTCTCCTCTAGTCCATACTTAACTTTCCTCAGTGAGAAACTATTACCTGGAGATATAAGACAAATCAACTCTTTCCTCTCAATGTTGCTTTTGGTCATGGTATTTAACACAAAATCAAAGAATACACTAGAGTACTTAGATATGCTTATGTCTCTCATATAAAACGGTGTATAAAATCTGCATATAACCTGTGAGCATTTTCCCACATGCTTTGAGTCTTTTCTAAAGTCCTTATAATACCTACTAGAATGTAAGTGTTTCTTTTAATAGCTGTTATGTTGTACTATTTAGGGAATAAAAACAACAAAATAGCTTGTACTTGCCCAACACAGATGCAGTTTTTTAATTTTTTTTTCTGCACAGTTGGTTGAATCTGCAGATGCAGAGCCCACCGGTATGGAGAGTAGGTTGTACTTATATCTGTGAAATTCCTTTTAACGTGCACAAGCTGAGCCCCATTCATAACTGTTTTCTTAAGTTCATCATTTTTCTGAGTTATTTTACAGTGTCCATCAATAAGTCCACACAATCCCATTAACTATCATGATGTTTTCCCAAGCCTTAGCAAAACCCAAAGATTTATTTTAACCTTTAAGTTTGTGTTGTCTCATCTCCTTCTTTGGGAACTGTTAAGTTTGACCTTAAGATGTCTGGAGCAGTTGTATAACTCAATAGAATTGGAACTGTGTATAAACAAACATGAAGTCTCTGTCCCAGACTCCTGTTTCCTAGAACTAATGACCTTTGTCTCGTTTCACCTAAGCAACATCCAAGTATTCATTTGTTAGCTTATAGAGGGGTTCTTTGTGGAGTTAGTCTGACTCTCACTGACAGCTCCATGTGCTGTGTTGAGGGAATTTCTTGTCAGATGTCTAGTTGTGGCTAATGATTGACTTAGCTGCCCTCATTTGCTTTGGAACCTCCACCTACTGTCTTTTTTTTTCTCTTCATTTCATCTTGCTACTTAATATCAATTTCTCTTCTCCTTCTCCCACCAATCAACATTTTTCTTTTACAAGTACACTCCCTTCAACTCCTCCTTCATAGTCCTCTGGTCTAGCAGGAATGACAGAGGCCTGGTAGATTTACTGCAAAGTAGTTTCACACTTAGGTCCCACTGAGCTGAGAAGAATTTGCTAAGCAATTGGTGGCTAGTTTTATATCTACTTAAGAGAAGCTAGAATCATCTGAGAGGAAGGACCCTCAATTGAGAAGTTGCCCCCATAGAATCTGGCTGTAGACAAGCCTGAAGGACATGATCCCAGTTAGTGTTTGATGTGTGAGGGTCTAGCCCATTTTGGGTGGTACCACACTGGTGGTTGTGAATGCTATAAGAAAGCAGGCTGAAAAAAAAATCAGAGAGGAAGTAGCACTCCTCCATTGTTTCTGCATCACTTCACACTTTTAGGTTCCTGTCTTGAGTCCCTGCCCTGATTTCTTTCTGTGAGGTATCACAATGGGAAAGTACAAACAATATAAACTCTTTTCACTTCAACTTGCTTTTTTTGGTTTTGGTATTTATCACAGCAATCGAAACTCTGACTAAGGCATGGCTACATAGAAATGCTACACATATTTTCCTTTAAAATATCAATTACTCCTGTTTTCCAACAAAACCGTTTCCTTAATCTCAAAATGCATACAGGCTATAGTATAATGTGCTGTTCATCTAAACATTTTTGGAAAATTTTCATTAGTTATGTTGTTCATCCAAACTCCTGTCCAACCTTACTGATTTGTGAGTATTCATTAGTCCTGCCAATGCCCCCAAGCAGCAGGGAAGAATGGTATGACAGGGTTCAACTTCCACTAGAGAGTAATGGCTGATTTGGCTCAACAACATTCTTTGTAAAGATTAACTAGTAATAATTTCTTGTAATTGGAGTGACTGTTAACAACAAAATTTTATCCCAGTATCAAAAATTATTCACTTATCAAGTGGATGCCAAATAATCGTGGGTGGAATTCACAGTCCCACATCAGAGATCAAGTTAAATATTTTGGAAGTGACAAAGAGTTTTAACTCCAGCTCTGGAGACTGTGATATTTTATAACTTCAATAGCAAGCTATGGTAGTAGTTATTGAAAGTGATCTTATTTTCTGAGACATGATATTTTTATCTTTATTCATTTGGAAACTCAGAATGTTGTAGGACCATGATTATCTTGAATTAATGTCATTGATCTTTTCCAAGTATCAATCAGGTTATCTAAGATGGAGTCAGAAGTCCTTGTAATAGAATTTGCTTTAGTTTATGCAGAAAAACATTCCTCAATGAAGAGGAAACCTTTAGGACAATAGGAAAACACCAGGAGTCTGTCCCCTTTTTTCTTGGCTCACCTCCAAGGTTTCTATTTTCTGCCAGGCATGTTTCTTCCTATGTCACCTAAGCTTTATGTCCAGAATTACTTCAAGTTTCACAATCTCAATTCAGGAAGTTTGGAAGCAAATATTCACCAACTCTTCCCCTATTGCATGAATATTGTGTGGTGAACTAGACACAAATTTTAGAAGTAGGGGCTTCCAAAGTAGACCAGTGAGATTACAAAGCACCTTCTAGCAAACACCTAGGCTTGTGTATGCTCAGACACTCATATTTTTTATTGTCTCCACTAGACAGATAAATGTTGATAAATTTTTAAGTGGAAATGTTGGTCTGCCACAAATATATTTACCTCTACCTCTTTCAGTACATTTTAAGGCCCAGCAAACTCTGAAATAAATTCATGTTTTCAACAAGAATTATTTTCTTTCAGTGATCTAAATGCAACATGGTATTCAGTGTCTCCTAGTGTATATATCAGCAGATGTTGAGGCAAATATACACATGTTGACATTTGCACCTGCATAATATACCACACATATTCAGTTTTGTCGACAGTTTTCCTTTTTATTTCTTTGTATTGAATTTTGACCTCGTTAAAAATATCTTGGCTGACACTCAGGTATCTGTCTGAGAAGAGTCTTCTTTGCAAAACCATGTTCCATTGGTGCATTCATGCCTAAGCACAAGTAGAGGGCACTCAGTAGAAGTTCAGAGGCAGGAGCTAGAGTAAGGCCATTGAAGGCTGTAACACAGGTACATGCAGAGCATTGAGAAGTTTTTCACCCTTAGATACCAGGAGATATCAAACAAGACAGCCAATCCAAGTTCAGCCAGATCAAAGCCTGCATCCTGTTGCCATACATACTTCTGTTATAAAAAGAAAACGAAAAATGTGTAATTGTTCTCTTCATGCCCCAATGTGTCTTAGGTGGAATGTGTTTTAGTGATAGTGGATGGTCATGCAAATAACTGTTCTTATGAAGACTTTTGAGAGAGCATTTTCTTTAGAATTGCCCAGTAATGAATAAGTTGTTTGGAAACTCAGTATGATGATGCATTACATATAATCAGTGGTGACTCACTAACTTTTGGGAAAACAAACGCCATCCTTTGAGGGAGTACTGCTTTCTGCCAATGTGGTCTGCAACAAGTAGTTAGCCAGTTTATTTGCAAATAGCCTCATTCCTGACACCATGTCTATCATAAAAATTTAGGGGTTTATATCTTTTCTGTTATAACATAATCATTCTTACTTTTTGATATATTTTATATATTATTGATTATATATACTATTTTTATTTTGAATAGAGCTCTATGAACATGTGGATGTGGTATATATATGTGTGTTTTCTGTGTATAGAAAAGTAGATGGCAGAGGAAGACACTGGCTATCTTCTATTTTCATCTCCACCTTATTTGCTGAAATAGTACATTTCATAAGTTTATATAGCTTGTGAGCTTTTGGGATTTGCCAGTGTCTGTCCTCCAGTGCTGGGTTACAGTATACGCAACCATGCCCAAATTTTATATGGGTACTGGCAACTTTAACTCAGATTCTCACACTTGTCATGAATATTCTTGTCCATGAAGCCATCTCATTAGTCCACTTTTTGATGCATTAATGCAATCCTTGTCACTAGAGGAAGACCAAGTTTGTGGGGTATATGCATTTGTGGAATAAGTCATTTTCATCCATCTTAACTTCTCTCTGTTAGTAACTTAACCCATTGTCAGTTCTAGATCTGTCTGTGAGATATGTCTTCAGCCAGGACATTTTTCCTTGGTAAGGGGAAATTAGCTAATATTATACATATATCCTGTTGCAGTTGCCTTTTTCTTTCCTGTAAATCTGCCTCATCTCTTGAATCTGACTCTAAAACTAATTGCTTGCATTCTGCACCAGATCACCTTTTGGAGATAGTCATGAACATGTCTCTCATCTGGGAGCTACAGCTGCTGGAAAACACATCCCTGTTCTCAAAAACAAAGGGGAGTTTTTTACTTTAGTCTCTTGTTACATTCCTCAAAACACCAGTACGTGGCTAACATGTCACAAATTGTCCCTGGATAGGCAGAAAGGTATATGGCAAAGGCAGAGTTTCTTCTATTCCTCCCCATATTTCTCATTCTCTTTCTCCTTTCCCTATTGCCTTTGAATACAAGACAATTCTTTGATCTAGGGATTCATTAAATTACATTATATGGTAACCTTCCCAACAGTAACACTAGAACTGAGGCTTTTCTCTTCCAACTTTATTTTATAGTCAAGAAAATCATCTCAGGAATGAAGAGGCTTGATTAAATTACAAAGTATAAGAAATTAAACTGGAAAGCTAGAAGTCTAAGGATTTTAAATTTTAATTAATTTATCTTTTTACACTCCATATTTTTCCCTGCCCCTCTCCATCCACCCTTTAACTGTTCCACATCCCAAACCTCCTCCCCACACTTCTGTCTCTACTTGAATGTCCCACCCCTTACCCCGCCTGATCTTTAAACTCTCTAGGGCCTCCAGGGTCTTGAGGGTTAGGCGCATCATCTCTGAATGAACACAGACCCAGCAGTCCTCTACTGTATGTGTGCTGAGGGCCTCATATCAGCTGTTCTGTTCTGCCTGTTTGGTGGTCCAGTGTTTGAGAGATCTCAGTCATCCAGATTAATTGAAACTGTTGGTCCTCCTACAGGATCTCCCTTTTCCTCAGCTTCTTTCAGCCTTCCCTAATTCAACAACAAGGTTTAGCTGCTTCTGTCCATTGGTTGGGTGCAAATATCTGCATCTGACTCTTTCAGCTGCTTATAGGAATTTTTGGAGGATAGTCATGATATGTCCCTTTCTGTGAGAGCTCCATAGCCACAGTAATAGTATCAGGTCTTGGGACATTTCCTTGAGCTGGATCCCACTTGAGGCCTGTCCATGGACCTTCTTTTACTCAGGCTCTTCTCCGTTTCCATCCCTGTAATTCATTCAGACAGGAACAATTATAGGTCAGAGTTATGACTGTGGAATGGAAACCTCATCCCTCACTTGATGTCCTGTCATCCTGTTGGAGATGCTCTCTTTAAGTTCCCTCTCCCTACTGTTGGGCACTTCATCTAAGGTCCCTCCCTCCCTTTGAGTCCTGTGACTCTCTCACTTCCCAGGTCTCTGGAGCATTTCAGGATGGTATCCCCAACCTCCTACCTCCCAAGGTTGTCAGTTTCCATTCTTTCTACTGGCCCTCAGGGCTTCAGTCCTTTCCCCCTACCCAATAACAGATCAGGTTCCCCTATCCCTCTGTCCCCTACTCCACACCCAGTCTACTTTCCCTCATAGGTTCCTCCCTCCCTCCCCACTTGTGATAGATTTCTTCTCTCTCCCAAGAGGGACTGAGGCCTTGTGATCCATCCAATAGCTGACTGTGAGCATCCACTTCTGTGTTTGCTAGGCCCCGGCCTTGTCTCACAAGAGACAGCTATATCTGGGTCCTTTCAGCAAAATCTTGCTAGTGTATGCAATGGTGTCAGCGTTTGGAAGCTGATTATGGGATGGATCCCTGGATATGGCAGTCTTTAGATGGTCCATCCTTTCGTCACAGCTCCAAACTTTATCTCTGTAACTCTTTCCATGGGTGTTTTGTTCCCAATTCTAAGAAGGAGCACAGTGTCTACACTTTGGTGTTTGTTCTTCTTGAGTTTCATGCATTTAACAAATTGTATCTTATATCTTGGGTATCCTCCACTTATCAGTGAGTACATATTGTGTGAGTTCTGTTGAGCCCCCAATGGAGGAGCTAGAGAAAGTACCCAAGGAGCTAAAGGGATCTGCAACCCTATAGGTGGAACAACATTATGAACTAACCAGTACCCCAGAGCTCTTGACTCTAGCTGCATATGCATCAAAAGATGGCCTAGTCGGCCATCACTGGAAAGAGAGGCCCATTGGACTTGCAAACTTTATATGCCCCAGTACAGGGGAACTCCAGGGCCAAAAAGTGGGAGTGGGTGGGTAGGGGAATGGGGGGGGAGTGTATTGGGGACTTTTTGGATAGTATTGGAAATGTAAATGAGGAAAATACCTAATTTAAAAAAAAAGAGGGACTGAGGCATCCTCACTAGGGTACTTCAGCTTGTTGAACTTTTTGAGTTCTCTGTACTGTATCTTGGGTATTCTGTACTTATTTTTCACTAATATACACTTATTATGATTGAGTACATACCATGCATATCCTTTTGGGTCTGAGTTACCTCCCTCAGGATGATATTTTCTAGGTCCATCTATTTGCCAGCAAAACTCAGGTTTTCTAGTTCTTAATAGCTGAGTAGTATTCCATTGTGTAAATGAACCACATTTTCTGTATCCATTCTTCTTTCGTGGGACATCTAGGTTGTTTCCAGCTTCTGGTTATCACAAATAAAGTCCTCGTGGCATGGTGGAGCATCCTTTGGGATTATTCCCGAGTGGTATAGATGGGTCTTCAGGTAGATCTATTTTCAATTTTCTGAGGAATCTCCAAATTGATTTCTAGAGTTGTTGTACCAGTTTGTAATCCCACCAGAAATAGAGGAGTGTTCCTCTTTCTCAACATCCTGTTAAGCATGTGTTGTCACCTGAGGTTTTGATCTAGCCATTTTGACAGATATAGAATGGAATCTCAGGGTCTTTTTGATTTGCATTTTTCTGATCACTAAGGGCTTTGAATATTTATTAAGGTGCTTCTCAGACATTCAAGAATCCTCAGTTGTGCAATAGACATTTAGTTCTATTCCCCATTTTTGATTGGTTTGTTTGGTTTTTAGGTGATTAATTTCTTGATTTGTTTATATATTTTGGATATTAGCCCTATATTGGATGTGGGGTTAATGTAAATCAGCAGTCTTCCTTTATACAAATGATACACAGACTGAGAAAGAAATTAGGAAACAACTCCTTTCATAACAGCCACAAATAATATAAAATATCTTGGGGTAACTCTAACCAAACAAGTGAAAGACCTATATGACAACAACTTCAAGTCTCTCAAGAAAGATATTGACGATATCAGACAATGGAGAGATCTACCATGCTCACATATTGGCAGAATTAACATAGTAAAAGTGGCCATCCTACCAAAGGCAATCTATAGATTCAATGGAATCCCCATCAAAATCCTGACACAATTCTTCAGAGACATGGAAAGAGCAATTCTCAAATTCATCTGATAAGGCAAAAAAACCAGAAGAGTGAAAACAATTCTTAACAATAAAAGGACAGCTGGGGCAATCATGATCCCTGACCTCAAGCTTTACTACAGAGCAATAGTGATAAAAACTGCATGGTACTGGTACAATGACAGACAGGTAGATCAATGGAATAGAACTGAAGGCACAGAAACAAAACAACACACTTAAAGTCACATGATGTTTGACAAAAATTAAAAAATATACAATGGATAAAAGAAAGCATCTTCAATAAAAACTGCTGGTCTAACTGGCTGTCTGTATGTAGAATGAAAATAGACCCATATTTGTCACCTTGCACAAAGCTCAAGTCCAAGTGGATCAAGGACCTCAACATAAAACCAAATACACTGAATGTAACAGAAAAAAAAAAGTGGGAAAGAGCCTTGAACTCATTGGCACAGGGAAATTTCCTAAATAGAATTCCAATGGCTCATGCTATAAGGTCAAGAATTGATAGATGAGATTTCATGTTATTAGAAAGATTCTGTAAGGCAAAGGGCATAGTCAATCAGACAAATTGGCAACTTACAGATTGGGAAGAAGTCTTCACTAACCCCAAGTCCAATAAAAGATTTTTTTAAAAAATTAATTAATTTTATTTTATGTGCATGATTGTTCTGCCTACATGTATATTGCATACAATGTTTATGCCTGGTTCTCTCAGAGGTCAGTGGAAGGTGTCAAATACCCCATAAGTACAGTTACAAACAGTTGTGTGCCAACACACAGATGCTGTGAACTAAGCTCAGGTCTTCTGTACAGTGACAAGGTTTCTTAACCACTGAGAAAATTTTTCAGGCTATATTCTGAGGATATTTTACTTTGAAGGAGATTTGTCAAGGTGACAAGCCAGGGATAGATGGAAGGTGCATGTATTGCCTGCCCAAAATAATATCAGTTGACAATTTAAGGGAATATGGGAATATGTTGATATTGTATACAAGGGTTAAAGTATGTACACATGGATGAATTATTTTGAAAGAAATGTATTTATTTTAATAAAAATATTTTGAATATGATATTTATTGTCATTGCTTTCATTTCTACTGGAAGTGAAATATAGAAAGTAGAATTCTAAAGGTAGAATTATATTTATTGCTAGTTTCAATTTTATACATATTCAAGAAATTCAGCAAATTTTTTATTATCAGTTCAGAGGACTTGAGTGCAAAATTGAAAATACATATGTAAAATTAAAATTTTAAAGTGTTATATTCAGTGGGTATAGCTTAGTGGCCAAGAAGCTCTGGGTTTGTTCCCCAGCACTGCAAACAAATAGCACAAAACTCACAACATTATATGTTATATTTGATCAAGGTATAACCTAAAATAAAAACCCTAAAATTGTAAATACTTGAGGTTTCCATTTTCTCCACTATTTACTGTTCCTATTCTTAAATTTAATGGGTGCCTCTGTGAGAGAAGGTATGATTGTAAATATAGAGGAAACCTAGATGTCAGTAGGAAACTGACTTGCCATTGTCCTTGCAGGATGTTCTGTTATGGTTGGGAATACATTAGCATAAAGATGTGTGGGAACCTTAACTCTCATTTCCAAATGATAAATGCTCACAAATTTTCGGCTACTATTTTATTAGCCTGTTTAAAGTATATGGGTAAGACATTTCTCATGATAATTTTGTCATTTGCTTTTTTATTTGTTGGTAATATCAAGGGATAGTGAATTCCAGCTCAAAATATTTTGATTAGAATTATAAGTAGAATATTTTGAATAAGAATTACATAATAGAATACAAGATTTCATGCAAACATAATATTTGTGAAATATTTTATTAAATATTTTCCCCTTTGAGAACTTAAATTTTTGCTATTTATTTTATTCTATGATGTAATTGTTAGATATGTAGATAGTTTGTTGCTTGATTATTTAAAATGTGTGAGAATCTCCGGAATTCTCAATGGTCTCCAGGAAATAAATGATGTCATTAAAATAACATTAGGACTCTGAGATTTTCAAACCCAGAATTATTAACAGAAAGAAGCATAGCAGAACATCTTAATGATTCCTTTAATGCTTAATTCAAGTGTTATATGATGGTTCTTCTGGAAAAGTTTACACTCTGTTGATTGTACCTGAGGGAGAAGAAATAAAATAAGCAAAGGTGGTTTCTAAAATTGTGTGTTTTCTTAAATTTAAATGTTTCTATTTCTTATCTTATTCAAGTATTATTCAATTCAGAGTGAAATCTCTAAGGAAATGAACGATGATGGCCTTTTTGCGCTTTGGATAGTGCAGACTCATAAAAACATGCTTTAGCCGTAAATATCTTTATCTTCAGGGCTGTCCTTTTGGGTTAGAAGAGCATACTGCTATTCTTTTTATTTTTTATTAGGTATTTATTTCATTTATATTTCCAATGCTATCCCAAAAGTCCCCCACCCGATCCCCCACCCACTCCCCCACCCACCCCCTCCCACTTCTTGTAGTAACCATCCTTTCTCACATGGTTAATTTTGTTGAATTCCTCTTAGAATATGGCATATCTGTATGTAACTTTTGCAAAGTTGCCAATAGCATGCAGTTAAACCACATTTGAATCCATGGAATTATAAGATGCCATGCTCCTCTTTGGTTTATGAAACATTTTGAATTTCAAATTCTTATAACAGTACGTTTAAAACATAGAATAATGCTATAGGTGCTGAAAATTGACATACCTTCTCATGGATTCTTTATATAGCATATCAAACACTTTGCATATTGTGTTTAAGGTTGTTCAGCTTAGGAAAGTGTCAAGTCAAGTTTTGTTAGTTGCTTCTATTTTAAGATTTCTGCTTATGTTGTATGCCTCAACATCATCAGTTATAAGAGATCCCTTTATCATATTTCCTTTTCAAGTTTCTCAGCTGTTCGCATGTTCTCTGTATCATACTTTATAATTCACTAAGCAAAGTCTATCCTGTAATGTATCCAATGGATTTTTTCTGTTGTTTGTATTATGTTTTATAGAACTCCCTCTGTTTATATCATGGGTGTATGATGTGTGTGTGTGTGTGCGTGTGTGTGTGCATGTATGTGTATGTGTACGTGTGTGTGTATGTGTGTGCACACGCACATGAAAGGTGGATTCCCAATAAGTTTCCAAAGACCATTATTTAGCCTTTAAACAACTTTTAGTTTTCATGTGCTATTCCATGTATATTCAGATGACATTCAGAATATTCATTCTAAGCCCCATGGTTTCCAAGACAGAATGTCTTTGAGAAGTCACATATCCCTTTCTTCATCCACAAGAGTATTGATTGAATTACTTTCCCAAACCAGTAGCTAAATTTTAGGTAAGTTTGAGAAGCCATTGCACAGTCCAAAACCTCCAAGATTCCACCGATCATTATGACCATGCTGGTTCAGGATGTTTGTTTTTCTTTAACCATCTGGATACCAGACATTCTAATATCTTAAAATCCTTAAAATTCAAAACATAAGTGTAGTAATCAGAGTTCCCAGAAAGTCTACTACTTCTTTCTCCCTAATAAGTCCACACTATTTATCTCTAGAAATGATTAGTTGTAAAATGAAATGTCTTCTCATTTTCTCTAAAATCCCCTATCTTTCAACACCTCAAGACATATTTGTGAGTAATATGACAGTCTTCCTTTCCAGTCCTTTCATTGGAGATATGAGTTGTGTCTGAATGTGAAAATATGAATGTCATTTATAGGCCTAAAGCAGCATTTGGAGTTGCCTCCTGATGATCAGGCAAGGTCTTGGATGGGATGTTCTTAGTTACTCTAGCACCATGCCTCATATACAACTCTTATCATCCTAGATAATAGTTTTATTATGTCAACACATAGTAATTATTCTTAACAAATGTTGGTTGCGGGAATTCTGGTTAGATGAATGGATGAGGAAATGGGTTAATGGGTCATTTATGGGTCATTTGGTGTGAGGTTTGTATTTCTATTATACAAGACAGATAAGAACAAGAGGACAGAAAGACATTGTCCTATTATCTTGGCTTGACACATGGGATCTCACAATACAGATTAAGGCTGTAAAATGTTCTTTCTGCCTTCATAAACAATGCTAACAGTCTGCTACCTTACCAACAAGGCACCATGTGAACCACGAAGTCTCAGATGGTTGCTTCCTCCTCTTGTTGCTTTCTATGTTCTCTTCCCACTTCTCTCCATCAAATTGTTCCTGGTGTGTTTCCTGTCCAGCCAGGATTCCTCCTGATTAATTCTCTTCTCTGCTCTCCTTCATGCTAGCTCTAATCCTTTCCTTAGCCACTGAACCATTCCTTGATATTACTATTCAGCTCGTTCAAATAGGATACATGGTTCTTTAAATTTGTCACCAGTATTTTTCTGGAATTGCAAGGAAGTTTAGGCTATGATCAATTTGAGACCTATTAGTGGCAATAAAGTGAGTAAAGCACTATATCCTGAGTCCTTCACATTTATATTTATCTGTTCCCATCTACCCTCAGCCATTTTAACACAGATGTAAGTTTTATTACCAGAAACTACACATAGTAATTGATTTTTAGCTTCCTATTTCAGAAGCAACCAATCAAAGGATATTAATTTTTAAAAGGCCACTCAATCAAACAGTGCATGCTTCTCTCATGGTGGTTAGGTGAGCTGGGGGCAGGCAGTGGGTGAGTCTAAAGAAACCAGAGGCCTAGCTCCAGTCTACTCCTCCTACCCTCTGTGATGATCCATTCCTCATAAGAGGTCTTCAAGGAGTTTATTCCAAAATAACCAAGTTCTTCATTGTCTACAAGTGCTGAGTGATGCTGCAAAGTTGATTTCTTTCCTTCCTGGTGCTGAGAAAGGATCTCATTACAGCTCAGCATCATCCCAGATGCTCAGCTTATGTTTGAAAAGCTGTCTCTTGACAATTTTTGATCCTAGGCCTTATTCCTGAGCCAGTGTGGATAAACATGGAGTCAGTATTTACTCAAAAATGGTAGCTTAGTTTGCAAATCAAAACTGCCAATTTTATTTTTTAATTGTTTTTTATTTCTAAGTTTTTTTTAAGTTTTTTTTTAATTTTTAATATTTTTATTACATATTTTCCTCAATTACATTTCCAATGCTATCCCAAAAGTCCCCCATAGCGCCCCCCACTTCCCTACCCACCCATTCCCATTCTTTTGGCCCTGGCATTCCCCTATATTGGGGTATATAAAGTTTGCAAGTCCAATGGGCCTCTCTTTCCATTGATGGCCGACTAGGTCATCTTTCAAAACATATACAGCTAGAGACAAGAGCTCCGGGGTTCTGGTTAGTACATCATGTTGTTCCAACAATAGGGTTGCAGATCCCTTTAGCTCCTTGGGTACTTTCTCTAGCTTCTCCATTGGGAGCCCTGTGATACTTCCAATAGCTGACTGTGAACATCCACTCCTGTGTTTGCTAGGCCCCGGCATCGTCTCACAAGAGACAGCTATATTTGGGTCCTTTAATTGTTTTTTAAAAAGTATTATTTGCTTAGAAAGCAATCAGTTTCAGTATTGGGGTTTTCAAAAATGTTTTATTTCGGATGATTCTCTTTTTCACTCTCTGTTCCATTTTCTCCTTTCTGGCTGAACTAGCTCACTGTCACCATCTTGTCTTTTCACTTTTCTCTCCTGTCTTCCATACAGCACTCCATGAAAGCCTTCTTTCTAGTTTCATGGACCTCTCTCTAGTTTCCTGACTTATTTATACCTTCTCCCGTTTATACTCCTGCATCTAACTGCATCTAACAATTAAAGCCTCAGATTAGATCTATATATAGTTTTGTCTTCCTGAGTGTGGGTTCTTTTTCTTAAAATTGTGTTTTTGAGTCCTGTCCATTTTCTTGAAATGTGTTCATCTGTGGCTGTTCTCTGTGGCTGAGTAGAATTCCATTGTAAATAATACCATTCCTTGTCCATTCATCTTATTTTTTTTTTCTGATTTTTAACTCACTTTCTTTTTTTTTCTTTTTTTTTCTTTTTTTAATTTTTAATATTTTTTTATTATGTATTTTCCACAATTACATTTCCATTGCTATCCCAAAAGTCCCCCATACCCTCCCCCCCAACTTCACTACCCACCCATTCACATTTTTTTTGGCCCTGGCATTCCCCTGTACTGGGGCATATAAAGTTTGTGTGTCCAATGGGCCTCTCTTTCCAGTGATGCCCGACTAGGCCATCTTTTGATACATATGCAGCTAGAGTCAAGAGCTCCAGGGTACTGGTTAGTTCATAATGTTGTTCCACCTATAGGGTTGCAGATCCCTTTAGCTCCTTGGGTACTTTCTTTAGCTCCTCCATTGGGAGCCCTGTGATACATCCACTAGCTGACTGTGAGCATCCACTTCTGTGTTTGCTAGGCCCCGGCATAGTCTCACAAGAGACAGCTATATCTGGGTCCTTTCAGCAAAATCTTGCTAGTGTATGCAATGGTGTCAGCGTTTGGAAGCTGATTATGGGGTGGATCCCTGGGTATGGCAGACATCTCGGATGATTCCATTTTTGTGATTCTTAGTAGAATGGGCGTGAACATGGTTTTACAAGGGTATCTGGGGTAGAATGTGGAGCTGCCCATTGCAATCCCTTTTTAAAAGAGGAATGAAACTGAATATTCCTATTTTGAATTAAAACATTATATGTACATTTGACCTCTGTTTATTCCTAATGAGGATCATCATGGTAAGTTGGAAGTGTGTCATGCACATTGCTACTAAATATGATAATTGAAATCTGTGTATACTATCTTCCTGGTTGCTATTGACTTAGCACCACGAACTCAACATAAGCTGCTCACTTACATTGGGCACATTGTTCTCCCTTAACCAATGTCTTCTGTGACCCCCCACAAGTAGTCTGCTCCACTCTGGTTAAATTCTGTTATTACTGAAGTACATTACTTCTCTACCTTTTTCTCATGCTTTTTATTTTTATATTTATTTCCAAAATAATGATTTTATTAGTGCAATCATAAATGATTCCAGTTTATCTTTGTTTTCTTTCATTTTTTTAAGTTTTTTTTTCTTCAATGTTTTCCTTATTTACATTTCAAATGTTTTCCCCTTTCCAGGTCTCCTCTTTAAAAATCCTCTATCCCATCCCTCCTCCCCCTGCCTCTATGAGGGTGCTCCTCCACCCACCCACTCCCATCCTCCTGCCCTGGCATTCCCCTACACTGGGCCATTGAACACCCTAAGGCCCAAGGGCCTCTCCTTCCACTGATGTCCAACAAGGCCATCTTCTGCCACATATGTGGACAGCGCCATGGGTCGCTCCATGTGTATTCTTTGGTTGGTGTTCCAGTCCCTGGGAGTTCTAGGGGGTGAAAAGGAAGATATGAAAACAGAAACTGAGAAAATTTAAAAATATCATCAGATCCTACAACAAAAGGCTATACTTAACACAACTGGAAAATCTGGATGAAATGGACAATTTTCTAGACAGATACCAAATATCAAAGTTAAATCACGATCAGGTACATCATGTAAACAGTCCCATAACCCCTAAAGAAATAGAAGCAATTATCAAAACAAAAACAAAAACAAGAAATGAAAAAAACCAAAACCAAAAAAATACCCCGAAAAACAAAACCAGGACCAGATGGGTTTAGTGCACAATTCTATCAGACCTTCAAGGAAGACCTAATACCAATACTCTTCAAACTACTACACAAAATAGAAACAGAAGGAACACTGCCCAATTAGTTTTAAGAATTCAGAATTATGCAGATACCAATACCAAACAAAGACCTTACAAAGAAAGAGAACTTCAGACCAATTTCCCTTATGAATAACAATGCAAAAAAATTCAATAATAAGATTCTTGCCAACCAAATCCAAGAACACATCAAAATGATCATTCACTACAATCAAGTAGGCTTCATCTCAGGGATGTAGGGATGGTTCAATATACAGAAATCCATCAATGTAATCCACTACATAAACTTAAAGAAAATAAAACATGATCATTTCTATTTCTCTATTTTTTTATGATAACATTCAAACTTGGACATCTACCCAGAGTCCTCTTATTTTCTGCTCAATATGAATTTTTGCACTTTGAGCATTTTAAATAAATCTGTAGAAGATTGATGGTCCTCTTCCTTCTTTCAACTCTGAAGAGTTTTCTTGCATAATTTTCTTTTTTCTACATCTATTTTAGAGTCTCATACAAATGACACTTATAAGTAAAAAAGATAGCCTAAGTTGTTACCTGTGTATTTGTTTTCTCATTTTGCTTTTCCTCACTAGGTTCTACTAGAAGTTATCAAATACATCTTTGCATTACCACTTGAGTTTCTTGTAATTCATTCAATGACTGGGATTGATCATTCAATGTGTCAAGAGTTCAGATAATCTACCAAAGATGTCCCATGATGAGACTCTCACTATACCCATAGAACCATTATTTTCAAAAGTTACTTTGAACACTTTAAACTATTATCTAATAAAACTTATACAATTGTCCAGTATAATCAATATATAGCTATAGTTCTTCACAACTGAAATTCATGTATTTTCACTTAAAATAATGTCATTGTTTCCAATGTTACAAATCAACACATTTTGTTGTGTTTAAGCAATAAGAACATACTCATTGTCATGTCTCATTGGTAATGTAAATTTTTCTCTTGGGTGACATAGGTCTCTGTTAATTGAGAAAGAAAAAAAGTTGAATACAGAGCTTGGGAAAGTGAAGGTAGGTTATGGTAAAAAGTATTATACAAAATCTCTGTCCTGAATGAAAAGTCACCAATTAAGTGACAACCTTTTTAGGTGTATGGATATTAACTAAGAAAATTGACTTTTACATGATGATTGTTTGACCCTTTAGGTGACTACAGACTAAATATATGACTTTACCTCTACTTCAATCTGAATGACTGTGCTGATTCATATCTATGTTGTATTTCTTCTGTGATCTAGATAATACATGGAGGATATTCTTTTCTTTTAAAAATTTTTGTTATTATATTTTAATTATGTGTATATATGTATGAATGTATATGTGTGCATAATACTTGTGTATATGTGTACTTGTGTGGGCCAGAAGTACTTGGTGGATCTCCTGGAACTTGAATTGTAGGGGCTTATGAGCTAATACTGGTTAGTGGGTGCTGGTTCTTTTCAAGAACATCTAGAACTCTTAACTGTAGATTTATCTCTCTGTCCCTGGACTGTTTTGAACTGAAGCTGGAAACTAGGATGTTGTACCCAGTAGGCAAGCATTCTATAACTTAGCTATACCCACAATCCAGCTAACTTTCCTTCCTTTCTCTTTCTTTCTTTTCTTTCTTTTCTTTTCTCTTCATTTCTTTCTTTCTTTCTTTCTTTCTTTCTTTCTTTCTTTCTTTCTTTCTTTCTTCCCCTCTTTCTCTCTCTTTCTTTCTTTCTTTCTTTCTTTCTTTCTTTCTTTCTTTCTTTCTTTCTTTCTTTCTTTCTTCTTTCTTTCTTTCTTTCTTTCTTTCTTTCTTTCTTTCTTTCTTTCTTTCTTTCTTCCTTCCTTCCTCCCTCCCTTCCTTCCTTCCTTCCTTCCTTTCTATCTTTCCTTCTTTCTTTCTTTCTTTCTTTCTTTCTTTCTTTCTTTCTTTCTTTCTTTCTTTCTTCCTTCCTTCCTTCCTTCCTTCCTTCCTTCCTTCCTTCCTTCCTTCCTTCCTTCTTCCTTCCTTCCTTCCTTCCTTCCTTTCTTTCTTTCTTTCTTTCTTTTTCTTTCTTTTTGGTATGGTGGGGTCTTGCTCAGTTTTCCAAGTTGGTCTTTAATATACCCTATAATTCAGAGGCAAACTTTGAACTTTGATCCATCAGCTTTCATTCTGAGCATCTAGAATGGCAAGTAGGACCACTAGGCACAACTGAATTTCTGAATTAAAAAAACAAAAACAAAAACAAAAAAACCTGTGATTCCAATTCACTCCCTGAAAACGACTGATAGAATTTTTACTGTGTCTTTCATGAGATGTATATAATTAAGGCCATTCTCACAACTGCTTACAACGAATATCCAATTGCAATATAATCACTGAAATTAAGTACATTAATTTTTCTACTAACCACATGAAAGTATTCGCTTGCTTGCCTCTCCAGGGATCAAACATTTGCTTATATTTTCCTGAAAATATCTCAACATGACCAATATCAGAAATCCTCTTTGCAATAACCGAATACGAAATTTGGCTTGAGGAGTCTACCCAGATTCCAGTTTTGTGGGTATGTCAAGGCCAAAATCAAAGTATAATTTTGGTCACATTTTTGTCAGTATCTCCTATGCTATTCTAAGTTTATTTCAGTGTTTATTTTTAAGATAGATATCATGACATACTATGTACAGGTAAGATATGGAGAAAAATGGAAAGAGAATTTTCAACACTTATATCAAGGACACAAATGTGATTCTCACTTAATAATAGTAGCTGGAGCTATTGGTGACACTGTGCACATATTTTAAAAATATAAACAGGAAGCAACAGCTTTCTTAAATGGTCTGCTGATGAATGTAACTATGGACAATGAAAGATACTTATGTAAGAAAAATTAAAATTGACCACATGAAATGGTTTCCATATGTTTCTTAAAGTAAATCTGTTTCTATAATAGAATATTATTTACAACTACCCAAGAAAATATGATGTGAGGATTCTAAAATGAACTAATTTGATAAAGGTGATTGTGATTTGCATTGTTCATGTATTTAACACTTTCTTCCCTCGCTCCCATCTCCCCATTTATTTACTCAATAAATATTTTTTGAGGGGCTGGTGAGAAGGCTCAGTGGGTAAGAGCACCCGACTGTTCTTCCAAAGGTCCAGAGTTCAAATCCCAGCAACCACATGGTGGCTCACAACCATCTGTAATGAGATCTGACTCCCTCTTCTGGTGTGTCTGAAGACAGCTACAGTGTACTTACATATAATAAATAAATAAATAAATAAATAAATAAATAAATAAATAAATATTTTTTTAAAAAAAAAAAAAATAAATATTTTTTTGAGCATCTTAGTGTTTGGTGGATTAAGAGTCCTGAGCGTTAGCATACTTCTTGGGCTGAAGTACTTAAATTTACACTTTAATAATTCAACATAATGAAAGTACAGCTTTATTCAAATGAAATCCATATTGTGCATTTCTTATTGACAGGATGGTTAAAACTGATGAGGAGAGTACATAATTAAGGAGGAGATGCCCAGATCCACAGAACCACTCAGAGAGCCAGGCTGAGGGCACTCCTGAAGTCTCTTTGGTCTCAAATTCCAGCAGAAATTAAGAAGTAGAGAGACAGTGGAGAAATTATTTCATTCTAAAGTAATTGTCTTAGTCAGGGTTTCTATTCCTGCACAAACATCATGATCAAGAAGCAAGTTGGGGAGGAAAGGGTTTATTTGGCTTACACTTCCATACTGCTGTTCATCACCAAAGGAAGTCAGGACTGGAGCTCAAGCAGGTCAGGAAGCAGGAGCTGATGCAGAGGCCATGGAGGCATGTTCTTACTGGCTTGCTTCCCCTGGCTTGCTCAGCTTCCTCTCTTATAGAACCCAAGACTACCAGCCCAGATATGGTCCCACCCACAAGGGTCCTTTCCCCCTTGATCACTAATTGAGAAAACGCCTTACAGTTGGATCTCTTGGAGTCATTTCATCAACTGAAGCTTCTTTCTCTGGGGTAACTCCATCTGTGTCAAGTTGGCACAAAACTAACCAGTACAGTAATTTACCCATATACCATTGAAAGTATCTGAGATGATACAGAATGCATGTATACATCGATGATAGACACTATCAAAAGTACCCTCCTCCACAGCAATGCCCTATACATTAAAAAGAGTACAAAGCTTTTATTATTTTTCAAGATTTTTCATTTTTTTTATTAAAGGTGGATGACTGAGGAAAACTGAACAAAATATTTTCTTTTGAGGAATCATTTGTAGTTGGAGGAGACTAACAATAACATTTTGTCATAATAATTCGAATAAGCATTATGATTGTAGGAGATAAATATGAAAATATACAAATCTGAGCACTAGATAGAATGGGAAGTGTCCAGTTTAAACTAATGGTTTGGAAATGTCTCATGGTAAAGGAAGCATTTAGCCATTATCTGGATAAGGTGGGTGTAAGAACTGCATGTTATCTCAGGGGAGGGCCTGTAAAAGACCACATGGGAAGCCTGCTGAGTAGAGATGTGCCTGGAATGTTGGAGAATAATCAGGTCTTCCTAGAAGAGGACGAAAGCAAGCAACAGAGGTGATAGTGTGTCAGATCTGGAGAGTGATCTGGCTTGCTCTCTCAGGAACCTATGAGTGCATGAAGAACTTAGATTTTACTGTGAGGTATTGGGGAAGTCATTAGAGGGATTTTTGCAGAGGAATGAAAGGTTTTGATTTATGTTCTAAAAGGATCACTCTAGCAGTTGAGCTTAAAATAGACTGTGGTGAAATAGGACAGAAGCAGGGAGACCGTTAAAAAGCTTTTTTCAGTAATTGAGGTGAGAAACCATAGCAGCTTAGACATAAGATAGTAAGAAGTATCAGTTCCTGGGCATAATTAGAAGGAAGAGTCACCAGAATTGGCAGATGGAGAGGCAAGAGGTATGCAGGAAGAGGGCAGTCAAGGGTGATGCCAAGCTTTGAAGCAGCAAAGACTGATTAAAAGAATAGATTTTCCATTATTTGACACAAGCCAGGCAGTAGTGGGACCTCAGTTAGATGTGAGTAGAGCCTGTTGTGATTTTGATTTGGGATGACTCTAACATCCAAGAAGAAATCCACAGGGCTAGCATAAGGTAGATAAGGAATAAATGTAAACTTCAGCACCTGATCTGGTACTCAAATGAGTGAGGAGACAGGGTGTTGAAGTCCCAAGCCTTTGAGCCTTTGAGCCTTTGGAAATCTAACAGTTAAGATGGTGGAAAATATACATACTTGGCAGATAATAAGAATGGAAAAACAGGGCAATAAAAACAAGGCAGGAGACTCTGGTGTTAAAAAGAGTGTTATCCAGAAGGAACAAGTGAGCACCAGTGTCAGTTACTGAAAATTGGTCTGATAGAATATGAACTGAAGATTGTCTACACACTGAGCTGTGGAGAGTCTGAAATGGAGAGACCTTCAGTTACCTTGACAAGCAATTTAAGAATAGTGATGGACAGGAAAACTTGGGCAGCAATGGCCACATCTGTGGTTGTATTTTTTCCTTTAAAGCAAAGAAATAGGGTGTGAATTGGGACAGGATGTAAAGACAATGAAGGCCAATTTTGCATTCAGTAAGTGAGAAAAGTAGTGACATTCACGAAGAGGCTAGCAGTGACTTTTATAATGCTATAAAGAGAAGGAGGAGGTTATTGCAGTCCCATGGAAACCTTCATTGAGAAGGAATTTTAGAGCAGCTCAGGCTGATTGGGGTATGGGTATGCAAAGTGGATTTGTAGGAGGTACTTTGATTCCCCCCCTCACATCATAAGAAAAATTAAAGTATTCAGAACAAAGAGGAAAAGGTAGAAACTTACCATTTCCCAGAATGAACAATTGAAGGGAAAAGAGAAATTGTGTGAGGGGGTGCCCTTCTTTCATCCGGTTCTATTACTAGTGTGCCTGTGGCCAGGGTGTGTGTGGAAGAACAGGCTCAGCAAGATGGGCATTTTGTGTTCCTCAGACAAACAGCATAAGAAGCAGTTAAGAGAATTTAATATACTATTCACTCAAAATTAAACAAACATATCACAGTGGGAATGATGACATCAGAAGCTGAAGCCAGGGATTATGATGGCTGAAAGATTTATATATTTGCAGAAGTTTTACCAACATATTCTTAAGAAGGATAGAATGAAAATTCTGTATTTGGTATAGTTAAAAACTAGAGTCCTTGAAACTGAAAGGATTCAGTGATTTTTAGCTGTTTCAAATGGAAAGTTCTAGAAATAACAATGGACATGGTGGCTATGGATGGCTGTAGAACAAAAACTTTGGTAGAAAGAAAAAAACAAAGAATGAAGAGGCTGAGGTCTGAAGAGTACCCTCCAACTCATTTAAATCCTGAGCATTTTGACATGAGTGGTGCTGGATGACACCGAGGAGAGAACTAAAAATCCCAGAGCTTTGACCTTCTGTCTCAGATTTTGCAAATGCCTTGTTTAAAAGCCCCTTCTCAACTGTCTAGTTGAAGTTACCTTTGAATTATTGCTCAAATGGAAGTGTTTCCATTTTGACCTCATTTTTCAAAGATGCTTTTATAGCATAGAATTCTTGAAAGATAATTATTTTCTCTTAGTGTTTTGGCATCATTGTTCCATGGCCCTCTGACTTTCATGTTTGCTATTGAGAAAGCAATAGTCTCATTATTGTTTAAAATGAATAATGTTATTACAGTACAGCCATTTTTTCTAAATTATATTCCTTTGTGATCCATAGTTTTGTAGGATTTGTCACGTAATAAATCTTCACGTTCATAATTTCCTGACTTTGAGCATTGATGCATTTATTCCTTACTTTTACTCAATGTTTAACGATTTCATAATATATCTGATGTAGTTTAGCATATAAATCTATATTAGCCTGTACTTTTACCTTTCTACTGCTGCTGAAATCATTTTTCTTTTCAGAGCATTCTCTGCATACATTTCTTTCTTATATGTTCATATGTGTTTCCCACTGAGTTTAGAGTTATTTTATTAGAGCATGGCTATAAGTTATTACTGGAGCAGGAATTCCTCACCAGAGACTGTACCACTTCCTGCTATACTGAGAAACCCTATGAGCAGTGTATGCTTCCAAGTAGTCACCTTTGCCTTCCTGCCTATGATCTATTTGTGCTCTCATCCTTTCATGTTTAATCATAATATTGACTTTAGTAATCATTCCTTAAATTGTATTCTCCTTTCTATTACTGTGGGCATTTAAACCATATTACCAGAATTTGCCTCAATTTAATTTTTGTTTTTAATTCTCCAATTTGATTTTCAGCCTTGCCTAGTAAATTCTTTAAATTTATTTTATGTTTATAAGAACATATTTAGATTACTGTATAAATTATTTTATCCAGTCATTTAGTTCATTGTCTAGTATCCATAGTCAGTTTCGTTCAACTCTTCTCATTCAAGTTAGCAGTCATTTCAATCAGTTCAATAAGCATATTAGGCAAGCAAATTCACAACTTCTTATCACAATCTCAATATTTGCAGTTACTGGAAGAGTCTGATGATGCAGTATAATGCGCTTTGCTTGTGCTTGCTCATAACAGATAATTTCTTCACTCAGGAAATGATTTCTGATGTTATCAGTTCATGTTTCCTTAATATCTTGTCATTTGTTTATACTGGGGTAATTTCAGGACAAATATAAGTGATCTGTATAGAAGTTTTTCATGATATTTTCAGTTCCTTAGAAGATGGATAACTCCAAGCTTCCTTCAGTCTTTATAATTTTCTATTGTGTTTTGGGGAAGAAGCCACGTGCACATCCCAAGTTCAGTTTTCAGCCATGCGTGTAAGCTGCTATTCTAATATTCAAGAGGATGAGCTCAAGCATGAAAAAATCTTCATCATTTACCTTCTCCCTGTGGGTAGGAATTCTGGTAGTTATCCACAAATCAACCATTTGATAGGGAACATTTTAGTTACTATTATAAATAATAATTTCAGGAAGACATTAAATTTATTGACTATTATCTGACTATCAATTCTTTTTTCATTTTAGCCTTGTGAATATATATCATAACAAAAATTATAATTTCTTTTTTGTTTACATTTGTTTTCTTTTATTATTAGATATTTTCTTTATTTACATTTCAAAGTTTATCCCCTTTCCTGCTTTCCCCTCCAACCCCCCAATCCCATCTCCCCTCCCCCTGCTCACTCACCCACCCACTTCTGCTTCCCTGGCTTGGCATTCCCCTACACTGGGGCATAGAGTCTTCACAGGACCTAGGGCCTTTCCTCTCATTGGTGTCCCACAAAGCTATCCTTTGCTACATATGTGGCTGGAGCCTTGAGTCCCTCCATGTGCACTCTTTGGTTGGTGCTTTAGTTACTGGGAGCTTTGGGGTACTTGTTGGTTCATATTGTTATTCCTTCTATGGGACTGCAAACCCCTTCAGCTCCTTGGGTCCTTTTTCTAGCTCCTCCATTGGGGACCCTGTGCTCAGTCCAATGGATGGCTGTGAGCATCCATTTCTGTACTTGTCAGGCACTGATAGGGCCTCTCAGGAGAAAGCTATATCAGGCTCCTGTCAGCAAGCACAAAAATATTATAGTAATTTCTAATGAAAATGTCATATACCTGAATTTCCTGGTATCAGGATGGATAACAAGACTAGTACTTCCTTAGAAGACTTATTGGTTGCCTTTTGATTAGAAAAATGTTTACATTGGCCCATCTATATTAGTACATGGTATGTTGAATGAAGGGAAATTAACACAGGATGTCTTCCCAGCATCCTTCCACAGAGACTAAGCTAAGGAAGCTTGGTCTGTGCAGATTGGTGGATTCAGCTTTTCCTAACTCTTGTATTTTAATCCATGTCAGTTTTGGAAAAATGAAATTGGAAGGAGTTTAACTTCATATCATGCCAGTCTGAATTATCTATCATTGTTAAGGTCCTACATGTGCCATTCTATAGATTGTTAAACTCAAGCTGTTATTGTTTAATTTCTATGTATGTATGTGTGGGAGGGTGTTTTTATTCATGTATGTGTTCACCTTTTCATCCTTGGTACTTGAAGAGGCCAGAGTAAACTATCAGGTCCACTGGAACTGAAGCTATAGATGAGTCACCATGTGAATGTTGAAAGTAGAAACAAGTCTTCTGCAAGAGCAGTCAGCGTTCCTAACAAGCCCTATTTTGAGCTCCTGCATTTTTCTTTCTTACTCTACAAGCAGTTGAATTATTTATTATTGTTGTTTATGTCCAAGCGTTCTATCCACAGTGCTCAGGTGGAGGTCAGAAGGAAATTCTCTCTGGAGTTTTTGCTTCCCTTCTACTCCGTGTATGTTCCATACATGGCTTTAAGAGAATTCTTTTAAAATAGCTAATGTAATGTGGATTCCATGTATTCCTTGAGGATGTGGCAGAAACTTGGTTGTTTCTCCAGTTATTTTGGTTTGTGAGATTTCAAATCTCACCTGTAGATTTCTACAATATATCCACAATAGATTGCTCATGGTCCTTCTACCTTCAGTTTCTCTGACCATGGCTAGTACTGTATATTTTCACATCTATCAAAATATCAAACCAATTGGGGGCTAAAAATCTATTTGTGTGAGGAATAAATTAAGTGATTTCTTGAATAATTTTAGGGAACTGACTGTCCTTGTCTGTTTTTGCCTGGACCTCCTCTGACTTTTCCTTTCTTTTGGATTGAACAAACTTTTTCCTTTTTCTCTGCACAATTCCTACCCATCCTATCTCTTTCTTTCTCTCTCTCCTTCTTCCTCTCCCTCTCCCCTCCTCTCTTTCTATCTCTCTCTTTCCTTTCATCTCCTCACAGACAAAGCTTACTTGATAACAATTCACATTGTTCTTTCCTCCTCTTTGCTTAGATGGCTAAAGACTATCTATCCAAGGAGAGCTCTGGGTTTCAGCAGTAGTTGGTGGTCTAAACACAATATGCCAAAAGATCATAAACTTAGTAAGCAAATAAAAGCTATCCTCCTAACTTTAAAGTTTGTTCTACACACCCAGTCTTCTCCACTAGCATCTTAATATAGAGAGCTCAGAATGGTTGTTCTTCTGCTATCTACTGCAGATGTCAGTCCCTTCTAGATGGGAAGGGAAAGAGGTTGTACTGCTGGGAGAGACATTGAAAAGTGAATTTTAATCAAGACCACAGCTTCCAGTGAGTTAGGGCAGAGAAAGTTGACATGGGACAACAAGGTTGTGCTTGCTTTATCTGCTCTACTGTTTCTTCTGTGGAGAACTAGAATCATCAAAATGTAGAAGGGAAACCAAAAATAAAATAATGTGCTAAAAATATACTGAGGAGAAAGAAGGAAAATCTCATTCTTTGTAGTAGCATGCAATGTATTTATACTGCTACAGCTGCTGGACCAGGTTTCTGGTGATTGTGGGCTGGTTATCCTCAGCTCCCTCGCCAGAGGGCTAATATTACCTTCAGCTGCTTTAAGCCTTCTGTACCATCATGGTTACCTACTGGAATAGACCAACAAACAACACCTACACCAAGTCCTTTCCTCCCACTGAGGACACAGGTTTTTCTGCATCTTAGTTTCTTACTGAATTATAAGTGGAAAACACATTGGTAGACAATCCCAAATCCTTTCTACCTCAACCACATGACTCTTTTGCAGCTTCTTATTCCCTTTATAGATTCTTCTTGGAAATATCTGTGGGTACTTTCTTTCAGTTTTCTGTAGCTACGTTTTGAAGTACATTTAGGTTTTATTATTTTACATTCTTAAGTGTCTGGATTTTCTTTACTCACTACGGTGACACAGTTGTTATAAATAAGTTGAAATATTACAAATGTTTTTGGTCAGAATAGCAAGAAAAAGTAATTGGAAGAAACATGGTGAGAAAGTTTACACATAGTTCTAACAGAAATACTGCTAAGCAATAACTGCCGTGTTTGTAAACCATCAATGTAGCTTCTATAAGAGTCAAGGAATGTGTTTCTTGAAATCTTATTTATTTGTTTATCATTTGTAATGTACTCAATAAATAAATCAATAACAAGCCTTCATAAATCCATTGGTATGTTATGTAGCATCCTTGTTGGAGATAATTTTCAGAGTGGATATATTTCACTCTCTATTTAAGGAGATTGTTCCAAGAGTTTTGTGAATACCCAACCCAGCACTTACTTCATCAAGTGTTCTAGTGACCTTTCTGTTGTTGTGATAAAATGTGCTGACAAAAAGAATCTCCAAGAACAAACTGTGTTTTTTTTTTTTTCATTATTACATGTTACACTCAATCAATAAAGGAAGTCTGGGAATGAACTCACCCGGGAGATTGAAGCAGATTCCACGGAGGAATGCTGCTTGCTCTCTGGGTCTCATGCTTATGCTTAACAAGCTTGCTTAGATATTGTGCTGAACACAGTGAGTTGAGTGCAGCAATCAAGACCCCAATCCCTTCCCCAACCCTTTAGACCCATTTTCAGGCCAGTCTAAACAGGCTATTCCTCAATCTAGGCTTTCCTTCTGATAATCCTAGGCATTGTCAAGTTGCCAATTGAAGCTTACAAGAAAAATAATATAGTATTTCTATGGAGCCAGAACAAGCCTGTGTGAATACTTTAAAATACGTATAGCTGGGCATGGTAGCACATGCCTTTAATCTCAGAAGACCAAAGGCAAAACAGGGGGATTTCTGTGTTTGAGACCTGCTTGGTTTACTAGTTCCAAGACAGTCAGGGATACATACATTAACTTTGTCTCAAACAGACATCTAAGGATATGTCAGGGTAACCACATACTTACTAGTGCTACACAAAAGTTCTGCAATTTTGTTTTGGGAGTGATGACAAGGAAACAGAGCAGTAAATGTTAAACACCTTAACAGATATTTCCTTGAATAGGTCTGATTCAAGATCCTTTGGATCAGATGCAGAATTTAGGACTTTAGGGAACTAGCAATATTTGAGGATTAAAGGAAGATCTCTAAGCTGTGGCTTTCTTTCTGGATTATATCATGAAGATTTCATCTCTGTTTTCTAGTAACATAGCTGAGAGAATGAAAAACTCCTAACTGGCGGTGATAGTTCTTGAGAGCAGTGTTTTGCCTGGTGACTGATGACTATGGATTTCAATAGGAAAAACCTTTGTTTCCTATTCTGATCCTTGTGATATTTCTATCACATCAACTGAAAAATAATATATCTCTTGCAAACACAAAGCATAATCTTGCTCAGCCAAGCTTTATACATAGAAAACAAAATTGGCATATTCTAGTAGAAAATTCCATCAGTAAGTGAAGAGCGTTTCAAAGAAAAGAAATCAAAATAACTTTATCTTGTTTATGAGATTTATGTTTTACTGCTTTATGAATACAAGGTATTCACCTAATCAAGTCACTTTTGAAAGAGGGGGTTTATGTAGTCCACCTCAAAGGACTCGGGAGTGGGGCCTTGTTTTGATGAATTATTTTTCAAAAAATATGCACAGTCAATAAAATATAGTATAAATCATCTTACTGAAAATGTCAAATACATACACAATAATATATGGCAAGGCATACAGTTATTCACTAGTATTAAGTACTTTATAATCATGATTTCCTTGGTCAATATAAAGTAAACAAAACTAGGAGGTTATGGCTGGATAAGTACCTCCAGACTTGAAAAAAATTAAAGGAAAACAGTTTAACTATATGAATAAAATGTAGTCTTTTATATGTAAATGTTAACTCTTTGACCCAGATTCAGAATAGCCTTGGATAACAATAGGAGGCAAGGGTACCTGGCCAGACACTGAGGACTATTGCTTTGATGCAAGATGAATCTGAGTAAAGAAAAAGCCCCAAGGTTCTCTAAGGTCTGGGGAGCATTGACTGCAGCTCCACCTGGAATCTATACATCTCCATCAGCTGGATGTTCCCCTCCCATGAAAGTGTGATGAATAGTGAATTTGGAGATAGCAAGAATCTATATCTTTTCTGTTTCAAAGATAATACAATCATGTGTTCCCATTTCATTCATAAACTCCAACTTCAATATGATTAAAAAACTCTCAAACAGCCCCATAACAACTCGGTAAGGATTCATGTAATGAATTTAGTACATCAGCTGCCCCATTATTTAACACATAATGAACTCATTCCTGGAAATCTTTTGTGTGCAGAAGCTGAGCAGTTTCAAAGACAAATTAAATTTTCATTTCAAAATAATCACCTATCTCAATATACATTATTATTCCAATTTTTCTTCTAAAATATTGGATTTTCAAGGTCTGTTAGATATGCTGCCTTTCTTCAAAAGAATTTGCACTTCTGTATGAAATATATTTACGTGATACTTTGCAGGGAGGGATGCATAAGGATAATGAGAAACCATTTGGGAAGCACAACCAGGAAATTGCTGTCAGAAGTTGCATGTGAACAGTTACCATCCTCTTACCCATGGCGTCCTTAGCTATTAATTTTTTTTCTTCTGGTATGTATGAGTTCACTGAAAAGCGAAGCATGGGCTTGTGATAATGACTTTTTGGTAAAAGGCTATATGTATCATCACATGGAATATTTGTCAAATGAGAGAGAAAAGTACACTCAGTATTTCCATTTGGACTATGAGCAAAAGACAGACAAAATCTCATAGTACTCCAAGACAACTGAGGAATTAATTAGAATTTGGTGGTTGTTAGGAAGGGCACTTATTTTTCTTTAATGGTGTTGACCTGTAGTACATCAACCACATTTCAGGCTAGGAACTACCTCCAAGAGAAACTGAGCAGCACAAAGCAGATTGCATGAGGGGGAAAAAGAAGAAGAAATCTCAAGTTGGCTCAGTAGAGAGGAGAAGGTAGACATGTGAGTAGTAGTGGGTGGAGGTGGGTGTGATCAGAATTCACTGGATGAAAAGAAAAATGATATTTTTAAAAGAAAATTATATATATATATATATATATATATATATATATATATATTCTACTATATCTGCCCAGAGATAATAATTGAAAAACAATTTTGAATTTTTCTATATTTTCCCAATATCTAAGAATAGCTTTCATATGGAATGAATATAATTTTTAGTTTACGCATTTTGCAAATATAGTTGGATTAAGAACATATATATATATAATATATATATAATACATATATATATAATTATATGTATAATTTACTCAGTGAGAAATGGAAATATATCATCACATATGTGCATATATTCTCATGTTAAAGACACAATCTATGTAAAAGTTGTTCTTTAACGCACAAATGTACATGAATTTTATATAGAATATATATGGATTGTGTTCTTGATCATTGAGGCTCCAGTTAATCAGTCATTTGGACTGAAGTGGGGAAGTTAGAAGCACAATGATCTTTTCTGAGTTTCCCAGTTGGAGATTGTTTTTTGACCCTGTGACATACTAAACTATCTGAGCTGAACCAAAACCTATAAGCACACCCTCGGTCCTGTGAAGGCCCGAAACCCAAGTGTAAGTGAATGCAAAGAAAGGAAGACAGGTGTGGGTGGGTGGGTGGGGGAACACCCTCATAGAAGCAGGGGGAGGAGAGATGATATAAGAGGTTTCTAGAGAGGAGGTGGGGTGGGGGACTGGGGATAAGGAAAGGTTATCCCCTGGAAAAGACGATAACATTTGAAATGTAAATAAAGAACATATCCAACAAAAAGAAAAGAACTTCTCTAAAATCTGTGTATTTACTTAAGGTGTGTTACAAGGCAATATTTCAATAGCGATTTTTTTCATTAAAAGTATTTTCATATTACAATGTTAAACCTTCTTTGAAGGGAATAGCTTCTTTACCTTAAATGTTTCAGAAGAGGCAGTTCAAGATGAAAACAAAAACCAGTTTCCTAATCTAGATCTTTTCTTTTCTTTTTTTCTTTTTTTTTTACACATTTTCTTTATTCACATTTCAAATTGTAATTTGAAATTGTACATTTCCTAGTTTCCCCTCAGAAAATCCCCTATCCTCTCCCCCCTCGCCCTACTCCCCAACTCAGCCACTCCCATTTTCTGGCCCAGGCATTCCCCTATATGGGGGCATAGAACCTTCACAGAACCAAGGGCCTCTCCTTCCATTGATAACTCACTAGGCCACTCTCAGCTACATATGCAGCTAGAGACATGGGTCCCTCTGTGTCTTTTCTTTGATTGGTGGTTTAGACCCAGGGAGCTCTGGGGATACTGGTGAGTTCATATTGTTGTTCCTCCTAGGGGGCTTTAAACCCCTTCAGCTCCTTGGGTACTTTCTCTAGCTCCTTCATTGGGGACTCTGTGCTCTGTACAATGGATGTCTGTGACCATCCACTTCTGTATTTGTCAGGCACTGGCAGAGCCTCTCAGATACAATTTGCAAAACACATGAAACCTACCCTAAATCTTAAGATACATCGTTAGATTAAGTCCATGATCTGTGACTCCTTCCCAGTTGTCTTTTAGGGTTTTTAAATCTAATTTGTTATATATATGTGCCCAAAACTCATCAACACAATTTCCAAACATCACTGTTAATCAACAATTTAAGGAATGATAAATGGAAGGCAAGAACACTCATCCACTTGTGTCTTTAAGGACTGAAAATGGTATTGTAAAAGTAATACTTTGGCATTTTATTTCTCACATATTTTCTTCAGTTTTTCTCAACTAGAAAATTAAAATACCATGTTTACCACACTAACAGACACAGAAGCATCCCTGTTTCATTATTGACTCTGAGAGATAAGTGGCTGCGTGATAATTTGGAAGTAGTGGTGTATTTTATATAAACATTCATTCTTGATGACATCAACTATTGTGATTATGATATCAGAATAGCAGATTTTCAGACTCAAATATTTCCTTTTAATTTATATACATATATATATATACACACATATATACAGATATATATGTATATATTCATTTGATATATATATTTGTACATATGAAATTTGAAATAACATATATATGAAATATATGTGTGTAATATTTTCATTTTAAGAATAGTCTACTCTTATCACATTTCTGTTTCTCTGCCTTTTCCTTATCCCTAACACTCTTACACCCTGCCACATGGCATTTGTGGACGGCCATTTATAACAGATATAAACAGATATAAACTAGGGAACCAACAGATGTGGACTAGAAGATTCCTCACAGTTGCTTGTAATGTGGAATGGTGAAAGGGTGTTAACCCCTTCAGAAACCTTGCTCATTAGTTTTCCAATTGCCCAAACAATCCTCATTGTTTCCTGTGAATTGCACTTCCCAAAATGACTTCTTACAGAGCAAGGCCTTTGGATATAAGATTGTGACATGCATTCTAAAAGGATATCAAAATATTTCTGTTTTAAAATAAATGTGGTCAATATTTATCCCCTACAAAATGAGCATATGCCTTTTCCTGTTTTTATTTATCTCTCTCATCTGAACTTCTATAGCAATAAGCAACTGATGCACATTTCAGGTATGCAAGAGTAGTTGAATGAGTGAGTATAATAGAGCACACTGAAGTTTCTAAATTCAGGGAATATAAGACTTATTTTATAAGGAGAATCCATTTTTTGTGGCCTTGAAAAAGTGACAGTTGAATCTAATGCTGTTCCAGAAAGTAGCTTTTTAAAAGGCTTTTTAGTGACCAGTGTCTAGAATTTTATTTGATTTCAACTATTCTACTATACAAAAAACGTAGTAAGAACAGTACAAATGCCCCTTTGACATGAGAACAATAAGGCACCAAATACTCACTGTGATAGAACATTAATAAATTCTCCCCTTCATTCATTCAGTAAAATTTGTTGAATACAGCCATGATAAACTCTATGGTAGTAATCAATGTGTAAACATTCTTTTCCTGCCCTCTTGAAGCTTATATCTTAGTGAAGAAATTTGCTTATCACATGAATTCAGATAGATGCTCCATGACATGTGGCACTGCTGCTGCAGACGAAGCCTGAAGTGCCATGAGGAAGAAGAAATCAACAGGGTAGTAATGAGACATTCCCAAGGGGTCCTAGTTTCATTCATGTCACTATAACAAATTATCCACACATAAAGCGACTTAGGGGAGAAAAGAATTTATTTGGCTTAGATTTCAGGTTTGCCATGCCTCACTGCGAGGAAGACAAAACATTAACTCTCATTCAGACTCTAAACTAGACCTCAAGACCTCTAGGCTACCTTGTCACAATACAAAACAATGGGAAGGATTTATATAATAGCATGGTTCCTTGCTCACTTACATTTGGCTAGACTTCTCCTCTATTATACTATTTAGGGCTTCATTCCCCCAAAATAGAACTGTCTAAAATGGGCCAAGGATTTCTAAACCAATTAGCAGTCAAGACAATACCTCATAGCCATACACACAGACCAATACCATCTGGATAAATTACTCATGATTCTCTTCCCAAGTGACTTGCTGCTATCAGGTTGACAGTGAAAAGAAACCAGCACACTGTGAACACGTAATAGCTCAGACATTGACAGGACAGTACTGAATTTGTTTGGTGGAGAAAGTGGCCTCAGAGGGCAGGGAACAAAACGTATGTCCCAGGAATGCCTAAGAAGCATGAGGGTTATGCTGGGTCATGTTGCTCTCTTTTGTCAACCAGCAAGATTTTGGTCTTTGTCCTCAGACCTAACTGTATGGAGTACAAGAGATTTATATATTTAAAACCCAATCTTTATGCTATAAATATACAGTAAGATCAAGTGTTGCTTTCACAAAATCACAATAGAATCCCATAAATATTTTAAAAATGTCAACCAATCAAGCAAAGCTTTTTGAGTATCAGTGTGTTCAAACAAGGGTCTAATTGCATTGAGGTTTTGAGTATTATAAGTAGAAATACCAATTGCTTCAAACAATTTGTGATGCTGGGTTCGTATTTTCTGTGCCCACAGAAAAAAATACATTTTCCTCATGCTGTTGTTCAAACCACAGATTATGACTTTAAATTAATCAGTCTTGATGGTCAAGGCAGGTAACTATAGTATGGTCATGTTAGTCAGACTTAGATGCAGTAGCCAGAAATTCAGATTCATGCAGCATTGGCAAAGCAATTGGAGCCCCAAAAATCATTCCCATGGTATTTGGTACCACATAAGGTGGTAGTTGGTTACTACAGAAGGCTGTCCTCATTGGATACCCTCCTTCCCAATAATCCTGATTGTTGTTTTTGTTCCCACTGGGTTTTGTTTTTGGTCTTACCAGGTTTTATCTATGACCTTGGTTTTAGCTTTGCATAGATAATTGATTGAAATGTAGATCATAATATTGGACAGGATTTTCAGTAATAAAATCATTAATGTAGATGCCTAATGAGAAGAAAGAGTAAGATTGGAAGAAACATTTGAAAATATAAAGAGCTAAAAAGAGTGCTAGTTTCCTGTATCCAGTGTCTTAGTAATGAAGTCATGCCATCCTCCAGAACAGTTTAAAAATTTCTCTTCATAGTAGGTGTTGATTAAATACTCCTTTACACGTTTCAATGAATTTTGATAAAGTTCCTGTGTTATTATCTCTGCTATACAGCTCGTATTTGCTGTCTTTTGAATCATTTCTTGTTTATGATTTTATACTAACAGATGAATGATATACCTACTAACCTTACCTTTGTTGTTTTGATTTGTTTGTGTGAACTTCATGATATTCCAGAAGTTCATTAGAAATTCATAGTTTTTTTTCACAAAGCACCTGCTCATGTTATGCATTCCTTTTGTTGCTGGACTTCTTCAGCTCATGTTCTTAAGGTATTGTGTGAGTTCTTCTTAGTTTACGGAATGCATTTGGGTATATATGTGCATTGTGTTCTGTTTAAATATTTCTTTTTTAAAGTTTAGTTTTTAGAGATGGGATGTTACTATTTTCTATGATGGATAGAAATATGCATTTCCATTGCTTCAACCTGTGCCCAGATTTCAGGCATGCACTATTACACACAGCTTTAATGGCAGTTTTGTTTGTTTCTACTTTATTTTCATATTTTAGCTTCCGATATAATGCATAAGTTTTGTACATTTTATGTTAGCTGTCCATTCATTTTAGGGAAATAGTCTTTCATACTCATGATGTTGTTATACTGTAAAGTATAAAAAGATGTACAGGTAGAAAACTCAAGACATAAGAGATGTAACGAAGTAGGGACTAGTTCCCTCAATGTCAGTGGGTAGCTCTTTCCATGAGGAGTTGTTAGATTCTGCGCATATGGCTCATTATGTGAAGGATAAATGAGGAGAATGAAGGGTTAGAAGGGAGAGACAATCTTGGGGTTGTGTACAAAGCATTACCACAATTTTCCTCAAGGATAAAATCTATCATATAGTAGGCTAAGCAGATGGCTCAACAGTTAAGATCTTATTCCACTTTTGAAACAAACTTAAGTCTGGTTCCCAGCACTCATCTTGGGTGACTTCTATGCCCTGGTAACCAAAGCTGTAAGGGATCTGATGACTTTGCCCTCTGCGGGCTCCTCACTCCCATGAACATAGAGACCCACACATAAATACAATTAAATCTTAAAATTTACTGTCATATATATATATGTGTGTGTAGATGATTTTTCATTTTTATATTTTGTGTAATTTTTAGTGTTTTTTCTTAGCATGTATGTGTGTATGTGTGTTTGTTGTGTGTCTGTGTGGTGTGTGTGTAGCATATGTGTGCGCATATGCATGTGTCTTAAGACATTTGAAAAGCCACAGTCCAGCAGAAAATAACAGACATCTAGGACACTACAGTATCAAAATGTCCCCTAAAGGGCATTTGAAGTGCAGGATGCCCTGACCTAGGCAGAAAAGTAGAATTAAGTGCTCTTCAGTAGGACTCCAGAAGGTTGAGAATTCTGAAAGTCAGAATGGAACTGGAAAGAAAAGAACCCAGAAAACACTGAAGATGGAGCATTTAAAGAGAGGGAGCGAGGTACCAGGGCTAAGGAGAAGAGGAAAGTTTGCAAGAGCAGAAGGAATATGTATCCCATTGTAATACAAGAATTCATGTCATGCTGTTTCCTTCTTGGTCCAGAAAATACTGAAGATAGAGAAAATTGGGGCACAGTTGAATCAGAATGGTAATGCATGTCAGAGTCACTATTCGATCAGATTGCTCATTCACCTCCTCTCTGTGCCTTCCTAGTGATTCTTTAGCGTACTCTCAACATTGATGCCAACAATGAACTCCACTCAACATAATTTATTCCTATCTTTTGTAGGAAAGATATCTTAACAAAGAAAGATGTGACTAGGATTAGTCTGCTCTCATATGTCTACGTCATAAAAGTAGATATATTGTGTGTGTTACAATGACTCCTTTGTCTCCCATTAGCCAATGGGAATCTTGAATGATTACTTTATGGAACAATAGACAAAATATTTATAGGATGACTTGGGAAGAAACCTGTACTGCAGTGTCTGTAAGAATCACTGGCTCATGGAATGCTTTATTTTCTCATTTGTCAGCAAATATATTGACAAGTAGTTTAAATTGAGGGTGATGATAAGATTGGCTTCCATTGTCCTTTTGATGTATGAGTCTGATGCTTATGATACAGAGCAAGCCTAGGATAATACAGTTTTGGTAGAGTATTATCAAGTATTGAGGCTGTTTAGAATGGAAAAAACAGAAAGATGGTCATGTATCAGATTAGAGTATGATTTTAGAAACAGTAACACATGTCAGCCAGTTTATTTTTCTGCAATGTTAGTTTCTACATTTAATAACACTATAGAAAATACTGCTCATCACACATTAGTATTTGAAATTCAGGCTAAATAAAATCTCAGAATTCCATGACATTTAATACATCTCCAGTCACCATCTCTTTGAATTTAGTTATTAATTACCCTTAATTAAACTCACTTAATTGATACAATTTCCATTTCTAAATGCTTATTTCATAAAACCTGGATGATTATACATTCTGCTCAATTTAACAAATATTTGTTAAGGTTATTTTTTTACAAGATCTAGTTTTACATATTTTAAATAATTGCTTATCTCATATTCTTTCCAAGAAATTAAACACATCTATCTCTTGTAACTATGAATGCTGCTTGATATTTAGGTTTGGGTATTTTTCTGAGAGAATTGGGTGTAGGGATGAATGGTCTCAGTAGGAGAAAAAAATGAATTTGACTAATTTCTAAGGACTACCAATTGTTTGTGTGTGTGCGCGTGTGTGTGTGTGTGTGTGTGTGTGTGTGTGTGTGTACATTTACAGAAACACAAAGTTTCTATTCATTTTAGTATTACCCTTGCCACCAAATGCATGCTGATTCAGTGCCCATGGATGTCAGAAGGGAATACTGGATACTTAAAACTGGAGTTATAGATAGCTGCACACCACCATATGGGTTTTAGTCATTGAACTTGGGTCCTCTACAATAGCAACATGTGCCTTTAACAACTAAGAAACCTCTTTAGACCTTGAGCAAACAAATACATGATGTGAAAAATATTCATTTCTCCACAGTGTATTTGATGCTGGATAATTTGGCATATTCTCAAGAAAACTTTTATAATAGTTGTCATCTGAAAATTTACATCATTTTGTGTATCATGATTACACATGGATATTGGCAGGATAGCATTTGCAGGAAGGGAAGGATGTTTTGGAGGAACAACAAGGAATCACTCAATAGTAAAGTTAAGAGGACCTACACATCTAAGCTTGGCATCTGGTGACCTGGCTTTCTTTAGTTCATCTGGCATAGAAGTTAAGTTTTTTAAAGCCCTGAAGTAATGTGTGAATCCCCAGGACATTTCCCTGACTTCGATGGCCTTCGGGATACGTCAACAGTTCTCAACTGGGTCTGAAATTAGGGCTTGGTAATAAATATGCTAAGCAATCTGATTTATGCACCCTGCTTGTTCTCCACAAGAATTTTATTTTTTAGTTATTTCTCACTTGTGACTTAATGCTACTATTGTTGCTTGGAAATATGTGTTTCATCCTTTGTTCTCACTTCTATCCCAGAGACATACGTGCTATACAATCCCTGAAAACTGAACAGCAAGTAGCCAACCTCATTCTCAAAATATGTGTTTTTATTGTTTGAAATGAAAATGCACCTTTAATTGACACCTTTAAAGGAAAGATCACATGTCCTTGAGTGTTCTGTTGTCACACAAGAGTCTCATTTTCCTAAATTTCTGGGCCAGGTAGTGGTGGCACATGTATTTAATCCCAACACTTGGGAGGCAGAGGCAGGTGGATTTCTGAGTTCAAGGTCAGCCTTGCCTACAAAGTGAGTTCCCAGACAGCCAGGGCTATACAGAGAAACCCTGTATCTCAAAAATAAATTTTGGACATATAACTCTGCACATTTATCTACACAAATATATCTAATCCAAATTTATTAATAAAATAATCTGGCCAGTCCCATAATCGTACCCAAGAACAGTGGCTATAGGAACTCAAGCATACTATAGAGAACAATAATTGGGGGAAAAAAGAGTGGAGAAGAGAGGGAAGAGTGGAAAAGAGAGGAGAAAAGAGGACAGGAGAGGATGGAAGTGAGGGAACGGGAGGGGGACATAAACAAACAGAGACAGAAAGATACAACCACCCTGTGATGAGGGGGAAAAGGATCAGCAGGTTCCTTCAGCATTAGGTAGATTATTTGTGTATGGAGAATGAAAAATAGCAAGAGATAGAGGTGAGTATTCCCTGACTGCTCTCTAGAGATGTTCTCTAAGCCATATCTAATGCCTCAGAAAATGAAAAAGAGCTGAAGGTCTGTCACCAAGGCCATCACAATTATTTTCTCTGAAAGCATACTACATCTTTAAGTGGTAAAAGTTTTAAAGAAAGGTAGGAATGTAACAGAAAGCAAATGTTATCCAGTAGTGTGTGACTTCAAGGTATTTTGTAGGAATTAGTTTGCCCAGAATACCCCAATCATTTCCTGTACTGCCCACAGACAGGTATGATTAGCTTCACGCGCAAGTGATTCTTAGTGATGGCTCCTCTACTGCCCACAGACAGGTTTCATTAGATTGGCAGGGTAACAGATCCAGAGCAAAGCCTTTGGTTCTTGATTTTATTTGAGTTGTTTATGTTTTGAAAATAGGTGATTAATAGCTCAGTTTTCATTATAGGTATGTTTGCATTTGTTTGTGATAAGGGATTATGTGGATGAATGGTGACTAATAGTATACTATTTTAGATATGCAGTAAAGTTGAGGTGAGGGACTGGAATGATCTTGGATATTTTCACCCATACAAGCACTGCCTTTTCCATCATAAACACCTCCAAACAGGATTGTACACTTTAATTAATGAAACTAGTTTGCACATCACTGTCACACAGATTGCAAAGCTTGCACCCTGCACCACTCTTGGAGGTGTGCATTTTAAGGGCTTTGAACAATGCACAAAGGCAAAGTCAAACATAATTGTGTGCTCCACTTATTCACTCTTCTCTGCTGCTAGTGTTGCAATGGAAAATTTGTTTTCCCTTTCCCAGGTCAGCATATGATTAAAATTGTATAGCGTATGATGTTTTATTTTAGGTTTTTGTACTTAATGATATGCATTTAGGCTAGATGTGGTGGGTCACCAGCATGAGCACCAACCTTGCAAGAGGCTCTTTCTTACCCATCTAACTTTCCCACTCCTAACACCCACCTATGACAGAGGTCTGACTTCAAAAAATGTTGAAAGGCTCAGTCTCACAACCCTTAGCACCTAACATATATATGTCTGGTTTTCCTGAAAAGTTCCCCTTGCCCTCCAGAAAATCTTCCCATACATACACATTGATCCTCATTAAACAAAGAACAGGACCTGGAGGCTCAGTGACAGGAATATGACTAGTTATATGATTCCCTCTTAGTGTGCACACATGAACATCATTTACATTAGCTATTCCTAATAGTTGCATCGTTATGCTCGACTTCTTAGATGAGAAACACAAAAATCTTTTTTATAATATAAATATTTCTTAATCAGTTATTAAATCTAGGCTTGACTTTTCTACGTAGAATGGTCAAGATGAAAAGTAGAAAATATTAAACCTCTTAAAGTCTTAAGATTATTGATGATCACAAAAATTAAAGTCTTCAAAATAGAATGCTTGCTGAAATCAGAGAAATATAACTGATTGGTTTTCATTTCCTCTTTGTTTATAAGAAAAAAATATCTTACCATTGTATATTAGTGTTTCAACCCCATGGAATTTGAAAAAGTCTCAAATGTTCAGAACTTTGATAATAGTATATTCCTGGTACAATAATCCTAGATTGTGATTTCAGTTGAAACCCATCTTTTCACAAGTAATGAAATTAAAGCCATCTGGGGTTTAGTCATTTATTCATTCAGTGATTAAAGGAAAGGTTCAGGTTCATACTCTTGTATACACAGAGAAACAGTGCAAGAGTGGGGAACTCTTGGAAATGGTTGAAACAAAGATGGCTAGAGTTCAGAGTTGAGGTGCATGGTGGCTGACATGGGACTGGACCAATCTATACAAGCCTGAGCCTGATATAGAAATAAACATACAAAGTCAGGAAAGTCTGGGTGACTAGCCCCATAGCAAAAAACTTTTCAGGCTCTGATTCTTTGATAATTCACTACTTCCTACAGAGATTGGAGAATCCCTTAGAAATATCATCAAAATCACCCCCGCCCCTTAAATGATCACTTAATGTGGAGGTCTTGATTGTCAAAGCAGTTCTTTTTCTGAGTAGAAAGAAAAGATAATACTTTATAATTAAAGATATTTGAAAATTACATAAGTATTAATATATTAGTTCACCTTACTATGATACCCTTCAGTAAAGCCTGAACAGTTAATGGGACAACAGTCTTCAGAAGCTTTGTAACCATTCCTGGACACCTTTATCCTGTGTAGATAGAAATGTACACATTTTGATGGATGATACCTACACTGTAAGAATGGGGTCCTAGAACAAATTTCAGGGGGATGTGTTTCCTTGTCTCCACATGAGTATATGTTTGCACATGCCTACACAAATCCTAATGAATGAGTGTCCATATTTGGCAAGACAGATGAGATTCTCCTGTAGAGAGCTGAAATTTTCCCTTTGCTTAGATACCAAGTACAGTGAATTCTAGTACCTAGTTGATGTATATGACTACCAGCCAACTTATTTTTCTCTTGTAACCACTGTTCTGAAACACTTGTATTATTTGAGTGCACATGTATAAGGATATTAACTGGTCAATTCTAAACATCTCACAGATTTGTCTCTTTTGCATATTCCTTTTTCCATGCATTCATTAAAGTCTAAAGTCTATATTGTTTTGCACGGTGCTCCTTTGAATTTATAACAGGATCATTTATAAGTGGCTCCTGTTAATATAATCCTGGTTTTCGATGTCTTTATTACAATCTTGTGGGCCCTAAGAATATAATTTAATTATCTTGCCTCCTAATTCTGGGCAGATACATGCAAATCTTGTCTCTGTTTCTGTTCTTAGCATTATAGGCATAACTCTGTATGAGTCAACCTTTCCTTTCACCCCTTTTCCCTGTAAAACTCTTGTAGCATAATTTTCTTTGTACAATGCCTTAGTGAGGAAATAGAATTATCCTTTTTATTATAACTTTCTGTATTTCTCTGAACCTCTGCAATCATTTATATCCTTGTGATATCATTCTCAGTCCCGTCCACATGTGCAAAGTCATTTTTCTTCTTTTCCTTCCCAGTGGGAGTTTGTTATTGCATTGGGTACTTTCTTGGTTGCTATGATAAAACACTATGGCCAAATGCAACTTAAAGATGAGGGGTTTATTTGGACTTATGGTTCCAGAGTGTTAGAAATTCGCTGTGCAAGACAGTTTTGGAAACAAGCCACAGGTGTGGTGGCAGGACGGCTAAAGAGTTTACACTTTGAACAGCAAGCACAAAGTAGGTAATGCAAATAGGAAGTAGGATTAAGTCGTTAGCTTTTGATTCCTGCCTTCAGTGACATACATCATCCAATAAGGCCACACTTCCTAAACCTTCCCACAGAGCAACAAAAACTGGGACCCAGTGTTCAAATACATGAGCTTTTAGGGCAAATTCTCAGCCAAACCACCACTATTACAGAGCATGTTTGCTTCTTTGCGAACACTTAGCTGTACTCATTGTTTCTGCTCCTTCAGATCAGTGAATGTCACCACCATCTCAAGCTGAATCTCCCCTTTATAGAATGGGTGGTTCTACCACTTCCAGAAGGATCATTTGGAAGCATGCGTATGAGAATGAGGTATCCCTGACAAAAATCTCATCTGTTTGTTTTGGGCAACTGCTATCAACAGGAAATGTTTACCTCCAAGGGCAGCTATGTCAATGTGTTTCTTACATACAGAGGTTACCAGGTAACCAGAGGTCCAGGGAAGGATCTTGGTGGGTATACATCCTCTATAAACCACATTTTCTTGTGCTCTTCTTTACTCTCTACCCTAGGAGAATACTGGGACTATGTCAAAATGACAGAGGCCAAAGAGGCTTTTAGGAAATTCCTGCTGTCCCACTGTGAAATTTGAATCCACATGAGGCAAAAGGCATTACACTTAAGTTTGGAATATTTAAGTATAGATGAATGATTATGGGGAATCTGTCTACTTTTTCAAAGTAGGTGGTGGATCTGCAAACCAGGTTCCATTTACGACTGAAAAGTGTTGCCAAGCAGAGGCTTGTAATTTGATGTCAGGCTATAAAAATTAACCTGGGCCTGGGAGAGGCGGGAGTAAGATAGTCAGGTGTAAGATAGTTGTGACAGTCAAAGCAATAGAATTAGACTCTAAGACCATAGAGCTTCTAAAATGTGCCTTTATGTACATAGTTTATGCTTTTCTTTCCTTGAGACACTAAAAGAACATATTTATATTTCCCAACAAATCAAACTCCAGGAGAAAAAAAGAAATAATCATCTAAGCATCAGATCATACGCTATCTCAGTCTGAAATGACAAAATGAGATCACAATTCACTTACAAAAAGAAAAAAAAATCCATTCCTCTTCTCTGCCGAAGCTCACACAAAACCAGAAAAACAAAAATTGATTTTTAGCTTTTTTGGCTCCTCAGTCATACTTGGATTTTCGTGGGTGTTGAAATCAGATGCACTTTGTATCGATCTGGGTCTTGAACCAGCATAATCTCTGATTAACACAACTGAAAGAACCATCATTATAGTGAATCTAAAGAGAGTAAGGAAACTCTATAGACTTAATGCATTTCTGGTTTGTGGTGGCTTCCCAGGTCTCTGAATTATGCATTGGGTGCTACAGGAAAAGACAGAGCCATTCCCTTGTATGGTTTTGTGAATTCAGGATAAGGCATTGGTAGTGGCTTACCCATCAATGTGGTGTCAGGTCAGTCCATCTTAGTCTGGTAAATTTATGCACAATTGCCTAATGGTGTCATTATCTACCAACTTCCTGCATCAGTGTTAATGTTGGCATTTGTAAGGGAAGGCTAGAGATTCTGAAAGGATAGTGATGGCTTAACACACATGAAAGTATTTATACTCCAGGAGAGGCAGGGCTATAAAATCCTCTGTGCAAATAGATGTGTCTCATCCCTCTTTGAGCACAGAGGACCCATACAAAGAAAAGGGTTCTTAATGTAATAACTAACCACCATGGTTTTATGAAAGGCAATTCTGATAGATTTAATAATTAAGGAAAGACAGGTTTGGTGGTTTGAAGGGAAAATAATAAATCCATTTGTTTATTTGGTGAAAGATATTAGGAAATATGCCAACAAGACTTTAAATAAATGGTTATGAGATACTCTTTTTAGATGTATACATAGTTTTAATCTGCCGATTTTTTTAGGATAGTGATGTCCCTGTTCTTCAGAGGTCTGCTGCTTTTGTGAAACCTTATTTGATTGCTGAGTTCTGATGTTTTATCATCTGTATTCTCAGACCAGACATTGTAATTACTAAGGAATTATGCTGTAAGACATGAAAAAGGGATGTATATGAACTCCAACGTTGATTTGACTTCTATGTCATTTGTGATGTCTATTTTACACTTCTTATTTTCAAACTAGCAATAAAAAGCTGCTATGTCCCATGTACCTTTCTTCTTGGCCTTCTTCTGAATTTGTAGTGCATCAGTAGTATACACTGTTTCACAGCATGCTGTATCTCGCCTGTAGTACTGTTTAAGTCATGTAGTTGTGGTCAGCCCATTACAGATGAGTTTTAAACAATAATATAACGTTCATCAGGGAAATCATGATATAAGAGGAGAAATAAGAAATGATCAGAACAGAGATTGTTTCTTTCTAAATTTTAAGACTCCATTGTGTCCTAGACATACTTTGTAATCCCAGCTGCTTTCTAATTTTCTTACAATCCAAGTCTTTGGAAGAAAGCATGTCATATCCCTTTGACTATATTTGCCTGTTTCAGAACTTATTAGGGCACCAAGTGAGAAACAAAGTGTCACATTTGTACATGACAGCCAAAACTTCCAAATAGATGGGATGAGATAAGCCTGTCCTTGTATAGTTCTTGTACAGTGTCTGTGATGGAAACAACAGAATCAGTGAAGCTGATTCACAAACTCTTAGCATCTGTGTTTAGCTTTACCTTTCAAGATCTCACTGCTTCCCACTTCCTCCTTGCTAAGTTTGTTAGTCACTATGCTCTTCTCCCCTCCTCTCTTATCTCCTCCCTCTTTCCCATTCTCCTTCCCTTCCTTCACCTCCTTCCTTCCTGCTTCTTTCCTCTCTTCCTCTCATCCTGGTTGGAATGTGGTTTCTGCCACTTACTACCTAAAATACTCTAGTCAATATGCTACATGAGTTTATCTCTTTCCTCTTTGGCTCAGTAACACAATTGTTCTTTATTCATGGACTACTATTTTGATAAATCAATGTTTTACAACCAAATGGCAAACTATTGATATAGCCAATGTATTTAGGTTTTCTAAATATATGTCCATATTTGCAGAGATACATTTGTCTTCTGTGAGAATTGAAACTCAATTCATGCATGATGTGAGTGCTCTGTTTATGGAACTAATTTAGTATTCCTTCTCAATAGCAAGTGACCCTGGTGATTTTGAATTCACAGGCTGTGTCAATAGGCAGAGATGAGAGACAGACCAGGGAAGAACAAATCTCCTTCTTATGTATATATTCAAAGTAAGGAAATATTGTCTCCCTCAGCTTGCTGTTGAATTGAAGAGCTATTGTAAGACATTGGGACTGGCTATACTCAACTTTTCCTCCAGTGTATTAGGCAGTTTCTATGTGTTCTGTCCTGATAGAGTCATTTCAATTTTAGTCAAAACACGGTTTGCTTTTTCTTGCAATGGGCTAGAATCACAGTGTTAGCACTTCACTTTATCAAACATCCTTAACAGTCTTTATACCTTTCCCATGATCAGCCAGAGTCACAGCTAATTTTCCCTTCCCAATGGGAGTTCAATTTAAAAATCAGCAGAAATTATTTTTGAAGGATCAATAAAGCCAGAAAGTAAAATGTCAAATGTTTGAAATTATAAAAGTCAAAGTTGTGATGATAGATTTTTATTTCTAGAGATTTGTCCTGAATCCAGGTACAAGGACAAAGTTATTGCTTAAGGACTTGGAGTGAGCCATGGCCAACTAAGTTAAGGCTTTAAAATGGAACTTGATTTCCTTTATTGTTCTATAAATAATGATAAGTATTAGTAGCATGTGAGTGTTAATGCTAGACAGAGTTTCTAGCATCTAGCTTCTTCCTTACATCATATGATGGAATTTAGTGCACAAACTTCTCCTACGATTAGCCCTGGAGAAAAAAATTCAGTGGCATCTTTTTCACTAAGTATAATCACATAGTGATTATAAATAACCCTGCATAAAGCAGCATATGATCTTGCTTTCTGCCTAATAGAGCCAATGCTGTATGTGGTTCTAACACATGACTCTAAATGGTTCTGGAAGAGCCTGTAGTCATGGGAAGGAAGTGAGAGCAGAATAAGTAGACTTGTGTGTGCCCAGGTCACAGTTGATAGACATGAGATAGGTAGGGCAAATCTCTGCCCTTTGCCTCTCAGTCGTTGTGGCAACTCCCAAGCAACATGCCTTTTGGATATCTAATAAACCAGTTGAGTAGTTTGTTTGTTTTTTGTTTGGCTCTCATTTGTTTAGAGTATTTAATCTTTTCAGATATTTATGCAAATTTATTCCATTACATATTGATTCAGACTTTGTAATAATGTTATTCTTCAAAGCCACTCTCCTCTTCTTTGTACCTGTTTGTTGTCTTACAATGGATGGTGAGTTGAAATTGACAGTTCAATATTTCCCATATAAATTGAAGCTTTCTAACTTAAATCATATAAAACCTATATTATTATCTGTATTATTTTGACAGTGAACCAATAAATGAGGATTTAGACCATAGCCATAGGCTAGGGTAAAGCAGAATTGAGTTGAATACCTAATAATGTTAAATCAGGGCACCTCAAGGCTCATTACCATCTGACCCCTGTATAAATCTGAAATAAGGGTTGGATAAAGCTGCAAAGCAATATTTGGTTTGGGATTTTAGGCATCCTGAGGTACATCTAAATGCCAATGCTTATTCTTTTGTGAATTGTATTTATTCACACATACATTCTATGTTAAATTATAAAAGTAATGTTGTGTGGCTCTTTTTAGTTGCTGAGACCCTGCCATCTTTTCCCCTAAAAGAGTATTAAAGAATGGTACAGTCATGTAGTACAAAATATCTATAGCAAAATGGTTATAAAGATTTATTCTTGCATGGATCACCTGGAGCTTGACTTACAGGAGGTTGTGAGCTGCCCAGTATGAGTCCTGGGGTCTAAAGACTAGTCCTTTAGAAAATTAGAACATTCTCTTAAATGCTAAATCTTCCTCCTAATCCCATACAATGAGGTTTTAGAATCAGCCTTCAGGGAAGTCTGAAGTTTGCAACATAGAGCACTGTAACATCAGATTCTTCTTTCATATTCCATCAGCTACAGTGTGCTTGCTACCTCTTCTTATTTTTTTCTCTCTCTCTCTCTATTTCTTTCCATTTTAACTGTGATCTATTATAGTATAAAGGAATTAAAAGGTATCATTTTAAGCAGTCCTCCATGGGCAGTGCCATTATATCGATTCCCAGTTTTGTGCAATCGCTATTTTATGTATATCTACAATATCCAGAACTTTGTCAAAACAATCAACAAAACCTGTGGGCCATTAAACAATATTTCTGTACTCCCTCTTCCTCAACTCCCACAGACCCCTGCAATATCTCTTCCCTCTCCTGCTTCTGAATTGGCTTATTCTACGATATGATAATATTAATCACTCAAGTGTGGTTTATTTCACTAGGCATATCTTCAAGGTCCCTCTGTATTACATCATTTGTCAATAGTTTATTGCTATAGAAGGCTTAGTCATACTCCATTGTAATCATAAACCATCCTTTGTTAATCAATTCCTCCATAGAGAGATTGGCTCAGTGGCCTTCACTTCTGTGCGACAGTGCTTACTGTAACAGAAGCATGAGTGTACTACAGAAGGTTCAAGTCTCTGCTTTCATTTTCTGTGCTTGTACCACCAAATGAGGAATTGCTGGGTCATTTGGCTGACTATCCTTGTATTTGGCTTTTGATACTATTCCCACAGAAATGGCACTATTTTACTTTCTGGATAAAAATCCACAAAGACCTTGCCCTCAGTACATTTTGCAACATTTTTCTAGTTTATAAATCAATCCATTGTAGTGAAGGGGAGGTAGTGCATACAGTCTCTAGTAACCAATGACGTTGCCTACCATGACATACATCTTTTACCATCTGCACATTTTCTTTGAGAAAATGGTTGAAGTAGTATAGCGTTTTCATGAAAAACAGGAATAATTACCATCATGGCTTGATGAAGAAAAGTCAGTTACTGCAATAGTCAACACTTATTTGGCATGTACTCTGTGCCAGGCTGTGAGAGTCTTCTCATTGTGTGATCTCATTCAGCACCTGCTTGAGCTACATGAATACTATGAAGGTGGTGTCATCTTAATTCTATTGTTCACTTGAATATGTGGGATTTCAGTCAAGTGTACCCTTTGCTACAGAGCACATGAGTATCAGGAGCCTAATGTTAAATAAGTCCCCTTGACCTCAATTGATTGTTAAATCTCATGCAATATTACTAATTGCAGTGCTTATTATTTAATAGTCTTGGTATATATTAATAACTCATATTCCATCTTCAATCTAACACACGCGCAGTCAGACCTCCCTCTTCTCCCACTCACCACCACACTCCCACACCTCAAGTTACAGTCATCATCTGCTCCATTCTGGCATAAAATGTCAAAATGAATCCACCCAGAATTCCCAGCAGGCAGTCATTCATCACCCAGTCATTCACAATGCACTTCTAAGAAGATACCTCTATCTTTTATTTATCTACATAGAAATATGCCATTATGCCGATTCAAAAATAACTTTGCATAAACCTCTCGTGTGTCTGTTTCTCACCTGCAGAAATGCCATCGCCCATTGTTCTGGATCATATTGTCAAAGGTACAGAAGATGTCCTTTTCTGTGTTTATCCTCAACATATCTGTCTGTTTGTATCTCTATCTGTGTGTGTGTGTGTGTGTGTGTGTGCTGGAGGGAGGAGGTGCATTTCACTATGAGTACCTCTGTCCCCACTGTTGTTCCCTCTTCCCACACTTAAATTCTTTCTTTTGCTTCCCTCTAAGTTCTTGCCCCATATCCCAACTCCTTGTATATATCACAGAAGATGAGAAGAAATAATGCGTTTTTTCAGGGCAGATTCAGCTTCACTTGATGTCCATAATATTTAAGATGTTGTCTCAATTGAGGGAACATGTCAGACATGTCTTGAACTTAATTTAGAAGACTCAAGTTTCCCAAGACTAGAATGCCTCAGATTTGGCTCAACTCACTGCCACATGCATCAGCTGCCTTTGTGACTTGATGTTGGCACTATAGTACATAGTGGGTGAGGGATTGTATACAGTGGAAGTGCATGCCTCTTACAGTGCTTTGTGTAACAAATATTCCAGAAGTTGTAGGTCAGCTGTCCAAACCCAGGGGTTCTTAGCATGCTAACCTGTTAACTTTCAATCATAGGTTCAGACTGACTATGAAAAGGTCCAGCGCTGACAAGGCTTTATGCTTAAGAGACAGCATGTATTTCTTATATGATTTCACCGATATGATAGTAAATATTTTCTAATATGATCACTATTATTCTGGAAAAAGTTATAAGGCTTAGGTAATTCATGTACTATGCTCCCTGACAGAGTTTTTATGTCTGTGATTAAATGTGGTAACATAAAAATGCTATATTTTGCACTAAATAGCTTGGGCCAAATGTGTTACTTATATGTATTGATGTCATTAATGCCTAGTGTCTGTGAAGCTGTGAATTGAAGTGTAAATTCTTCACATAACACTTTATTGTTGTGAACCTTGCACCTGGATTGCCAGCCTCTTTAATTTTTGTTAGTTGTCAATTATAACTAAATTGCAGAGCCTATGAAAAGTCTTGAGTTTGGTCTCCAGCAGTGCCAAAGAAAAGAAAGAATATTGGATTTACAGTTGAAAAAACTAACTTAATAAGTTTAAAGTTATTTCAATTTAATCACATACATATATATGTGTACATTGTAATTAAAGTACTTTAAAAGCCTGCTGACATATGTACTTGATTCTCCCTTCATTATTCTCTGTGCTTTAGTATTATTTATGGTATCCTGCTATAGTTCACAGCTTGTATCAAAGGTTCCCTAAGGTAGTGATTCAAAATATGAACTGTTGGTGTCAAAGCCATCTGTACTATGTTTTAGAGTTTAAATTAATATCTTTTATAATAGATTATCCTTTTATTTTATTCATTCTTTGAGAATTTAATACAATATGTTTTGATCATATTCACCTCAACTTTTTCCCATGACTCCTCTCAGACCCATCTCCAACTGTGTGTTTTCTATTTTAATTTAATAACTCGTTGATTTTAATTTGTATTGCTCTTGTACTTCTGGGTAGGGACAGTTCATGGAATCTTTTGTTTGTTCCTTTGGGAGTTGATACAAGATATAGCGCTCTGGCTGGAGAGGAGTATACTATGTAGTCTGGACTGACCTTGAACTCATGGTGCTCCTGGCTCTGCCTTCCAGGTACTAGGGTTCTAGACGGACACTGCCATGGAACCTTCAGTAGAATATTTTAACCCTCTTCCAAATGGTTAAGCATAAATATTCCACAATAATATCCAGTGAAAGAATGTATCAGGGAAATATTTTAGACGTGAAAAACCAAATGTCTTAGCACTTGTCTTATTTTTTGTCCTGTTTCTGTAACAATATAATATGACACAAGCCACTTTAGGCAGACAAGATTTATTTGGCTTTGTGTTTCAAAACTACAGCCCACTTTGTAGTACACCTCTTGACAGGGGGAATTTGGTGTGCCTGGTCATACTACATCGGTAGTCTGGAAGCAGAGAGGGATGGATGAACAGTGGTGCTTGGCTTGTTATCCATTTTCTATTTAGTTTAGGCCCCCCTTCCATGGAATGGTACCCAGACAATTAAGGTATATCTTCATCTATAAATCATATTACCCTAAATAATTTTTATAGGTATGTCAAAGGACTTGTCTTCTAGAAGATTATAGATTCTGAAGAACTGACTAACAATATTAACTGTCATTTCACCCATTACAGATAGGCTCTAACCATGACTGGTCACAATTTGAGAAAATAAGTATGTGATGATAGGTTATATGGTGTTCAAATTCCATAAGACTGCATAGTGCTAAGCATGTAAAGCTCTTCACAGCCAAGAAACATTAGGCTTCTGCTTTGGAAACGTCTTATAAATTGTTCCACAAATGTTATCGCTCCATTCTATTGATAATGAAGCATTTTATTGGGTCTTTGTTGATCACATTAAAGTACTTTGTGAGTCATTAATGTATATTAAAGACATGTCAAGTTAGATATGTCTATAAAATAAAAGCATAGAATTATGAGAAAACTATCTTTTATAAGATTTATACATTGTTTTTGATGGTCTTCCATTGAGTAACCATTTTTTTAACTGATATTGGATCTTTTTAATCCACATTTTATTTGCTAAGGTGCTATGGCAAAGACAAAATTCAATATACTTTTTCCCAAATCACTGTAAGAGAACAACTGCATCAGAATTAAAATTCCATCTAATTATTGTGAGTCTCAACTAAATAAAAAGTTGGGAGCAACAGCCAATTCTATGAACTTCAGAAATTGCTACAACAAAGTAGAGCAAGACAGTAGCATCATTTTTTTTTAACGTGGCAGCTTCTCAAGCTCACTATTGCCTTTAAACTCTCAGCAGTAACCTGAAATCTTAAGGCAGTTGAATGGACTCTGAGACACAAAGATGACTTTAATAATGTACCCCGGAACTAAGCAAACAAGCAAACAAAACAGTGAAAGGATAAAGAAAATCCAGAGCTCACAAATGAAAGAAGTTTTGTAGTATTTATAGGAATTTGGACAAGAGGATGGCTTGAGCTCCACTCCTGTTGGACAGAGATGTCTCACATTAGTAACCACTGGGAATCAGGCCAGCTCAAGAAACAAATCCAAACAAAGGAGCAGACAGCATGCACCTAGCATGTATGCATGATACTCCTTTAAACTAAATGTGTGACTATGGAGGCTTCTCAAAAAATGTTGCTTCCTCACCCTCAAGCTAGTAGGGGACAGAAAATGAATGAACCTCATGGTAAGAGAAGTAGAGAGACACAGATGCTAGCTTGCCTGATGCCATCAAGTAGAATGACAACAGAGTCTAGTAATATGGGAAGGAGAAAAAGAGAAATACATACTTTTCCAACTCAACCAATGAGTAAGCAGAAATGTAAAGCCTAACAGAGACCCTAGAAGCTCCTGCCATCCACAAAGAAATGGACAATTGCCTTAGTCATTTACCACCCCCCCCACATACATACATATACACACACAGAATTAAATAAGTGCTTTTCTCAAATACTGTAATTCTTAGCTTTGTCAGCTTGATCAAACCTAGACTCTTATTGGGATAATGGTCCACATAGGCTTGGCTTATGAGTGTCATGTCAGTAGGTGAGCACTCTAGTTGGCACCATTACTTATGCAAGGGTTCCTGAATTAGATAAAAATGAAGAAATTGAGCTGGTCAGAAGCAGACACGTAAGCAGGCATACACTTATTACCTCCCTCTTCTTGACTACAGATGTAATGTGACCAGTTCCCTTAATTTTCTACTGTCCTGACTTCCCCTGCATCACTGCAGGGAAATCCTTCCAGCCCCAAGTGCATTTTGTCATAATATTTTATCACAGGAATAGAAATGAAACTATGATACCCACCAAAAGGATAACACAACACAAGAAAAAGATAAAAAAAAAAAAAGAGTGAAAAGCCACAGTCCAAACAAGACACCATTATCTAAAATCAAATAAGTTGAACAAAATGTCAGCTAAACAAATAGAAGGTGACTAAATATTGACTGACTGTACAGAAGGCAAGGATGCATGATCACAGCAATGAAACACCAGAGACACGAGGCCAAAAGAGAACATAATAGGACCTCAAGCCATGAAAGAAATATGCCATTGTGAAGAATGTGCTCTCTGTGAGAAAGAAAGCTCACACCTGACATTAACAATGCATTAAAAGCAGAGTAAAGAAGGTCAGATTCACACCAAGCTAATTCTTCGTGAGACTCTTCCTGAGAATCTTCAAAAAATTACATCCAATAAAAGTCAGTCGATTGATGTGTTTGGCTCTGAGTTTGACATAATTTGTTTGGGTAACTCCCAACATCACAAGATACAGAAGCATTTACCTATGCCAAACTGCACTCATGATATTCCCTTATATCTATTCCTGGTTTCTTTCATCCTCTTGCTTGCTTTGTCCTTATAATTTTGTCAGTATGATTTTAACATTCACAGAGTATCACAGAGATGAAAAATATACTACCAACATCTTTTTGTTTAATATGATGTACCTGTGAATAACCTTTGAACTTATTTTGTCTTTTTTTTTTTCCAGAGCTGAGGACAGAACGAGGGCCTTGCGCTTGCTAGGCAAGTGCTCTACCACTGAGTTAAATTCCCAACACCACCTTTGAACTTATCAATAGTTACTTTTACTATCTCAAAATAAACTACATACTTATTTTCATTCTTTGTTAATTTATTCTATTTTTAAAAGAATTTTGGTTTTTATTTTCAGATTCTTATACATACAGCTCCTTGACAATTATTGAGATATTTCTAGGAGCATACTAGTGGTGAAATTGTAGGGTCATGTGCTACATATATGTTTACAGTGATAAGAAACTGTCATCTTGCTCTCCAGTAGTTCTGATGAAGTTTTCACCAATGACTGTTAGCTAGAGTACTTATTTCATGAAAATATTCACAGTATTTGGTAGTATGGCATTTTCATATGAGTGTTTCTATTCTTTTTATGTTGTTTAATTTGTATTTTATCATGAAGAATGGATGATGTTGGACATATTTTCTTGGGCTAATTTTCCACCATGACATCTTTGGTAAGTTATTTTTTTCCCTGTGCCTCAATCATTTATTTATCAATCTGATTTAAAAGATTTCCTTGTTAGGTCAGAAAGTAAAAAAGACCACAGATCTTACCCTACACGTAAGGTAATGAGTTATTATACTACGGAATAAATTTAGTCTAATGGGAGGCATGGAACTCTCTGAATCAAAAATCAAAACTCGTGGGAAAAAAACAATCAACATCCTCTCAGTCCTAATCTTTGAACCTCCCTGAGCTAAAGTAGCCATCAGTTATTACTCTAAACTATTTCGAAGAGTTGCAATTCTAGGGAAATAACAGCAAGTGATGGCTTAATGTCTATTTAGATGCTTCTGACACATAAAGCTATCCCCACTGTATGAAAAAAAATGAATAAGAAAGGGAAGACTGGCATGATGTGTCAAAGTCTTTATGGAGTGACAGACACATTGTGCCTTGTTTATAATGGGTTTGCTATTCAAATTGCATTGCTCTGGAAACCTGTATTGTGCAGAAATTTGAAAAATCATGATGACTTGTTTCTCAATATATTTTCTTATATAAGTCTTTTGGGATGTTTATGACTTTCAGCTATTTTTCTTCATCTTGCCTTACTTGTTTAGACATGAACTATAGCAGAGCAAGGCTTTTACTTTTAGCTCATTTATATTGTCTCTCTCACTCTTTCTCTGTCTCTGCTTCCCTCTGTCTCTCTGTCTCTGTCTCTCTCTTTCTCTGTGTATGTGTGTGTGTGTAGCAATATCTCACTTAATTCTTTAATGAGATCTGCTAATTTATCTTGTTCATGGCATAGCTCTATTTCATCTACAGGTGCCTGCATTACATTTTTCCAGTCCTATAAATGCCTCTAGGGTCTCTAGTACTTTATATCCTCGATATTAGCATATGCAATTATCAATTTTTGTTTTTAGTTAGAATTTCAACAATTAATCATTTTCCAATTAGACTATCTTTAAATTCACTTAATTATTTTGTTTTGCAGTTTTCTATTTCATGATCAAGTTATGATTGCCACATTAGTGTATTTGTTATTTCTTCTTGCTTTGAAGTGAAGTTGTTTTCCACTTTAAAGTTATTATGGTAGTAATATTCATTCTGAATGTGGGGATTTATTTTTTATTATAAAGCATAAGGCCCTAATTAAACTTTGAAAATTATAGCCCACATACTATCGTAGGTTATCTTTTTATTTTGATTTTGGTCAAAATCGTTTGTAGTTTCTTTGTAGAGTTCTTATCTAGCATATGGATTACTTAGAGTATGCTACTCTCTAAATATTGGTACATTTACTAATAATCTTGTCAGTTCAAAATGGGTAGCTGACTTTCCCGATGATGACTCCTGAGGCTGATCTCTGTCATTTCTATATGTGCAGACATGTACACACCCCTCATATACACACTCTTGAATAACAGGATCAATTCTAATGTAGGTTAGGGCAATTGTCTTGTATGTTTAAGGCTCTGGCTTTAATTCCAATTTTACGAATGGAAGAAAAGAAGAAAAAGGAAGATAGATAGAGAGAATGAGCATTGAAATCAAACCAACCTTGCTAGATTCACCCTGTGTTCTACCTCACAATGCCACAAACAAACAAACCATGGTATATGCTGGCTTATAAGTGGATAATATTAGATATAAAGGATAATCATGCTACAGTCCACAGACCCTCAGAATATAAGTAACAAAGGGGAGGTTGAAGGGAGACCCAAAGATCTCCTTGAGAAGGGGAGATAGAATAAACTTTGCCATGAACTGGGGATAGGTAAGTTTAGGAACAAGAAGTCTCCTGTGACAGAAGGAGAAAATACTAAGAGAAATGGCTGGATTTGGGGTACATTTCAGGAGTGATGTAGAAATGTAGTGCAATGAAAACTCCATGGAATCTATGACAGTAACTCTAGCAAAGAGACTCCGAGTAATAGGGGGCACCAAGTCTGATGTGGCCATCTTCTCTATTCGGAATGGCCTCAAATGGAGGGATTGGGCATTGACCCAAACAAGCAACAAAACCATTGACCTACATTTTGTCCTGTCTGCAGAGTGTTTCTGCACTGTAGCATAGCTTAATCCTCACCAGAGAGAACAGAGAGAATCTATCCAGCAACTTCTGGTAACAGATGCAGAGTCCCACAATACTGGGTGGAACTCAGTGAGGCTTGCAGAGGTCAGGGATTCTGTAGGCTTCTGTCAATGTACATTATGGATGTGTAGCTTGGTATTCTTATGGGATTCCTAAGGGTGGGAGAAGAGGCTGGCTCTGACTCCTTTGCCTGCTTGTGGGACCCTGTTCCTCTTTGGTTGCCTTGTCTGTCATTGATATGACGGGATATATCTGGCTTTATTGTGGATTGTTAAGCTGAGTATGGTTGTTGTCCTGAGAAGGTGTCTCTTTTCTGAGGGAAGACAGGAGGTAGATCTGTGATAGATGGAGAGGAGAGGCTGGGGGGGAGGGAGAAGGGAGAAGAAACTGTAGTCAGGATATAATATATAAGAGAAGAGTAAAAATAAAAAAAAAATTAAGGGAACAAAACTCCTTGGTTATATTGGCCATAGTGGTTCGCATCTCGAATTGTAGTAGCATTGCTCATTTAAAGCCATCCTGGATTATGTAGGGAAAATATGGAGGCCTTATTTCATAAAACAAAACTGCAGAAAAACAGCAAAAATTTTGTTATGCTATTAATGTCTGCTCTCTGAATATACTACATAGAATATTTGGGCACTTGGGTTATGCTTTCTCTGATGGTTCTGATTTTAAGTGCAATATACTTCTTTGGGTATGATATACACACATTTTACAGAGTAGTCAGCCTGGAAGTTTCTGCAATTCATCTACAAACCCTGGAAACCTTGTCTAACTCTATCACCTCCACATTCCAGTCACACTCCGAAGAACCCTGGGGCCTACTCGTATTTGAGACTTGAGGAATGACTGCTCACCCCATCCCCTCATCTTCTTCAGTGTATTTTGCCAAAAGATGTGTCCAGGGACAGTAAGGGAAAGTTAAATGTTCCATTCCTACAGGCATGAATGCATCTGTGCACACACAGGGATTTTCAGCATCCTCTCAGTAGCCCAGTTTCCAAATAATCTCCTTAGAAAGGTGACACTATTCCACCTTTTACATTTTATTCCCATTGCATAATGTTGCAATTTAACTCCTGCCTTGTGAAAGGCAGGAATCAGAAGGAAAAGGAAGACAGTGTTTATGCTTCAGCTTCTTGTCGTCTTGCTTTACTTTTGTCTTTTATAATGCTTGCCAGCATTTACCTTTGAGGAGTGATTTGCTTTTTATATTACTGTCCAGAGATTCTAGCTGCAATCCATGAGAGAGGTTGGCAACAGTGGGCCTATGGCATAGTGCCCAGCAACAGAAGTCTAGAACAGGATATTCAACTTTTAAATTAAATACAGTGGTAGCATCTAGGAATGAGATGCTGGCTGACCAATAAAGAAAAATTCTAGCCTCACATACATTTATTCCACTGTAGCTTTCTTAAAAATAGAATTAAAAGCAAGTATGAAACAAAATGGTTTAGATTTGACGATGCCATTATTTGGATACGCACAGCATTTAAAATACTAAAACTATTGAATAGGTGTCATTATTCTTGAGTAAACTTAGACTGAGGTAAGATGAATCATTGTTACAGACCTTGAAATGGTATAGAAATGTTCAATGTCAAATGTTTCAAAACCTCCTCTAGTTATATAAATAAATAAAGATTATATAAGTATTTTGTTTATAGTTATAAAATGGAACAGAAATACCACTGATCTTGATATTATTTATGAAGGATAGCATAAAATCTGCTTTGGTTTTATATAACAGGGTTATCGGCCTATTGGTTAACGAGCGCAATTATATAAAATTGTTAAATTCTCATACATCTTCATATGTGATACATGCATAGAAGGGCAGATGGTACTTATGATGATGAAACCAGAAGAACTGTGAATTGAAAGCTATTAGTTGAATTCAGCTATAAATTACTACTTATAACTAAGGAATATTAACTAATTTATAGTTAAATATGTTTCTACATTCTTTTAAAGTGTATGATATTTTGCCCTTGTGTATGTGTGAGGTCCATGCCTAGTGCTCACACAGACCAAAAGAGAAAGCTAGATTCCATGAAGCTGGAGTTATCTGTGTTATAAACCACACAGATAACTTGTGGATACTTGGAACCAAGTTTGGATACTTTGTAAGACTAGAAAGTACATTTTACCACTGAGTCATCTCTCTAGCCACAATTTATATTCATACTTGTTGTTTTATATCTTGCTATTTCTAGAAAAGTTTTATACAAAATTTTATGTTTCAAAATGAAAAATAAGTAGCTTATATGGTAACACAGAAGCATATAATAACATAAAATGAGTAATTTCTGTTAGACTATGTATTTCTCTAGAAAATGCCTGAATTTATTACAAATATACTTTTATATTTAGAAAATTATTTGGGAAATATTTTGTGACAATTACAACTTACTTCTTGTGCAACTGGTAAGTTCAAGCAAAGCTAAGTAGAAATATGACTACAGGTACCTAGTTTTCACATACTTTAGTGCTTATTTGTGAATCAATTAACTGAGCATGTTAAAACAACTTATACCAGATATGAGGAGGACCATGGATGTACCTACTAATTCTTGTAGCATAGGAAGTAGGATTTTTATTGCTGGTAGATGAATGTGGAGTAAACTGATATTCTGAAATATAAAGATGTATACTTTGAAAGTTTTTATGTTTATTATGCATTAATTTATGCCCCCTATTACCCTATGAGGGAATTGAGACATCTATAAGCATAGGCTAGTTTATTTATTATCACTTTCATACTGTTGCATTTCGTGCTGCAAACTGTTTGGTCAAATGTAAAAAAATTCTTATAAACATAAAAGGAGACATAAATGATAAGTTAAGACAACTGAGATTATCAGGAAGATAAACTCTAAATAGCATTGATGTTTGGGAAAAAATAAAGTCATTCAGAACCTCAGTGAGTATTTGACCTATAACACAGTCAAACCTATCAGACATTGCCCCGAATGCACACTCTTTGGGCATGTTTAATAGGTTTTTGTTAGAAGGCTGTGACTAACTTAATATAGTTGGGATTGGGAACTATTTGTTCTACACAGCTGGGGGGCTGCATATTAGGACAAACAAATTCTTTAATAAGCAAATCTATGTACATTTCTATCTACTGACTTCATGTCAATGTTACTATTAGACCTACTCCATCTGTTGGATATGTAGGTCAACTATTTTGCATAATCATCAGGGATTTTCTAAGATACATGGATGTTAAACAAAGGGATGCTGCCTTTGGTACTACTTGGATGGAATAAAGACAGTCAGAAGCCAGCCTTGTCTGGATAGATAAAGGTCCGGGTTAAGCCAGGGTTCCATAGATGTAAGCTAAAACAAGGATGGAGATGCTTAGAGTTATACCCAAGATCACCCATAAGACCCCAATTCAATCTTGATGTAGACTTTCATATAATTTAGATGCACAAGTCGAGGGTTTCTTTCAGAACCCAATTTTCCTACACCTTGGATAGTTATTGAGCTCATCTATTCAAGAACTTTACTCCAAAACCTCAAAAGAACACAGTTATATTCAAGGGTCTAAGGTATTTCTGAAAACATGGACACTGTTATCCAGGATCTAAGCAAAAAGAAAAGATAGAAAGGAAAAGAAAAGAAAAATCAACTTTGTATGAAATGTTGCATATTTAGAATCTGCTGCAGTCCCAATTTTAGTATCAACCCATTTCCTCCTCAGTTTCCAATAATGCCTGCCTGCCAGGCAAAATATAGCATAGGGCAGGGTGTGCTGAGGTCAACTCAACATGGGGATTTTATTTGAAATTAGACAGAATGATAATGATAGACTGTCATGCAGCAAGAGTGCTCAGGGTCTCTAACATGATTAATAAAGATGATCAAAAGGACAATAAATGGACAGTTTTACGATAAAGAAATCTTGGGTAGATTTCATAAGGGCTGGAAGAGTTGCTAGAACTAAATGTAACCTAATGTACCTGTCATTCAGTAAGTGTGCATTCTATGATAACCTAGGCTCTCTGCATAGATAATGCTGCATATTAAAATATATAAGGAAATCCTGAGAACACTTTCTCAATATATAGTTAGGAGGAGGGAGCACAACTAATCTGTGAGGCTGAGGTTGAGAAAATCCTAGGAAGCATAAAAGTTATTTGAAGAAACTATTCCCAAAGCTCTTTACATAGTGCCTAGAGCTAGCTATTTAAGAGGGTCGATAATAAATCTTCAGTTTTCTCTGTCTGCTGAATAACAATGTCATTTACTGTGTGGCATCAGAGAAAGCGAGAGAGAGAGAGAGAGAGAGAGAGAGAGAGAGAGAGAGAGAGAGAGAGAGAGAGAGAGAGAGTAAAAGAGACACAAACCTATAGTCAAAAAGCAGGAGGACATTCAAGGTTCCATAGTTTGTTAAGTTTCCTGCAAACAATGGAAATTGCAACAGCAGTAATGTGAATAAGAAAAGCTTAAACTCACAGACATCAAGTTAGGTTAATGGCCAGCTAACCAGCTGCAGTAGTGGACCTCAGGCACCTGTGTATTCAACTAAATTGATTATCTCTGTAGAGATTGTGATTGTACCTATACTGCTTGCCTGAGGCCGGAGCTGTTTTCTTAGCTTAGCCACTTCAAAGCAAAGCCATGCCAGTCAATTCTCCTAACCAGAGAACAGCAAAGGATCCCTGTGAATCTGCAGACTCAGTGCATGCTATGAAAACATCTGAATCTTAGAGATTATTTTGATGAGTCTCCAGTGTTAATATCAATCTCAGTCCACTAGTATTTCAGGGACATTCACTGATATTTTGCAAGTTATTAATAATATGTATTCTAATATGTCAACCCTCTTCTTGTGGTGCTCTTTGGTTTGATTGTAGCATGCAAAATTGATTAACAATGTTTTGCTCAGATCCACAATGTCCCAGATAGAGCAGGTGAGCCCTAACTCCCTGTCACTGTATTACAAGTGTGTGAAGAACTAGGGATAAATTGCAGTGTCATCATGATATGTTGATGTTAGCCTGTCTTCTCCATCTCAGCCATTCTCCTTAGCTATGGATATTTGTTAACAAAATTCACCTTTCTATTGTCAACAGTTTGAAAATAAATACTGAAGGTATTGTCAATATTTTAAGAAGCATCACAAGTTAGAAAGATTTAGGTTCTTCTTGTAATATTAAAGAAGAAAAGCCAGAAAAATAATGAATAAAAAATGAGTATTTAGCAGTCATCAAAATGTGACTACAGTAGTAGCAAAATACAAAATGAGTATCAGCAGTTCTCAGGGCTGATTGGCAAGTAGGAAATTAATGTTCACGTGTTTCTTAATATGGGATGGGTGTGTAACTCACGAAGCCTGGGGAAAAACAGTGCGAAGTACCTGCCCTACGTTTATACTGAGTAGCCTCTTATCCAAATTATTTGTGTCCAAATAATCCTTATATCGCCAACAGTTAGACTTCCTATCTTTAAAAATGACTTTGTATCTGTGAGGCTGTGAGCGTGTTTGTCTGTGTATTGTATGCATGTGAGGGGGTCTATGTGAGTGCAGTCTCAGGCATGTCCTGGCAGGCATGTGAGATAAGATGATAAACTGATGAAAACTTGGATGCCAGCCATTGCTGTCCACTTTGTCAGAGACAGGGTCTATCTTTGGTACCCACTACCATAAATAAGAGACTACTACCTCATAAGCTTCTGAAGATGCTCTTGTCTCTACCTCCCATCCACAGTTGAAAAACCAGGTTTACAGATGTTCCTACAGTATCTAGCTTTTTGTGCATTCTGAGGATTTGAACTCAGATGCTCATGGCTTTGTAGTAAGCACTTAGCACTCTGAATCATCTCCCTAGAGATGGATCCCCTCCTTTAATAATAAGTGTGGGGGAGTTAACTTGTTAAACTACCCAACCATACACAAAACAATGCAAGGCTTCCTCACAGTAGTATATCTAGGGAAGGGCCAGCAGAGACCTAGATACATTTACTCAATGAATGGACCAATAATATTAGTTGCTTATATCAGTGAATTATAATGCAGTCAACTTATTTTCAAGTAAGCAAGGAGTAGGTAGAAGATTGGTGTTCTTGAATTAAAACAAGTATTTTAGCTTCAGGGACAAGGTTCATCATTTGAGAAGACTATAAAAAAAGATGAAATGATAACAGAAGTCTTTGATCTTGTGAACAAACTATTCTCTACTGTTTTCCATTACTAGTTAGTGGATGACAGTGTTGTTGCTTCAATTTCATGGTTTCAGAATTTATAAAGGTTAGTTGTATTGCTTAAGGAAACAAAACTAGATAAGAATTTATAGCCAGGCCAATTGATTTCAAAGTCTTCACCTTAAGCCCCAGGTTGTATTGACTTATGAACTTGTTTTTTATGCATATGGTCTCTGTTGCTTTTGGATGTTTTAAAATCACTTAATGATATTACATGAGCATTTAATATTTTCAAATAGTATTTATTATGTATTTTTCATGAACTATTATACTTAATTTCACAACAGTCCTGTATATTAGGTTTTATTGTATCCTTATACCAGATACAGATACTGAGAAATAAAGTTGAATAGCCTCAATGGAGATAATGTAGCTTTGCAGTCCTCTCATTGCAGAATAAGCTCTCTCCTTAATCACTGACATTACAATATATTGTCTGTTTGATGGTTTTAGATGTACTGAAACAAAGTTGGGAAAAGGAAAATAGAGGCATTAATTTAAGTAGTGAGCCAGAACATAACCTAAGTTTGCCATGATCATGAGGTTAGGATTAACTGAACCATATATATATATATATATATATATACAGTTGTCTAAACTGAGTATATATTAAGTACTAGGAAATCAAATGAGAAGTTTCAGGAAATTGAACTCTGCCTGATTAAAAAAAGCAAAAACAAAAAATAAAAATCAGTGAGCAAATGTTGTTGTATGAGGTGACTACAAGGATCCTAGAAGGAGGAATTGCAGAGATAGCTGAGAGATGATGAACTGGACCAAATTTCTCTAAGTGTCAGTATAGAACATAATCAGAAGCTATGTTTTTCTAAATAAAAACTATAATTAAACATGGAAAGAAGGAAGAATGAAATTCAAAGAGTAAGCATAAAGTTGGCAAAGCTGCTGGAAGAACAAAATGTAGAAAAGACATTTTCTTTCAGATGTTTTCATGCATATAGCACCATTATCATGAAGATGTTCAAAGGTTGCCTATGTTAGTCTAGAAATGGAGAAAGAAAAAAAAATGCTTTGTCGCTATTTCTTATAGACATTAATCCCAGACCTTTGTAACGGACTTCTTCTGCATGCATCATGATTTACTAGAATTAATATTAAAATAACATCCTGAAGAAAGAGGACATTTGTGGCAAATAGGGTGCAATACAAAAAGCATGTCTTCAGTCATTGACACTATACCAGGTTAAAGGTTTATTTTTAATCACTGTTCTAAGGATAGGTAAGATGTTTACAAAAGGACAAATTAGACAAGGGGGGTTAATCTCACTTTCTGTATTAATTTTAAGCATCTCTGAAAGTCTGAAGTTTAGTGAGTAGAAAAAAATTAAGATGATGTTTCCACATATGAACACCAAACTTAAATGAGGTCTCCTCAAGAGGAGAGTGATATTTAGTTCTCTGGTGAGAGCATAACACTCGACTATAAAGTCTGTACTTGAGCAGCCTGCATCAACATTTTCCTATGTGGTCAACATCCAGAATGTACAAACTCAGTTCCAAGGCTTCTTTAGATAGTCTGCTCATTAACCAAATCTCCCTATTGTATCACTGCAAATCATACTTACTCTTTGAACACCTCAAATGCATGTTAAATATTATGACTAATAAATAATTTCTTAAATGTGATGCAAGTACGCTGTAGAAGACTACACTCAAAGTCAACACTAGAACTATAGTCCCTAAGTAAACAGTGGGGCTTACAGGCCCAAAGACAGCACTGTGGTACTATAGATTCAAGATCAACACTGTTGAAGTGTGGAACCATGGTCAACACTACTATTACAGACCCAAGAACAAAACTTTGAACTGAATACCGAAGGTTAACATTAGGCAATTATGGGCAAGTTCAACACTGTACAACTTCAGATCCAAAGTCATCATTGAGAAACTACAGACCTATGGTGAACACTTTGCTGTTATAGACCCAAGGTCAAAAATGCAGACCCAAAGTCATCACTGTGAAACTGCAGAGGAAAGGTCAACATTGTCGAACTGCGGTTCAAAGGTCATTTCCATAGAACTGTATGCTTGAGATGAGTCAACACTGTGGTATCAGTCAACACCAAGGTCCATGCACTGGAACTAAATACCTAAGGTGGGTTGAAAGCAGAGGGCAAAATATGAGACCATTCCTTTCTTAGGAAGATGCTCCAAATCAACCAGACAATCTTTCTTCCAAGCTTATCCTATTTAGAGGTGTAGGTTTCTTCTGATGTAACAGTGCTAGCAGGAGAGGAAACATTCTAAAAAGAGATACTTATGTTCCTTCGTTTGGCTATCCAGCAACTATAAAAGTAAACACCAAAGTGTTACAATTTTCTCAGAAATGTGATGTAAGGGGAAATAAAGGCTGGAACCCTGTCACTACTTAGGTAAAGAACTTACCTTCCAAGAGGAGATTCCATAAATTTATGACAACTATATGAACCACGTTCTAGGACAGACTAAAGCATAGAAGATTATGTTAAATAATGTTAAATAATGAGTAGGAACATTTCTTGAGTGGAACTTTTAAGGTATACAAAACTCTTATCTTGTATTTAAACCTTAATCTGAGGCCAGTATTCTCAAGACAGACTTGAAAGTCACTGGTTTCCTCTGCTTTCCCCTTTGTTGATATGGTCACATAGAATAAATCCCATTTCTCTGCTCTACTACAAAAGGAAAGGAAATAAAAATACACATAGAGACTATTATTGTCTTTGTTTCAGATTTTATAGGCAGTAGTTGTTTTTGATGATGTAGTTAAACTCCACAGGAGGCAGCTTAAATGGCAAAATTAAATGTAATTTGGTAAAGTTGTATATCAAGTATTTTCTTAAATAGTTGTGAGTTTGCACAGTTCCTTTCTAAATTGTGCTTCTTCATTAGTGAAGATAAGAGCATGTTGTAAACTGTTAATGAATTATGATACATCCATTATTTATGGAGCTTAAAAGCTTAAATGACATTCTGCAAGTCATAGAATGGTTTCAAATAGCAACTGATTTTTTACAATGTCAATGTAGCTATACAATGTCCCTACCTATAACATAGAAACATGGTATTTGCCCATCCATTAACTGTGCTATAGAGATATTTTCCAATGCTATTGGCATCCTCTTTGAGGGACATTTGTGGGACAAGTTTTAATGATACTTCTCCTTGCTTAGATGACTGCAGCATCTAGAACAGGATGTGCCCATGTTTGCAAAATTAACACTATGCCTGACTCATTAGTCTTTTCTCATGCTTATCCTTATCTTCCCACGTTACCTGTGTACAGACTATGTACAGACTACCAAACAAGTCACTTCTTAACTTCTGATATTTACTAAGACTCACCATGTATTCAATTAAAATGAGAGAGATTTAGGATTTTCCTGACATAGACAGCACTGAATCATCACTTATAAATTTCTACTCTGTGATGATGCAAAGCAGCATCAGAAGAAGATATCATTAAGATTTTTTTCTGAGACAGTATCCTGCAACAACAGAAGAGTCTCACAATACTGGACATTTTTATTCAGACACTTCAGCACAAGGGGAATAAGCAATGCTCCACAGCTGACCATATTACTAGAGTGTAACACTCAGAAGGATATTTGTATTCAATGGATTGTCTACTTGGAATCTTCTTTTTCTTTTTTTTCCCTTAGGTTTATCAGAACATACACAATTAAGATGAAGGGTGTGTCAACAGTGAATATAAGATACTAGGTGAAGACACAGAAAGCAATGACTTTTACATACCAGAATTTTCCTTAGTGATTTTATGTACTATCCAATTTTGTCCACAAAGAAATCCTGGGAGGAGGCACTTCCTTATAGATAGGCAAGTGAAGAGCATAGATGCTAAGCCAATCCTCCAACGTTAAAGAGCCTTGGTGATGAAATTGAACTCTCAGCCCTGCTATATTACCACCACTTGTGCTATCATAGAATTATGTGCTTTTCTACACTGTACTGAGGGTGTTGGGGTCATGGGAAGCATTAACTGTGGTTTTATTGGAATGAGGATGCACCAAGTGATAACTTGAATATGTTTGTATTTTACATTAAAAATAATAAGAATATAATACTGGTTGATGAGACAGATGCACCAAATTATGTCAGCTTAATACAAATATTTCTCAGCTGCAATGCTGCAGAAGAAAGGATCAGTAATGAAAATACTGGTGACAGCTGGGTAAGATGCACAGCTTGGTTATATCCTATTGGGCAATTTAAAGGTTCTTAGTTCTGGTCATTGATTGCTTGATGAAATGTTAACCTTAAGGGGAGTGAGGAGAAGTACATGGGAGATTTCCATATTGTGTATTTGCCTCTAATCTATAGAAGAACAATTGTTTAATCAATTCAGATTTCATTTTAAATTGTGTTTTTTTTTCTTTTGGTCTGGTTGAAAATTAAAATTACTTGTATATAAGACTTTAGATACACATAATCTTTTATGTTAATCCTAGAAGTATTGGTAATTTTCTTTTGCTTCTTACAAGTCGCTGTACGTTTACCACAGTGTACGGCCACCTCTAATGGGCATATTCTTTTTTGTTAAAATAACAAATGACATTCAATCTTAAAATGTATTTTCATTCTCTAAAAATAGGGGCTGTAGCTATCATCCCAGTCCACTCTAAAGCCTTAGACCACTGGTAGGCCATGCTCTGTTTATCAGGCATAATCTAGTCTACATGTTTTTATGGATACATTCATATAGTACATAGTTATTGTAACAGGTTGTTCCCTTTGTAATAATGTTTTCAAGGTTAAATAATCTATCAGTGCATTATTTTACAGCCAAATAAGATTGCATTGTTCAGATCTACCATTTTTGATTATTGAGAAGTCACTATATGCAGTTTTCCCATTTCTTTGCTGTCATGGATAACACTACCATAGATAGCACGGTACTAGTTTCTTTATAGAGCAATGATTCCATTTTTCTTAGCCATTTTATTGGTTTAGCCCAATTATTTCTACCTCAGACTTGTTAGTTCTTTCTCAGATAATGAATTTAAAAGCTTGCTAAAAAGCCTGATTAGGTTCAATGGCCAGTCCATTTAAAAACTCCATAAATATCACTTACATATGAGAAATGCCTATAAGAGAGTGGTAAGTGTTGAACTATGTAACACACACTTTGTACATGAGAACAATCAACTGTGTAATCGTCATTGAAGTAGCTCACTAAATTCCCAACTTCTCTTTAGACATCTCTTCTGCCTTACAGAAGCTTTGCAATTTTATGAGGTCCCATTTTTCAATTCTCCATCTTACAGCACAAGCTGTTGCTGTTCTATTCAGGAATTTTTCCCCTGTGCCCATAACTTCGAGGCTTTTCCCCACTTTCTCCTCTATAAGTTTCACTAGCTCTGGTTTTATGTGGAGTTCCTTGATCCACTTAGATTGGACCTTAGTACAAGGAGATAGGAATGGATCAATTTGCATTCTTCTACATGATAACCTTCAGTTGTGCCAGCACCTGGCTGACATTCATTCTGACTGGGTTCTATCTACACGCTCTATGTTAGTCAGATTTATGTAACAGTAAGGAAAAATTTGACAGAAATAAATTTCTGTCAAATGTTTTCATTGTGTTAAAATTTTTTAAAAATGCTGAAAAAAAGAAATATCTTCTGACTGGTGCTTTATGAATTTTAGTAACAAAAATAATTTGTCATAGCGTTTCCATCTGTGTGAGATCTTGTTGAAACAAAACCACCTCTAGAAGTTCTTTCTTTTCCCTTCTTTCTTTTCTTTCTTTCTTTCTTTCTTTCTTTCTTTCTTTCTTTCTTTCTTTCTTTCTTTCTTTCTTTCTTTCTCTCTCTCTCTCTCACTCTCTCTCACTCACTCTCTCTCTCTCTTCTGTTGGATATTTTATGTATTTACATTTCAAATGTTACCCCTTTCCCGGTTTCCTCTCTAGAACCCCCTTATACCATCCCTTCTTCCCCTGCTTCTATGAGGGTGCTCTCCTTCCCACACCTACTCCCACCTCACATCCCTGGCATTCCCCTACACTGGGGAATTGAGCCTTCACAAGACCAAGGGCCTCTCCTCCTATTGATGACAGACAATGGCATTCTCTGGTACATATGCAGCTGGAGCCCTGGGTCCCTCCATGTGTACTCTTTGGTTGGTGGTTTAGTCCCTGGGAGATCTGGGTTTGTCTGGTTGATTGATATTGTTGTTTTTCTTATGGGGTTGCAAACACTTTCATCTCTTCAATCCTTTCTCTAACTCCTCCACTGGGGTTCATGTGCTCAGTTGAATGGTTAGCTGAGTGCATCCACCTCTGTATTTGTCAGGCTCTGGCAGAGCCTCTGAGGAGACATATATAACAGGCTGCTGAGAAACAAGCAATTATTGGCATCTGCAATAGTGTCTGGGCTTGGTGTCTGTGTATGGGATGGATCCCCAGGTAGGGCAGTCTCTGGATAGCCTTTCCCTCAGTCTCTGTCTCCCACTTTGTTCTCGAATTTCCTTTAGATGGGAGTAATTCTGGGTAAAAAAATTGGAGGTGAGTTGGTGGCTCCATCCCTCAAACAGGGGCCTTAGCTAGCCTCTAAATATGGACTATACAAGTTCTCCCTCCTTTTTGTTGGGCATTTCAGCTAATCTCATCCCTGTTAGGTCCTGAGGGCCTCTTGATTTCTGGCATCTGAGACTTGCTGGTGTCTACCCCAAGTTCCCCATCACCAATTGCTACACACCTCTGTTCAAATTCCAGACCTTCTGTATATCATCCCTGTCTCATCCCATACCTGATCCTGTCCCCCTTTTATCCCCCATACCGTCCACTATTCCCCCAGTCCCTCTCATCCACTACCTTCCATGAGTGTTTTGTTCTCCCTTCTACGAAGGACTGAAGCATCCACATTTTATTCTTACTACTTCTTGAGCTTCGTTTAGTCTATGAATTGTATCATGGGTATTCCAAGTTTTGAGGCTAATATCCATTTATCAGTGAGTACATGTCTGTCTGTTCTTTTGTAACTTGGCTACCTCACTCAGGGTAATATTTTCTAGTTCCATCATTTGCCTAAGAATTTTACTGAAGTCATTGTTTTTAATAGCTAAATAGTACTCCATTGTGTAAATGTATCACATTTTCTGTATGCATTCCTCTGTTGAAGGACATCTGGGTTCTTTCCATCTTCTGCCTATTATAAATAAGTCTGCTATGAACATAGTGGAGCATGTGTCCTTGTTACATGTTGAAGCATCTTTTGAGTATATTTCCAGAAATGGTGTAGCTGGGTCCTCAGATAATACTATGTCCAATTTTCTGAGGAACCACCAGACTGATTTCCACAGTGGTTGTACCAGCTTGCAATCCTACCAACACTGGGGGAGATTTTTCTTTCTCCTTATCCTCTCCAGCCTCTGCTGTCACCTGAGTTTTTGATCTCGGCCATTCTGAATGGTGTGAGGTAGAATCTTAGGGTTGTTTTGATTTGCATTTCCCTGATGACTAAGAATGTTGAACATTTCTTTGGGTGTGTCTTAGCCATTCAATATTCCTCAGTTGAAAATTCTTGGTTTAGCTTTGTACCCCACTTCAATAGGATTATTTCATTCTCTGGAGTCTTTTTGAGTTCTTTGTATATATTGGATATAATCCCTCTATCAGATGTAGAATTGGTAAAGATCTTATCCCAATCTGTTGGTTGCCACTTTGTCCTATTGATAGTGTCCTTTGCCTTTCAGAAGCTTTGCAATTTTATGAGGTCCCATTTGTCTATTATTGATCTTATAGCATAAGCAATTGATGTTCTTTCAGGGAATTTTCCCCTTTGCCAATATGTTTGATGCTCTTCCCCACTTTTCTTCTGTTAGTTTCAGTGTATCTAGTTTTATGTGGAGGTCTTTGATCCACTGACTTGAGCTTTGGGCAAAGAATGGAACGATTTGCATTCTTCTACATGCTGACCTTTAGTTGAACCACCATCATTTGTCTCTTTTCCACTAGATGGTTTTAGATCCTTTGTCAAAAATCAAGTGACCATAGGTGTGTGGGTTGATTTCTGGGTTCTATTCCACTGATCTACCTGAGTATCTGTGTACCAATACCATGCAGTTTTTATCACTATTGCTCTGTAATAAAGCTTGGGGTCAGGGATGATGATCCCCCCAGAGGTTCTTACAGTTTTGAGAATAGTTTTCACTATCCTGAGTTTTTGGTTATTCCAAGTGAATTTGCAAATTGCTCTTTCTAACTCTATGAAGAATTTAGGTGGAATTTTGATTGGGATTGCATTGAATCTGTAGATTGCTTTTGGCAAGATGACTATTTTTATTATATTAATGCTGCCAATCCATGAGCATGGAAGATTTTTTTCCATCTTCGGAGACATTCGATTTCTTTCTTCAGGGACTTGCTGTTCATCTCATACAGACCTTTCCCTTGTTTGTTAAGTCACCCCAAGCTATTTTATATTATTTGTGAGTATTGTGAAGGATTACATTTCCCTAGCTTCTTTCTCAGACTTTTTATCCTTTGAGTAGAGGAAGGCTACTGATTTTTTTTTTTTGAGTTTATTTTATATCCAGCCACTTTGATGCAGTTGTTTATCAGGTTAAGGAGTTCTCTGCTGGAAATGTTGGCATCACTTAAGTACATTATCACATCATCTGTAAATAGCGATATTTTGACTTCTTCCTTTCCAATTTATATCCCCTTGACCTCTTTTGGCTGTCTAAGTTCTCTGGCCAGGACTTCAAGTTCTACATTAAATAGGTATGGACATAATGGAAAGCCTTGTCTAGTCTCTGATTTTAATGTGGTAGCTTCAAGTTTCTCTCCTTTGATGGTGGCTACTGGTTTGCTGTATATTGCTTTTACTATGTTTAGGTATGAGCCTTGAATTCCTGATCTTCCAAGACTTTAACATAAAGGGATGTTGATTTTTCTCTAACGCTTTTTCAGTTTCTAATGAGATGATCATGTCTTTTTTTAGTTAAGTTTGTTTATATAGTGGATTACATTGTTGGAATTCTGTATACTGAACGATCGATCCCTGCATCCCTGGGATGAAGCCTACTTGATCGTGGTGAATCATCATTTTGATGTTTTCTTGGTTATGGCTTTTGAGATTTATTTTTTAATTTATTTACATTTCAAGCTTTATCTCCTTTCCCAGTTTTTCTCCCTCCTGGAAACTCCCTATCCCAATCCCCCTCCCCTTGCTTCTTATTTTTTTTTCTTTTTGTTTTTGTTTTATCAGAGAGCAACATGTTCACAGGAGGCACCTGTGACCGTGCACTTCCAGATCTCTTTTTGAATGACGAGGCCCCAGTCAGGACAGACACCAGCTGAGCCCATTTCTTCTGGTCCAAATAGTTATCCTTGCCTGACTTCTGAGTCTCCTTGACAAGAGGAACTTGAGCACCTCACTGCTGTCCCCATAGGGAACATAGGGAATAAATCTTCTTCACTCTGAAAACCAGAGTGCATTTCAGTGTGGTGCTGGGCTTTGCCTGCCTAATTCTTGGTCATTCTCTCTTTACCCCAATTTCTTAGATTTAAATTTTTCTGTTTGTTTTCTTTTTTATTATATATTTTCTTCATTTACATTTCAAATGCTATCCTCAAAGCCCCCATACCCTACCCCAGGCCTGTTCCCCAACCCGCCCACTCCTGCTTCCTGGCTCTGGCATTCCACTGTACTGGGGCATATGGTCTTGGATGGAACACAGGGCCCCTAATGAAGGAGCTAGAGAAAGTACCCAAGGAGCTAAAGGGGTTCGCAACCCTATAAGGAAGAACAACAATATGAGCTAACCAGTAGCCCCCAGAGCTGTGTCTCTGGTTGCATACGTAGCAGAGGATGGCCTAGTCGGCCATCAACACAAGGAGAGGCCCCTGGTCTTGCGAAGTTGCTTCTGTTTCTATCTTGTGTAATAATTTGAAGATTATTAGTATTATGTTTTCTTTGAAGGTCTGATAGAATTCTGCACTAAAATCATCTGGTCCTAGACTTTCTTTGTTTGGGAGACTTTTAATGACTGCTTCTATTTCTTTAGGGGTTATGGGACTGTTTAGGTAGTCTATCTGATCCTGATTTAACTTTGGTACCTGTCAGTTTCTAAAATTCAGTTTATCCTGGGACCTTTTTATCTGTAATGATGTTAGAAAACTTGCTGTAATTATGGGGTGGGCTCACAGAGCACAAAACTCAGTTCTTCTCTCTTTACATTCTATGACATGTAATAATATATATGTAATATTCTCTCATAGAATATTACATGTCATCAATGTAATGTGCTTGCCTGACTGAGGCAAATTATATCACTGGAAAATAGCACCTTTGGGGAGGACTTGTGTATCTTTGCAATTACTATGTTTTTCTTCAGGGGAAATAAACAAAACAAGACAGCAACAAAACAACAAGAAGATGATCAAGTAACTCAATGACCCTCTGAGCCTGCATTCTTATTTTGAAACAAAAGCAAGGGAAAGCCTGATCATCCTATTCACACACCTCTTGTGTGATCCATGAGGCAGAAGAGGCTCTGAGTAGCCTGAAAGATGGTTCTACCCCAGAGATCTTGACTCTAGCTGCATATGTATCAAAAGACGGCCTAATCAGCCATCACTGGAAAAAGAAGCCCATTGGACATGCAAACTTTATATGCCCCAGTATAGGGGAACACCTGGGACAAAAAGTGGGAGTGAGTGGGTAGGGGAGTGTGTGGGGGGAAGGGTATGGGGGACTTTTGGGATAGCATTGGAAATGTAATTGAGGAAAATACCTAATAAAAAATATTAAAAAAAAAGTCCCACAGTAGGGTCTTACTGATTCTGATTAAGTCAAAAAAAAAAAAAAAAAAAAAAAAGATGGTTCTACTTCATATAATCTCCATCCTGTGCCACAGTTCCTCATGGCCCTATAGGAAGCTGATTCCACTCAGGTGCTGCTCTAATCTGATAAATGCTCTCAGAACAATATCACTCCATCTTATCTTGACCTTCAACCCCTCTTCTTAAATACTAATTCATGTAAATGAAGAGGTGTCTTTGTAAAATTTTGGTTGTAGGGAAGGCTAAATCTATATAATAATATAAAAATGGGCTGCGGAGACTGCTCTGGTAGGGGAGAGAGAAATCCGGCCTACATAGGGCCACAAGCCTCTTCCGGTCAGAAAAGCACCAGGGTAGCTAGGGCGCAGGGTCTGCTGACACTCGCCAGCTACCCACCACACCCGCCACAGGATCTTAAGACTTCTGGAGAGTGGAACACAGCTTCTGCTCCAATCCAATTGCGCTCGGGACCTGAGACTGCATTAGTTAGGGAAGCAGAAAACCAGCCTGAGTAGGACCACAGGCCTCTTCCGGCTGGAACAGCACCAGGGTACTGCCAGCTACCCACGACCCCCGCCACAGGATTTTGAGACTGCTGGTGAGTGGAACACAGCTTCTGCTCCAATCTTTAAACAGTGACAACGAAAACAACTAACCCCAGAGATTACCAGATGGCGAAAGGTAAACGTAATAATCTTACTAACAGAAACCAAGACCACTCACCATCATCAGAACCCAGCACTCCCACTTCGCCCAGTCCAGGGCACCCCAACACACCGGAAAAGCTAGACACGGATCTAAAAGCATATCTCCTGATGATGGTAGAGGACTTCAAGAAGGACTTTAATAACACACTTAAAGAAATACAAAGGAACACTGGTAAACAGGTAGAAGACATTAAAGAGGAAGCACAAAAATCCCTTAAAGAATTGCAGGAGAACACAGCTAAAGAGTTTCAAATCCTTAAAGAAAAAGAGGATAACCTAATCAAACAGGTAGAAGTCCTTAATGAAAAACAGGAAAACACATCCAAACAGATGATGGAAATGAACAAAACCATACTAGACCTAAAAAGGGAAGTAGACACAATAAAGAAAACCCAAAATGAGGCAACACTGGAGATAGAAACCCTAGGAAAGAAATCTGGAACCATAGATACCAGCATCAGCAACAGAATACAAGAGATGGAAGAGAGAATCTCAGGTGCAGAAGATTCCATAGAGAACATTGGCACAACAATCAAGGAAAATGTAAAATGCAAAAAGATCCTAACTCAAAACATCCAAGAAATACAGGACACAATGAGAAGACCAAACCTACGGATAATAGGAGTGGATGAGAATGAAGATTTTCAACTCAAAGGACCAGCAAACATCTTCAACAAAATTATAGAAGAAAACTTCCCAAACCGAAAGAAAGAGATGCCCATGAACATACAAGAAGCATACAGAACTCCAAATAGACTGGACCAGAAAAGAAATACCTCCCGACACATAATAATCAGAACAACAAATGCTCTAAATGAAGATAGAATACTAAAACCAGTAAGAGAAAAAGGCCAAGTAACATATAAAGACAAGCCTATCAGAATTACACCAGATTTTTCACCAGAGACTATGAAAGCCAGAAGATCCTGGACGGATGTTATACAGACACTAAAAGAACACAAATTCCAGCCCAGGCTACTATACCCAGCCAAACTCTCAATTAACATAGATGGAGAAACCAAAGTATTCCACGACAAAACCAAATTCACACATTATCTCTCCACGAATCCAGCCCTTCAAAGGATAATAACAGAAAAAAACCAATACAAGGACAGGAACCACGCCCTAGAAACAACAAGAAGGTAATCCCTCAACAAACCTAAAAGAAGACAGCCACAAGAACAGAATGCCAACTTTAACAACAAAAATAACAGGAAACAACAATTACTTTTCCTTAATATCTCTTAATATCAATGGACTCAACTCCCCGATAAAAAGACATAGACTAACAAACTGGCTACACAAACAAGACCCAACATTTTGCTGCTTACAGGAAACTCATCTCAGAGAAAAAGATAGACACTACCTCAGAATGAAAGGCTGGAAAACAATTTTCCAAGCAAATTGTATGAAGAAACAAGCTGGAGTAGCCATTCTAATATCTGATAAGATTGACTTCCAACCCAAAGTCATTAAAAAAAACAGGGAGGGACACTTCATACTCATCAAAGGTAAAATCCTCCAAGAGGAAATATCAATCCTGAATATCTATGCTCCAAATACAAAGGCAGCCACATTCATTAAAGAAACTTTAGTAAATCTCAAAGCACACATTGCACCTCATACAATAATAGTGGGAGACTTCAACACACCACTTTCACCAATGGACAGATCATGGAAACAGAAACTAAACAGGGACACAGAGAAACTAAGAGAAATTATGAATCAAATGGATCTGGCAGATATCTACAGAACATTCTATCCTAAAACAAAAGGATATACCTTCTTCTCAGCACCTCATGGTACCTTCTCCAAAATTGACCACATAATTCGTCACAAAACAGGCCTCAACAGATACAAAAATATTGAAATTGTCCCATGCATCCTATCAGATCACCATGGACTAAGGCTGATCTTCAATAACAAAATAAATAATAGAAAGCCAACCTTCACATGGAAACTGAACAACACTCTTCTCAATGATACCTTGGTCAAGGAAGGAATAAAGAAAGAAATTAAGGACTTTTTAGAGTTCAATGAAAATGAAGCCACAACATACCCAAACTTATGGGACACAATGAAAGCATTTCTAAGAGGAAAACTCATAGCTCTGAGTGCCTCCAAAAGGAAACTAGAGAGAGCACACATTTGCAGCTTGACAGCATACCTAAAAGCACTAGAACAAAAGGAAGCAAATTCACCCAAGAGGAGTAGACGGCAGGAAATAATCAAACTCAGGGGCGAAATCAACCAAGTGGAAACAAGAAAAACTATTCAAAGAATCAACCAATCAAGGAGCTGGTTCCTTGAGAAAATCAACAAGATAGATAAACCCTTAGCCAGACTCACTAGAGGGCACAGGGAAAGCATCCTAATTAACAAAATCAGAAATGAAAAAGGAGACATAACAACAGATCCTGAAGACATCCAAAACACCATCAGATCCTTCTACCAGAGGCTATACTCAACAAAACTGGAGAACCTGGATGAAATGGAGAAGTTCCTAGACAGATACCAGGTACCAAAGTTGAATCAAGATCAGGTTAATGATCTAAACAGCCCTATATCCCCCAAAGAAATAGAAGCAGTCATTAATAGTCTCCCAACTAAAAAAAGCCCAGGACCAGATGGGTTTAGTGCAGAGTTCTATCAGACCTTCAAAGAAGATCTAATCCCAGTTCTTCACAAACTATTCCACAAAATAGAAACAGAAGGTACTCTACCCAACTCATTCTATGAAGCCACAATTACTCTGATACCTAAACCACAAAAAGACCCAACAAAGATAGAAAACTTCAGACCAATATCCCTTATGAATATTGATGCAAAAATCCTCAATAAAGTTCTTGCTAACCGAATCCAAGAACACATCAAAACAATCATCCATCCTGACCAAGTAGGTTTCATCCCAGGGATGCAGGGATGGTTCAATATACGGAAATCCATCAACATAATCCAGTATATAAACAAACTCAAAGACAAAAACCACATGGTCATCTCGTTAGATGCGGAAAAAGCATTTGACAAGATCCAACACCCATTCATGATAAAAGTCTTGGAAAGATCAGGAATTCAAGGCCCATACCTAAACATGATAAAAGCAACCTACAGCAAACCAGTAGCTAACATCAAAGTAAATGGTGAGAAGCTTGAAGCAATCCCTCTAAAATCAGGGACTAGACAAGGCTGTCCACTTTCTCCATACCTATTCAACATTGTACTTGAAGTCCTAGCCAGAGCAATTCGACAACAAAAGGAGATCAAAGGGATACAAATTGGAAAAGATGAAGTCAAAATATCACTCTTTGCAGATGATATGATAGTATATATAAGTGACCCTAAAAATTCCACCAGAGCACTCCTAAGCCTGATAAACAGCTTCGGTGAAGTAGCTGGATATAAAATTAACTCCAACAAATCAATGGCCTTTCTCTACACAAAGAATAAACAGGCTGAGAAAGAAATTAGGGAAACAACACCCTTCTCAATAGTCACAAATAATATTAAATATCTTGGCGTGACCCTAACTAAGGAAGTGAAAGATCTGTATAATAAGAACTTCAAGTCTCTGAAGAAAGAAATTATAGAAGATCTCAGAAGATGGAAAGATCTCCCATGCTCATGGATTGGCAGGATCAACATTGTAAAAATGGCTATCTTGCCAAAAGCAATCTACAGATTCAATGCAATCCCCATCAAAATTCCAAATCAATTCTTCAACGAATTAGAAAGTGCAATCTGCAAATTCATCTGGAATAACAAAATACCTAGGATAGCAAAAACTCTTCTCAAGGATAAAAGAACCTCTGGTGGAATCACCATGCCGGACCTAAAGCTCTACTACAGAGCAATTGTGATAAAAACTGCATGGTACAGGTATAGTGACAGACAAATAGACCAATGGAATAGAATTGAAGACCCAGAAATGAACCCACACACCTATGGTCACTTGATCTTCGACAAGGGAGCTAAAAACATCCAGTGGAAGAAAGACAGCATTTTCAACAAATGGTGCTGGCACAACTGGTTGTTAACATGTAGAAGAATGGGAATCGATCCATTCCTATCTCCTTGTACTAAGGTCAAGTCTAAGTGGATCAAGGAACTTCACATAAAACCAGAGACACTAAAACTTATAGAGGAAAAAGTGGGGAAAAGCCTTGAAGATATGGGCACAGGGGAAAAATTCCTGAATATAACAGTAATGGCTTGTGCTGTAAGATGGAGAATTGACAAGTGGGACCTCATGAAACTACAAAGCTTCTGCAAGGCTAAAGACACCATCAATAAGACAAAAAAAAAACACCAACAGATTGGAAAAGGATCTTCACCTATCCTAAATCAGATAAGGGACTAATATCCAATATATATAAAGAACTCAAGAAGGTGGACTCCAGAAAGTCAAATAACCCCATTAAAAAATGGGGCTCAGAACTGAACAAAGAATTCTCACCTGAGGAATACCGAATGGCAGAGAAGCACCTGAAAAAGTGTTCAATATCCTTAATCATCAGGGAAATGCAAATCAAAACAACCCTGAGATTCCACCTCACACCAGTCAGAATGGCTAAGATCAAAAATTCAGGTGACAGCAGATGCTGGCGAGGATGTGGAGAAAGAGGAACACTCCTCCATTGTTGGTGGGATTGCAAGCTTGTACAACCACTCTGGAAATCAGTCTGGCGGTTCCTCAGAAAATTGGACATAGTACTACTGGAGGATCCAGCAATACCTCTCCTGGGCATATATCCAGAAGATGTCCCAACCGGTAAAAAGGACACATGCTCCACTATGTTCATAGCAGCCCTATTTATAATAGCCAGAAGCTGGAAAGAACCCAGATGTCCCTCAACAGAGGAATGGATACAGAAATTATGGTACATTTACACAATGGAGTACTACTCAGCTATTAAAAAGAATGAATTTATGAAATTCCTAGCCAAATGGATGGACCTGGAGGGCATCATCTTGAGTGAAGTAACACAATCACAAAAGAACTCATACGATATGTATTCACTGATAAGTGGATATTAGCCCAAAACTTAGGATACCCAAGATATAAGATACAATTTGCTAAACGCATGAAACTCAAGAAGAATGAAGACCAAAGTGTGGACACTGTGCACCTTCTTAGAATTGGGAACAAAACACCCAGGGAAGGAGTTACAGAGACAAAGTTCGTAGCTGTGATGAAAGGATGGACCATTTAGAGACTGCCTTATCCAGGGATCCATCCCATAAGCAGCTTCTAAACGCTGACACCATTGCATACACTAGCAAGATTTTGCTGAAAGGACCCAAATATAGCTGTCTCTTGTGAGACGATGCCGGGGCCTAGCAAACACAGGAGTGGATGTTCACAGTCAGCTATTGGATGTATCACAGGGCTCCCAATGGAGAAGCTAGAGAAAGTACCCAAGGAGCTAAAGGGATCTGCAACCCTATTGTTGGAACAACATGATGTACTAACCAGAACCCTGGAGCTCTTGTCTCTAGCTGCATATGTATCGAAAGATGACCTAGTCGGCCATCAATGAAAAGAGAGGCCCATTGGACTTGCAAACTTTATATGCCCCAATATAGGGGAATGCCAGGGCCAAAAGAATGGGAATGGGTGGGTAGGGAAGTGGGGGGCGCTATGGGGGACTTTTGGGATAGCATTGGAAATGTACTTGAGGAAAATACGTAATAAAAATATTAAAAATTAAAAAATAAATAAATAAATACAGAAAAAAAAAATAAAAATGGGCTGGAGAGATGGTTCAGTGGTTACAAGCACTAACTACTGTTACATAGTTCCTGAGTTCAATTCCCAGCAACTACATGATGGATGACAACCATGTGTAATGGCATCAGATGCCCTCTTCTGGTATATCTGATGTTAGCAACAGTGTACTCATGTGTGTGTGTGTGTGTGTGTGATATCCTAAAAAATAATATAAGGACCCCAAAATTAATTGGAATTTAATCAAAACTCCTAAAGAGGCTTAGCTGGTAAGGTTCTCACCAAGTAAGCAAAAAGATCAGAGTTTAGATTCCTTGAAAATACATTTAATGTTGGGTGTTGAAAAAGCCTGTATGTCTTCTCAGCAGAGGGTAGTCAGAGACCATATATACCCATAGCAAACTGTATTCATGGGACCGAAAATGGTGGGCTGTGGGGTTAGCAAGGAGCTCTTCATTAGTAGGAAGTAGAGAGTGAATAATGTAGTGATCCAATGTTGACCTTGTGTGTGTGGCTATATACACTTGAGCATACTCATTCACACACATGCACACATGAACATGTACACACATATATATGCAAACACAAGCACACGTACTATATATTTACATGCAATAAATTTAAGCATATACGTTCACATACATGCACACATGAACATGTGCACACATATATATGCAAACACAAACACACATACCATATATTTACGTGCAATAAATTTAAATCCCACAAAATCTGATAATTCTGAGTTTGACCTATATGCTATTTTAAATATGGCAGATTTGCTAGAGCCAACTCTCTGGTTCCTAATACAAGAAATCAGCCCATCTCTGTCACTTCTAGCTCCCTCAGCTCTGTGGCATTTCAGTCCTATTATTTATTTCAGATGACTAGGGCTTGGGTGTTCATTTGGCATAATGCCATAAATGTGTAGAAGCAAAATACCAAGAATATCTCAAAACATCATAAAACTAAAAAATGAGTGCCCAGTACAGAAAAAGAGAAAATGTACCTTATATTAGATTCCAGTGGTTAAAGGTGAAATGCCTTGGTATGTTAGCCAGGTATAGTCCAGATCATAGGTAGACCTCTATGCTCAAATATTCTTTTCTTCTCTTCTCTCCTCTAATCTGCTTTCTTCTCTTCTCTCTTCTATTCCCTTATTTTCCCTTCTTCCTTTTCCCCATTCCCCCTTCCCCCTCCCCTTCCTCCCCCCTTCCTTCCCCCTTCCCCCTCCCCTTCCTCCCCCCTTCCTTCCCCCTTCCTCCCCCTTCCTCCCCCCTTCCTTCCCCCTCCCCCTCCTCCCTTCCCTCCTCCCCCTCCTCCCTTCTCCCCTCCCCCTCCCCCTTCCCCCTTCCCTTTTTCTTGTCCTTTCTCTCCCTTCCTCCATCCCCTCCCCAACACACACATACTCATGGATTCTGGGGACTGATCTTGGATCCTTATACTTGCAAGTACTTTGCTAACTCTACTATCATTCTATGTCTTCTAAACTGATGTTAGTTATTTGCTCAAAACAATAGAAATATTTACTTCCTGCCAAAATCTTTAACTAGACTAGTAATTATGGATGCCTGTGAATGTAATGTCATCACTATTTAAAGTCCATAAATTAGATACTTTTTATACATAAATAAACCAATAATGGCTACACTATTTTATAACCCGTGAACTAAGGTTACATGTCGACAAAAATAAAGCCCTGATTGTGTATCCTATGTTTTGACACATAGCTTCCTTTTATTCATTTACTATAAACTGAACCCCTCAAGAAAAGGATGGAGATCTTTAATAGCAAGTTTAAAATTAAGAGCATCTGGAATATTGATTCTTAAACAGTCTTTTGGTTTCCTGAGTAGCTTGCAAAGCATTATTTATCTCTTAAATACCTTTTTTTAGACTTTACAGGAATAGTAAATGCTCTGCGTCTACATCTAATTTAAAAACTATACCTGCTTTCAGATATACAACTTTAAACATTTTACTTAGAGTGAAAGCTAGCTCACTGACATTTCAATTGGGTGGGGATCAGACATATATGTGTATTTTCATTTTCTTAGCCAAAAAGCTGAGGCATGGTAAGGGCATTTTCAAACAAGAGAAACTTGTATGTCTTACATCAAATGATTTGAATGTAAATCTTTTTAGATGCAATTATAAAATCATTTCTATTGGAAATAAATTGTCGAATATTCACACTACTCTTCTTAATGATCCATGGAATGATTCCCACATGAATCTTGTCTCCTTACCTGAGGAAGCTAGCTAGGAATGGATTCTAGCTCACCCAGGAACCTCCCCTTGCCATTGACACCATTTACAGAAGAGTATTCCTAGGGCTCTGGCTTCCTGTAATTGGCACAGTTGCTCCCAACATAATGCTCTGAGATTTTGTCACTAATCTTCCCATTCTGAGAACTGAAACTTGCATGTGTGTTTTATAATACAGAGGCCATTGGGTAATTCAATCCCTTTCTAGCATCTCTAAACTTCAGCCTACTTCTTTCCAAGGACCTCCAGGACCTGCTGTCTGGCCCCTGAACCAGGTTCCACATTGTACCTCACTACTTTTACATAGCCAGCCCTGCAACCAGGACACCTTCCTTCTGGTTTTCTTAGGGTAGGTTTTTAGGGTACAGCTGACATTTTCTTTGGGAGGCATTGACCAGGGATTCTTATACAGGAGCAGTGGGAAGATTTAGAATAATAACCCCAAATCAATCGGGAGGCTTGGAATCTGGTAGAGGTTTGAGTCAATGCCTAGGTCACCCCTACTGATGCACCTTCATTATGACTGCATGTCTGTACTCTACACATGAACCATTCTTCTCTTCATTTTTATCCTGGACTCACATTGCTAGTGCTCCAGCTTCAGCTCCATTACTTGATCATTCAGTTGCTCAGTTCCTTTACTTCCTCAGTGCCAAAACTGATGTTGTGGAGACTAAGTAGGACAGAGATTACAAAACATTCAGGGATGGTCTGAGAATATGCAGCAGGAGGCATGCTCACTGTTATTAATGTCAGGATCCCTGTCAAATTGCCATCCTTCTGGCCCAGCATACTGTCATCAGAGGGAGAATTGCTGTGCCCACCATATTCTAGTTGCAACAGATATTGGCTCGATTTATTTCAATAAACATAACTGGAGTGACAGGCTTTTATTCAGGACCTTTTCTTGAAAAAAAAAAACGTAAATTATTCTGTATGAGTTTGGATGCATGTATATTTTTAGGCTGTGGCTTAGCTATCCTGGGTCCTTCTTTTTCTCTTTTTGACTCAAGGCTCTGTTAGGAATAGTTGAAGTTGCCAGAAAACTGATTTTGGGATATCTAGAGAGGTGAGATGGTGTTAAATTAAGAATCAGAGATGAGAAAAGATGGAAAGCTTTATTTAGAATGAGGTTTGGGCTGAAAATGACTGTGAATTATTTTTTTTTTCTTTTTTAATCCTGTAAGAAATACAGCCACAAGTTTGAAAGGGAACTATTTAAACATTTATTTTAGCCCAATAAGGAAAAGAGTGAGCCAGCCTTTTCTGAGACTCAAACACTTATCTCTGGATATAAAGTGAAAGTGTGATATGATATCTCTTCTCCTCTCTCTTCTCTTCTCTTCTCTTCTCTTCTCTTCTCTTCTCTTCTCTTCTCTTCTCTCCTCCTCTTCTCTCCTCCTCTTCTCCTCCTCTTCTCCTCCTCTTCTCCTCCTCTTCTCCTCCTCTTCTCCTCCCCTCTCCTCCCCTCTCCTCCCCTCTCCTCCCCTCTCCTCCCCTCTCCTCCCCTCTCCTCCCCTCTCCTCCCCTCTCCTCCCCTCCAGTCCCCTCCCCTCCCCTCCCCTCCCCTCCCCTCCCCTCCTCTCCTCCCCTCCTCTGTCTCTTTCTTCTCCTCCCTTTTTCTCTCTCTCCATTTTGGTGAAGGTGGGGAATATACATTTCTTTTTTCTTTTTTTTTTTTTTTTTTTGCTATATGAGGAATATATATTTCTAATAGTAAAAATATCAGGTGATCTTTCTTTTCAGTAAGAATGGAAATTAAAACAAAAGAGAATTGAAGTTTATGTAGTTATGTTTGAGAATAGAAATAACCCTTGAATGGTAATGAAGGTCTTCTCCATGATCCTGGTGTCTCATAGATTATTGTGAGCATTTCCATAGGTGTATTAGGTTCCACCTTTTCAAAGGTCGATGCTCTGAATTTGGACTCACTTGGAGATGTACTTTGTCAAATAACACTTCTAGATTTGGTCATCTTGTTCAAAGGTACACTGTTAAATTTTTTTCTGCTATTTATACAGATATATAATTTATACAATTCATGTATAACAAAACGTTATGATTCCTAAGTGCCTGGTGAAATAAAGTAGGTATTCCTATTAGTCTAAATTCCTATTTTTTGCAATGATACAAGTTAAAATTACTCTTTTCAGTTCTGCCTTGCACAATACATGCTTGCAAACTCTACTCACCATGTTATATAAGAGTCTGAGGAAAAAATGTAAAACAATAGCAACAAAGAATTAAAAACTCATATATTTTCCTTGTCTGAGATTAGGTTTGATATAATTAAACACCTCTCTACCTATCTGATTTAATACAATTGTTTACAAGTCATAAACACAATGGAGGGTCTCAGTCTGTGCCTGTGATCTCCACAGCAGTCACATGAGATGAGCATCACTATTCTTGTTTTTCAGAGATAATACAGCATTCAATAATATAAACAACCTAGTCCATTTGATTGCAAGAGAGTACTGAAGTGCAAAGGAAGCTTAGGTCTTTCTGAGCCCAGAGACCCCTGTGTTCCTGACTGAGTATGGTCTATAGCCGCTGTTTCAAATAAGCCTCCATTTTATGAGAATTTCTCCAAATAAGACATAGCAACAACATATAGCAACAAAAACAACAACATAGCTGTGATGTATAATATCCACTGTGAACAAGATCTGGACGTTGAGTCTCCATAGAAACAGACTTCTGATTAGGTTTGAAGGAACTTTCAGGAAAGTTTAACTGGAGAGGGAAGGCTCACAGTGAATGTGGATGATGTTAGTTCCTGGCTTGGGACCTTGATAGGAAACTATTTGAGCCCCACAGGTCAGCTCTCTGGAATTCCTGAATGTTAATGTTGTGCTCATACTAGTAGCATCAATTTCCTATTCTCAGTACTTCACCCTTTTCTCCTTTAGTTGCCTTTGTCAGACATTTTGTCAGAGCAATGAACAAAATCAACTAATGAAGCAACCATTTAGAAATATGACAGATTTATCCATGCACACAGGGAAGCTCCTTTGCCCCTTGATTCTCATTAACAACATTCCTATTCTATTGATGAAATGACACCATGCTGAGAGAGGGTGAAAACAAGTCTATATGAGTTATCAGTATTTCCAAAATTCTGGATGACATTTCTGAAAACATGAGCATCCTTCTTCCTATTTTCTGCAGTCCTAGAATAGAAAAGATCCTGTAGATTCATGCTGAGAGAGGACAGATGCTGTACCATTCCTTAGGCAGTCCACTCCTGCCATTTCTACCCTGACATGCAATGCTGGTTTTGAAAGAAAATATTACCTCCTCCCTTCCTAAAATAAATGAAGAATTTTGTTGTAAATGAAAGTATTATTTAAAGAAAGATAGATCGTGATGGTTCTGTTGGAAAATTCAAGACAAAAAACTCTTTGTCTAAAATTAACCAGCCTGTTCAAGAACCAGTGTGTATATATATATATATATATATATATATATATGGAACAGCTCCTCCACAGAATGTCCGAGTTGTTTCTTCTCTCAGAGAGTGACCCAGTAAAAACACTAAATATATACCCAGTTCCTCTTCCACTGTATAGGCCCAATAGAAAGTGGTGAGTCAGCCTCAAAGCCACAGGAAACCCAAGGAAAGATTCCTTTTCTGGATTTGGTCTAAATGTCTCAAAATCTCTTAAAGTTTTAGGTTGTTCAAAAGTCAATGGTAGTATTTAACCCGTACTTACTATAAATGGAGTGGATATTTTAGGGCTATTATACAAAAGATTGGTAAACTTTTTCACCCAGGGTCTATAAGTAAACCCTTGCACCATATACGCAACATATGATATTTGATGTCTCTTTATTCCTTCTTCGCTGTTACACGGAGTTACACGGAGTGGCTTAGATAGCAAGTTGTTTTTTTTGCATTCATGTTCACTGAAGATGTTAAGGGATGTTTCAAATGCCCTGTGTACAAATAATATCCCTATCTGACATAATTAACTATTTAAAGAGACAGAAATTATTTTAAATGTAGGGCAAGATTCTAGAGAATCATAAAAGCACAACAGAGTGCTTAAAATTTCCATGGACAAGTATTGAGTGCCAAGGAGTCACTTCCCAAGAGCTCTGTGCTTCTCCTGGTTCTTTCTCTGTATTGTGGAGGCTCATTAATTGACACTGTCGGTCATTCCTGCATTTATCTGTCAAATGCTTTCTTCTCTTGCTGACTATTGAGAGAGTAACAGTTAGCCTCTTTCAGAGATGAGCCTTCTCATTGTGTATTAAACATAAAGTAACCAGCAGTGAAGTAATGGTTATATGTACAACCTACAGTTAACAGACTTAACAGGTTGTGTGTGTGTGTGTGTTTGTGTAATTTTTATGTGTGTTTAACAATAACAAGAAAATAGAGGCCATCAATTGGTCACATGGAAAAAGTTGGATGCTGGGGCATAGAAAGTATTGGAAGGAAAACAGAAAATGGGAAAGAATACAGGCTATTTTTTTAAAAAGACTCATTATTTAGATAGTGCCTGTGTTGGTGAGATGACTTTATTATTTCTGCTATGCTTAGGAACAAATAATCAGTTTCTATTACTAATATCAGTTTTTGATGATTTATTCCTCAAAGTGTTTGTGTGTTTGGGCCTTTGCTTTTCTTCACAACAGTCATGATCTCAAACCAGGCTCCTCCCTACACACAAATACACATTTGCTTCTGACAACAGAATTTGCTTCCCTAGCCATTACTTATAGTGAAGAATCATGATTTCGCAGGACTCAGGGACCAGTGTTTATAGTGTGTCTTCTTCACTAGTGTTATTTACAGAGGCTTGGTCAAGCTCTGCCCTTATGGAGGAAGAAGTTCCTCTCTATTAGCTTTCTCTCTGTAATGAGGATGAGGTTTTCTAGCTTTATCCAGCTCGGGTTTTATGAGCAGCATAAGGGCAGTAAAGCCCAGTGCTCATCCAGCCAATTATATGACTGTTATGGCTGGACACTGTCTGCCTGCATATCTGTTTTCTGATCCTGGCCTCATCACCTGGATAATATGAGAAGGACCATGACAGTTACTAGTATTTGTTATTACCCCACTAAAAGGGAGCTGACCAAGCAGTCAATGTGTCAAAACCCTTGCTTTGAATGTGTTTTTACAACGTTAAGTCCCTCTCATTCACAGTAGTGTCTCTGACTTTTCAAGTTCTTTCTACTATACACTTCCTGTTGCCTGCCCCACTCCCTCAATAATGCATGGAGTGTTTTGTTGTTTTAATATAGGATGTGGAATATGCTGATTAAAAATAAACGTTTATATTTCTGAATGCCAAAAAGTCCCCCTTCTACCCACTTCTCACTTTTATTTGCTTACCCATGTCACCCATTCTGTTACAGGTTTTAAGCCCCAGCTTTGAGTTTTATGCATCAAGGGAAAGATGTTGAAGACACCAAGTACTATGGACTTCATTTGTTTTCATTTTATCGTATTTCCAGTCTGAGCTTCCATTGGTTGTATGTCGAACCACACTGAACATTTTAGTGTCTGACCTACCACCCTGGTCATGATAATTTTGTCATGAGTATCAAGATCAAACTTTGACTTCCAAGACTTTTCAGAGAAGGATATGGATCATGAAGTCAGGGTTAAGCATTTTTAGTTCATCTATCTAACATTCTGTTCTTTCTTTTATTAGTTCCACTCATTTTGAAGGTACCTCAAAATCAAACAAATGCAAGATCTAGTATTCTAAAGCAGCTTTTCAATAATTATGTCTTTCTGTTTTATTGAGACTATAATTACATCATTTCTCCCTTCCTGATCCTTTCTCCATGCCTACCCAAAGAGCTGTAGCTGTTCTGTTTTAAATGTTTGGCCCCTTTATTTGATAATTGTTGTTAGATGAATATATGCATATGTAGATAGATGATAGATAGATGGATAAATAGATGTATTCCTAAATACAGATACACATCTCTCTCAACCACTAAGCTGAACCACAATAATAGAAATACTAATGTTAAGAAGGGTGTGGGAGGAGTCTAGGAGGCCAACTCAACTAACAAAATGCTGAGTCAGAAAAATAATTTTCCACAAGCAAGAGCACACTGGTTGGTTATCTAATACCTCCATAGTCCTGAAAACATGCATACAAGTAATATTATACTAAACACTACCTATTAATTGGCTAACATGTGAAAAGATCTGGGAAGCCTTAAGGTACAGGTGTTAGAACTCCAGGAGAACTTATTTAATTGTTTGGGAGTATGGCCTTAGCATCCTGGTTATTCTAAACTGGGAAACAACAACAAATGTGGAACTCATCTTAGCTTTTCATCTCTAGGTTACCTGCCATTTGGGAAATCTGTTTGTTTTCAGATCTGATACTCAGGACTTCTCCCCAGCTTTTCATCCCTACAGATTTATACATTGACTACAAGTCGAACACGGTTGGATGCTCACTCCTGTCAGTCAGTAGCACATTTGAGTAAGAACATACTATCCTGGAAAAGAGACTTTTGGTCCTGGGAAAGAGGCTTTTGGTCCTGTACATAGCTATCTCTGAAAGGGATTAATATCATCATTGTGATGGTTTAATTGAATTGTGTGCTATCTATTTTTCAAAAACAGTTAACCCTCGTCTGAACCACAAAAAGTTCCCTGTAAATATACTCTTCCAAACTCAACTAGTATAAGTAAAATTTTCAAGAAATTTGGACATTAAGTATTTTCAAATAGGGGAAAAAGACAGTGATATCTATGACTTGTCTCTCAATTCTGTGTTATTTATGACAGTATGTTTCCTTGACACAAGGAAACATTCTATCAGTCAGTAATGGCTGGGTTTCAGTTCTTCAATAGACCAATCATCATCCTTACCTGACAAGCACATTTACTCAGAAATGACACCAAAATGCAATATTTTTCTTGTCAAGCTGAACTCTGCCATGCTTACTGACTCCCGCATCTTCTCAGTATTCATTACCCTTTTACTTGGTCTCACTCTCTCCCTGTCAAATTGTCTTACTTTATTTATTTAATAATCTGACAAAGATGAAAGTGTTACTATAGGCTTATGAGACAATTGAAGTGTCCTTACTGTCACATTTTCATCTAAATGACAGAAACATTCCCTCACCATTGATTGAAAATAACTTCATCTTATCCTGTGTGTGTGTGTGTGTGTTTCTAATATTAGTGTCCTGGAAAAAACATCCACAAGTGTGATTAAGTGATTTCCAACAAACCCATCTTTTGTTGCATTCCAATGACATTGATTTAAATCAGGCAATCTTAATATCTGAAAAACCTAATTTATACAGATGTAATTAAATTACTTCTCATTTGACAGCTCTAATTATTGAAGATGAAGATGACTGACTGTGATCCATCATCAGTGTTTGCAAATATATTTCAAAGAAGCTCTCCGGTCCTCCTCCCCACCTGACCTAAAAACCTATCCCTCTGAACTCATCTCTGCAGCTGCTGCTTTTTTCCCTCAACATTTTTCTAATAAAGGATGTATTTCTTCTCTATATGTTTTTCATTTTTTGTCCTTGTTATCTCACGGAGTGAAAGACTTCTTTTATTCCCTTTGTTTTTAAATTTTATGTATTCACATTACATCCTGCTCACTGCCTCCCTCCCCATCACCCCCTTCCACAGTCTTCCCTCCATTCCCTCTCCCCTTCTCCTCTTAGTGGGTGGGTTGCCCCTGGGTATCCACCCCCAACCCTAGCACTTCAAGTCACTTCTAGGCTAGGCACTTCTTTCCCACTGAGGCCAGACAAGTCATCCCAGCTACTAGAACATGTCCCCAGTACAGGCGACAGCTTTTTGGATAGCCCTTGTTCCACTTGTTCAGGACCCACATGAAAGTCGAGCTGCACATCTACATATGAGTGAGGAGGCCTAGCTGCAGCCTGTGTACATTTGTTGGTTAGTGGTTTCAGAGTCTGAGAGCTCCAAGGCTTCAGGTTATTTGATACTGTTGGTCTATCTGTGGATTCCCTATCCCCTTTGGGGCTCCAAATCCTTACCGCTACTGTACCTTAAGATTCCCCAAGTTTCATCCACAATTTGGCTATCAATATCTGCATCTATCTGAGTCAGCTGCTGGATCAAGCCTCTCAGAGGACAGCCATGCTAGCCTCCTGTCTGAAAGCATAGCAGTATTTCATTAGTAATGTTAGGGATAGGTGTTTGCCCACGGGGTGGGTCTCAAACTGGGCTGGTATTGGTTGGCCATTCCCTAAACTTTGCAGGCAAATGGATGAAACTTGAGAATATTGTTCTAAATGAGTTAACCCAGTCCCAAACAACATGAATAGTATGTATTTACTTGTAAGTGGATATTAGATATAAAATGCAGGATACACACACTACACTACACAGACACAAAGGAGCTAAACAAGAAGGAAGGCACAAGGAAGGGTGTTTGAATCTCACTTAGAAGAGAAATAAGATAGTAATAAAAAGGTAGATGGAGGGAGGAAATTTTTGGGAAGGGGTTGGGGAAAGAAATGCCTGAGATTTCAGGATCAAGTGTGGGGAGATGACCAGAATACCATGAAAACGAATGGAAAATTTCAACTGACAGGTGTGGGGATGTGCAAGGGCATCTCTGGTACCAGACAGAGACCTGGGATAAGGGAGGCACCCATGAATCAATGGATTGACCTTAACTGTAACACACAGCACTGGGGATATGGAATTTGAAGAGGCCACCTCCTGTAGCCGGGCAGGAACCCCAGTACAGTGATAGGGCCAGCAACTAATCACAAACTCGTCTACCCAAAATTTATTTTGTTTATAAAAAGTGCAGAAACAGGGGATGGAGCAGAGAAAAAATTCTTTATCTTCCTCAGAAGTACCAATTCTACTCTCTCACCAGGATAACTTATCTTTCCATAGGAAAAGGAATAACTGATGATGCTGTACCTAGACCCCCACATGCTGTAGCAACTGGCCCTTTCCTGTCTGCCTCGATTACCCCATTAACTCCATGTCCTAACTTCCACAACTTTGACAAACAACCTAAAATGTAATGTTACATACAAATTCTAAGTATGCTGTTTTCTTAAGATCAATATTGCCCTTTCTCCCCAAGAGTGGGACCCCCAATCTCACATATTCTAAACTGTCTCTGAGTACTTCTCCAGCTCTTTAGATTATTTTCTAAGACTGGTTATATACTTGAGGGTAGTTTTGTAGTGTGTGATTTATTAGATTCCATCTTCTGCACTGTAAAAAAAAAAAAAAATCAAATATCTACTCAAACAAAACCAAAGCTCATAGGTCTTTTCATTGCATAACTTTAAAATTAGGTTGATATTCATTCCCCTTCTATTTTGTAATGTTTTAAATTAAAACAAATATTGCAAGTTGGTAATGATAGCAGTGATCTTTGGTTTCCCTTATGTCTTGAATATGGCCCACGTATCAATCAGAATAATTCCATTGGTATTGTTTTACCACACTAACTTCACTTTATTTGCATTTCACTAAGTGTCCCTGCTAATGCCTATAATTCATTTAATTTCAAACTCCAAACTGCCATCTTTTATTTAGAATATATATATATATATATATACCCCTTTTTGATTCTCCATTTTATTTTATCTCATCCAAAACATTACTCCCTCATTATTCCCTCTTATAGTTCTGCCATTGAGAGCCATGGCACTTTCTGTTACCACTCTGCCAGATCCATGCTACCTTCTTTTGCTCATTCCTCTAGCTCTCAGAGTGAGACTTGTCCCTGTTCTTAGTCTTTCCTTGTTGTGTTCTTCTCATCTACCTTTAATCAGCTAAATGCTTCCAATATTGTTCTGATAACCTAAATGCATATTTTAGTCTATATTTTGTTTCCTAGAAACAGATCCATATACAAACTTAGTTCCTACTTTCTTCACAATACTGGACAGATTCTAGGTATGTGTAGAAATAAATCTAGGATTGTCCTTCCTGAAGTAGCCCTGTCCAATGCCTCCAACTAACTTGATTCTTCCCACATGTAGCACTTATATTTCCTCTTTGAAAACACTTAGCCAGAATTTCACACTATATATTCTTCAAATCTGTGTGATTTAGTTTATTTTCTCTGTTGATAATTAAAGTCAAGCCATTGTCATATCTTTCTGGACATCAGAACATACATGGAGCCTTTCTGGAAGACAGAGAATTACTTCAAACCTCTGGAGTTAACTCCAGTAAATAATGGCAAGGGAAAGAAGATATGTAGAAACTCTGTGTAAGGTACCCCTTTACTCTAACTAGTGCTGTTATTCTTTGTCCCCTTATGGCAATTGGCAGAACTACTTGGGGGTCAGAAAGACACTCCCAAGTGTCTGCCCTGTCTACTTCTTTTATACAATATTTAAATCTCTTTTATACCTTCATATTTCTTTGGTTTGGTTAGATGCTGACGCTCACACATCTCACCTCATGGAAGGTCAGGAATTTTTAATGGGTAACACACGAGTGGGCTCTCTTAGAACCTCTTCCTCCATGCACATTTTGGTGTTTGTATTAGTCTTCTGATCTCAACAGCAGTACCAAGCACCTGACTATGCTGACTCATAAAATCTCAGCTTGGAATCCACAGCTGGCTTTTCCAGAGGAGCTTGATCCTGGAAACCCAGCAAAGTTTCATTCTCAGTTTACCACACCCATTGTTTGTCAATGGTCCTCTGACCTTTCAGTTCTGTCTTTGCACTAAAATAGGAAGATTGTTTGACTCTTGGTTCTATCCCTAAACAAAAATAAACCTTTTTCAAACCCCTCAATGAGACTTAAAGGAGACTTGTTGGTCTTGCTATTATAGAGTTGTCACAAGTCCTGCCAGAACAACTTGATGCTTAAAGAAATATGTAAGTTTGGGCATGGAATTAGAGCAGTGTGTTAGAGCTAGAGGCAAGCCTTCAATAGAGCAGGACCCTCATCAGAAGCCAGATCTAAAGAGTTGTCTTCTGGAGGTACAAGTAGTTTACTTGCTTGCTCATTGTCTGGTGTTGCTAGCTGGATAAAAAGTTGATACCCATTAGAATTTGAAAGAACAAGCTGAACCATAACTTGTGTTCCATAAAGCACAGAACCACTTTCCTGTGTCCAGGCTTCAGCCTGTAATTCACCTTGAAGACTGGAACCCATATTTCTCTTACCTATATTTCCCTAGGCATATATCCTCATCCATTCTCAGACCCTGGCCAGAAGGACAATGACAAAGCTCACTTAATCTTTAGACACTGATTTGTGGGAGGCACCAGGGCTGTAATTTTTCCTGTTCCCTAGTTGTTCCTAGAGCATGTGGCAGATGCGTGTTCCTGTTCACTTGAGTTATCACTCCGGTGAACATGTTTAGCCTCAACCTCACACAGCCATTGATACTGACAATCTAGAAAGCATGCTCTCCAGAGATACCACCAAGTACTATCTGCCAGCTATGTACTGCTCTTCCACCTACTGAATTGCTGAGAGCCTCAGCTGTCAGAGGACTAATAAAGGACACTCTGTTTCCATCATCACAGGCAGTTGAACCACATCATTCTCATATCACAGAATAGCATGGTTGAAAAAAATCTCCATGGAAAATTAAGATATTAGTAAATTTTAAGTGGGGATATTATGTCCATGTGTAGAAGGTGTCCTGTGGTGAAGACCACCATGGTAATTAGTGACAGAACAAGATATACATCTAGAAATACTGGCTAGTCAGTGGTTTTTCGACAAATTGTAGCAATCCCAGTGGAAGATAGCATGGGTGCTGGGATGCATCCAGTTCTGGATAATCATTACTATTAATAATGCACTACAACTTAAGAGTATGTGCATAATGGCATTGCATTTATTTCCTTTATCGATCATTATTAATATTTCAGTGCTGTTTCATTTTCCAAATACTTCATACTGCATATGCATGTTTTAGAAATTCCAAGTTAAAATGTGTTTTTAAAACATCAATTTATGAAATAAATACCAAATAGGTACTTTGAACCATCGTTACAAAATAATGTATAAATTCCATGTATTAAAACTCCCACTTCTCTGGCCTAGCTAGTACTTCCTCCACTCCAGAGAAAATCATTTCAGTGTTATTTGATGAAGAGGGAGACAGCCTTTGCATTTATTGCAGAATGAATGAAGGATTTATGTCTAGCGCTCTGTGTAGAATAATTTTATAGGGACATTAAATACCCTTTACCTTATAATTTCTGATGCACATCATTTTGATAACCTTTGAGTCAAGGATCGTTGATTAAAAAATGCCTCATTTGCTTCCAACTCAACACACACCAAGAACTCAACCCAGAAACATTTTAAAGAACTGATTTAAATTTTCAATTCCTTTGGTGCACTCCTACGAGGAATCCGAATAAATGGATTAGCCTTCCACCCTGGGTATACAATTAGTATTGGAACATTTCCTTCAGCAACAACCATGTCAATGATAAAAGCCTGCCTTGCACATGCTGTCATAATTTACCGAGTACCTAAGACTTCTAAAAGTAGACACAATGCATAGACACATACTATTCCTGCAGAGGTAGAACATCTCTGAGGTCACAGTCATCTTGGGAGTCCTAGGATATATCTGATTATTTATCATGAAAATCCATGGCTACTTAAGTTTCTCTTACAATCTGTTTCTTCTGGAGTAAAGATGTGTGTAGGAAGCAGAGTGATAGAAAAGCAACTTGACTTCCATGATCAATCCATCCTGAATGGTCATAGCTGATGCCTGGCTTTGAGCCTCCAGGTTGAAAAGGAGATAAAATATTTAGATTTGATCTTTATATTCATGCTAAGTACCTGTTTCCATAACATTAGCTACTACATGAAATTCAGTATGCTTTCCACATCTGATCACTTTAGCTGATCTTAAACATAAATGCATACTTGCATACTCAACTTAGCAAGCACATTTCCTTTATTTAAGCAAATACCATAAGAGGGCAAAAATCAGTTTCTGCAGGAAATGCTGAAGTTTTAAGATGTTTTTGAGGCTGAAACATAGCTCCTCGGTGGCAGTTCTAATCAATTATTTAAGTACAGCAATAATAAATTAATAATTATTGTTCCTATTCTTTCCTGGAGCTAATTGGTCTAAGAAAATTGCAATTAGTGAGACCGAAGTAACCAAATTCACATCCTATATCTCAGGTTCATTGGGCTAAAATTGCACCTTCAAGATTACAGTAGGAAGCATTCATTTTTGCATGCACTCTGTGCCTAAGCTCAACTGAGTACTGCAATACAGGCAAATTAATCACAGACAGAGAAGTCAGAATGCCTGTTGAGTACTCACTGCCAAGATCAGTGATTCTCAAACTGTGCCTTGCGACCCCTCTGCAGATGAATGACTACTTCACAGGACTTATATAAGATCATTGGAAACCATAACTATTTCATAATATCACTCATAACAGTCACAAAATTGGAGATGTAAAGTAACAATAAAAATAGTTTCCTGTCTGGGGGTCACCAGAATATGATGAACTGTTTCAAATTCTCACAGCATTAGGAAGGTTGGGAACAAATAGCCTAGAGCTTTTAAATTGGAAGCTCATGACTGTTCTTCAACCCTGGATTACCAGTATGGCCTTGGGATGATATCCATATACCTCAGAATGAGTCTTGACTTCAGTTTGAGTTAAAACAATATTTCAAATTTATATTACTAATTCATATTCTCTCTCTCTCTCTCTCTCTCTCTCTCTCTCTCTCTCTCTCTCTCTCTCTCTCTCTCTCCATTTCTCTTTCTCTCCTGTCTCATGCAATTAAGATGCTAGCAAATCCTAGTTTTAAACTTTCAATTCTCCCCATCTTACTTTCTAAGAGCTGGAGCTAAAGGGGTGAAAAACTACTCCAGGCTACTAATTTTTTTTCTCATCACAATATACAGGAAGACATGTGGAAAAGAGAGTAATCCGCCTTGTACCATTTATTCCAATTTTAATACATTTTTGGCCTCTGCAGCTGAGGATAAACAATTTTCTAGATTGTCACAATCAAAACTCCATTATTGGGAACTCCCCTTATTCAAATCAAATAAAAGGTTTCAAATCATGAAAACATTTGTCCACTGAAATAAAAATCTGTGTGTTTTTGTTTGTTGACTTTCCTTTTGTTTACAACATTCCCACCTTTATTTAAAACTACTTTTTCTTTGGGGAGATGATTTTCATTTAAGTGCAAAATGCCAAATGGTAGAACATATTCAGTATATAAAAAAATGAACCAATTTAAACACCAGGTTTCTGAGGTGGCTTATTGTATTGGTCTACTTATAAAGAAATACCTGTTCATATTAAAGCAACAAGCCATTGGCTGCTGTCATCTTGCCTTCCTCTCACGCTGTTGTAGAATGCCACTACACAAAATGTGGTCCTTTATTATACATCTGAAGTTTCATTGCAAATCAAAAGGAACTTGGCATCAGGAGAACATGGGGAGAAAGGGAAATATATTTCCTGGGTAAGTCTAGGTAATTTCTGCTTGGAAAGCAGTGCACTGTGTTGCAGAGACTGCCTCTAATTAGCAAGCTCCTGAAATATGGCTTGCTGTTGAGCAAAGTGGTCATTCTGAACACAACTGCAGCTTCAGCAATACCTTTTCGTTTCTGGTTATTAATTTGCATTTAACTTACACCAAAGCCATTAATTTACTGAGCCAACATGGAGAATGTGCAGCATTAACTTTATAAATGACAGCATCATGCTTCAATATATTTGTGCTTAATGACATTAGACCACATGGAAGATTCTAATTTCCTTGTACTTGCTGTAGCTAGTTCCATTAGGATGCTATGTCTGTGGTAGTGTTTGTTGTTTTAATTGTACTGAATTGACTAGTTAGAAGCACTTTGTCAATATGCTCCCTGTTTCGTGCTCATTTTTTGGCTATGGACTAAGTTATGTTGTCTTTAGAAACATCAACCCTTTTTCAATATTATAAGCATAATACTACTGGGGGGGTCTCTAAAATGAGAGAAAATACATTTACAGTATTCTGAACGAACATTTTGGAAGAGTCTAATATTGAGCAAGTGGCTGGTGGGGTGCTCTGCAATTTGATTATTTCCTTTTCCAGGGAGACTCCTGTCTTTATATAGAGAGAGTTCTATTGCTCTGGTGAAACACCATAACCAAAATCAACTTGGGGAGGAATGGGTTTCTTTCTTTTTACAATTCTCAGGTCACATGCTGTCACTGAGGAAATTCAGGGCAGGAACTGAAACAAAGGCCATGCAGGAATGCTGCTTACAGGCTTGCTCCTCATGGTTTCGTCACCCTGATTTCTTATATAACTCTGAATGAGCTACCTAGGGAAGGTACCGCCTGCTCCCCCATATATCACTAGTAATCAAGAAATATCCAACAGTGTTGCTTACAGACCAAACAGAGGGAACTATGTTTTCAATATAAGTTCCTCTTCCCGGATATTTCTAGGTTTGTGTCATGTCAACAAAAGCCAAGCGTCACACCTCATTTCATTGAACAATAAGGGAGAGAGACGATAGGAAAACATCATTTTCATAATGATCCAAGCAAGGAATTCAAATTATCTTAATTCTTCTATTATGAGTTATGGGAAAATATGGCTTTGTATCTATCAGGGCATAAATATTTATGTATAGATGAAAGGCCAGAATTAAGTTATTATCTGAACACCTTTCTGAATCAGCAAGATATTTTTTACTGCTATCATATTTTGATAACACTTTTACAAAACAAAAAAGATTTTTGCTTCCTCTGTGAATATTAACAGAAAGCATATGAATTAAAAATAACAAGTTTTGAATGATAGGTCAGCATTTTGGAATAAGCTAACAAGAAACATGTTTGTCAAGTGAAGTCAACAACATTGCTTCTTTCCGGTTAGTGATTATTGCTAGAGTCCTTTGACTTTTACCTGTTAATGCTCTTGTTCTTTATGTGCAATCTTGATCCGATAGATAATTATTTATGGTCTTCCATTTGATTACAATTTTTATCCTGTCATCTTTTTCACATCTCTAGAACTTCTTCATGGTTTAAAAATCATTTTATCTTTTCCTTAGCTGAGAGAATCATTAAAGCACTGCCAAGACAGAGGAACCATTTGTTAAGTCTGTGGCATCTAGACCAAGAATGGCATTGAGGAAACAAAGAGAAGACTACAGAGTTTACTATTTAAACTGCCAATTGGTAGAAACTTGAACAAACTCTTAGTTTGCTGATGCTGATTTGTTTGGCAATGACATTTTATTAATCCGCTCTATCCTGTCACTTTTCAAACAACGAGGCATGAGAATACTTTATGAGGTCAAGACTTAGCAGACATGAAACAATGCCAAATTCTCTCTCATACCCAGACATTGCTTTCTCTCCAAATGGCATCTATGGGGACAAGACATATGTCTCAGTGGATAAAATGCCCTCAATTCAAGCACAAGGAACAGAATGGATCCCCAGAACCCGCATAAAGTACTGGCTAACCTGTAATCAAAGCATTCAGAAAGAAGTGTTAGAGATCTTCAAAGCAAGGTGGCTAGCTAGCCTAGCCCATATTCATCCAGATTTAGCAAGTGCACATGACACAATAACATAGAGGGACTGTGGTAGATAGTCAATGTCAACCTCTGCCCTCTGCACCCAAATATACACACATGCATGGACTCTGAAAAATGCAAATATATGTGTACACATGAACACCACACAGCTATTACACCTGTAAAGACAAGCAGAAATAATTTCCAAGTGGCATCAACTTTTTATTCATAGTGTCTTTATGAGATTTTTAAGAAAAATTAAAATTTTACAATAGGGAGTAAAAATCATTTTTACTTCTGTGTGAAAGTATGTTGACGATTGCTACCATTCATTTGTCTTTTAAGTGTATCTATAAAGATATGTACACACATATTAGAATATCTTCAAATAATATAATGTTCTTAGAATTATATTTGTATTATAAGTGTTGGAAGTAGGTATAGAAAATAAATGTAAAGAGGTTTTTTTCATTTCTGTGAATATAAGAAGGCTGTTTTTGGAAAAGTGACATTAGAGTAGAACAATTTTGAGCTCCATATTGGCTTTTTATTCTGTCTGTATGTAGGAGTCATGCATATCTGCTATGCCTTCAATGAGAAGTGGGCTGAATAGTTTTCTTTCTCTGAACAGGATTGTAGATATGATTCACTGATCCTAATATGTTTTAGGCACATTCTCTCTCTCTCCGTGTGTGTGTGTGTGTGTGTGTGTGTGTGTGTGTGTGTGTGTGTGTCTATGTGCGCATATATAGATGTGTATGTAGAGGTCTCAGGTTGATAGGCAATGCCATTCATTTAGACACTGTCCACCTTTTTTTTTAAGGTTTTCATTTATTAGTACAGAGGTCATTGATTTACTTAGGATGACTGGCCTTTGACCTCTAGGAATCTACCTTTTTCTACCAGTATTCAGATTGCAAGCATGTCCCATTGTACCTATTTTTGCACATAGGTAAATGGAAATTGAATGTGAGTCTTCATGCTTGTGTGGAAAGCATTTTTTATTGACTGAGTCTTTGTCCTATAACTTACAGTTATTGATCATGTTGAAGAAGCTATTTCATGCTTATGAATTTTGAAATATACTCTAGTTCATTGATCTTTTTAAAATTAAATTGTTATTCTTTATTTTTAAATTCCACATAGAGCATGGATATTTATCTCAAATACTGAGTCTCATTTAATCGTTTATCTTCTTGCCCTGGTGATGGTTTGCGTTGCTTTGCAGAATCTTTTCATTTTATACTACTTTCATTTGTTTGCTTTTGCTTTCAGTCTTATTGCTCTTAAAATATTTAAATTATTTTTAAAATAATTTCCTGGTTGTTGTCCTAAACCTAGTTCCTTTCCTTTGTCTTGGATAAGATCAGTGTTTAGGTTCAGTCTAGTTTGGGTAGCCTTTTGTCAATGAGACTGGGTTCCAGTTTCATGTTTTTGCATGTGAATACAGAGTTTTGTCAGCATCTCTTACAGACTACATTTTATCAAATGCCTGATTCTGATCACCTTTTTGGGGAATTGCTTGGCTGTAAGGACATGGTCTTACTTTTTGGTTGGCTATTCTTTTTATTCACTGATGTATTTGTTTTTCCTATAACATTTGGTGGCTATTATTGTGTGGTGGTGTGTGTGTTTGTTGCACACATGACCTGATGCTCATGTTGAAGTAACAACACAAATTCATGGCTATGGCTCTCTCCTTCCACTTTCACATGTGTTCCACAGGATCAAATTCAGGTCACAAGGCTTGTATGGCACACACCTTTACCTGCTGAGCCAACTTACCAGCCCTCCTATAACATGTCTTTTTTTTTCTTGATAATTATAGATTTTGAGTATATTCTGTAGTCAGAAGTTTTAATACTTTACTCATTTTGCATAAGAAGGCTTTAGACATTTATGGTTTTGCATTTTACAGAGATTTTTAAAATTACATTTTCTTGTCCTAATAGCTGTCATTGGTATTTTTATAGTGGTTTCAGTAATACTTAGGTAACTTTAGGTCATAAAGGGACTTTAACTAATATAAATTTCTCTGATAGAGGAATTTCCACTTTTTGAGTTGCTTTTCATTTCATTCATAGCTTCTTAATATTTTTTGTAGTAATAGAGAAATACTCTTGTACCAAGCTATATTACCAGCTCTGTACTGATGTTGTCTTTTAGTTAGCTATTTCGAGACAAGGTCTTCGTAAGTTGCACCAGTAGGCCTTTAATTTGCATTCCTTCTACCTTGGTCTCCCAATTAATTGGGAGATTATAGATCTATGCCTTTACTTCCAGCTACACTTTTCATTGTTGAAATTCTAAGTATTTAGCTAAATTAATTTGTAGATAATATGTAGATGTATGTGTATTATAACTAGTATAAATTGATTTTTTCTCAAATTCTATTTATTATTCATATATTATAAAATCTCTGGATTGTCAATGTATTTAGTATATTCTGTATCTTAGTCAGCAATTCTATTGTTATGACATACCATGTCCAAAAAGCACGTTGTGGAGGAAAGGCTTCATTTACCTGCTTACACTTCCAGAATATAGTTGATCAATGGAGGCTGTCAGGACAGGACACAAGCAGGACTGGAACCTGAAGGCAAGAGGTGATGGAGGGTGCTGCTTACTTGTTTGCTACTCAGAGATTGCTCAGCCTACATTCTTTTGTCTTTTTCTTTTTCACTTTTTCTTTCTTTTTCTTTTTCTTTCTTTCTCTATTTCTTTTTCTTTCTTCTTTTTCCTTTTCTATATCTTTTTCTTTCTTTTTTTTGGATATTTTATTCATTTACATTTCAAAGTTATCCCCTTTCCTGGTTTCCCCTCAAGAGCCCCCTATACTATCTGCCCTCCCCCTGCTTTTATGAGGGTGCTCCCCCATCCACCCACTCCCACTTGCCACAGTGGCATTCCCCTGCACTGGGGAATCGAGCCCTCACCAGACCGAGGGCCTTTCATATTGATGCCCAACAAGGCCATCATCCTCTGCTACACGTGCACCTGGACCCATGGGTCCCTCCATGTGTACTCTTTGATTGGTGGTTTTGTCCCTGGGAGTTCTGGGGAGTCTAGTTGCTTGATATTGTTGTTCTTCCTATGGCGTTGCAAACCCTTATGGCTCCTTCAGTCCTTTCTCTAACTCCTCCATTGGGGACCCTGTGCTCAGTCCAGAGGTTGACTGTGAGCATCCGCCTCTGTATTTGTCAGGCTCTGGCAGATCCTCTAGGAAGACAGCTATATCAGGCTCCTGTTAGGAAGCACTTCTTGGCACCTTCAATAGTGTCTGGGTATGATGTCTGTTTATGGGATGAGTCCCAGGTAGGGCAGTCTCTGGATAGCCTTTCCTTCAGGCTCTGTTCCACACTTTGTCTCAGCCTGCATTCTTATAGAACCTAGGACCACAGCTGAGGAATGGTACCATCAACATTGTGCTGCCCCCCCCCCCCCAATCAATCATAAATTGAGAAAATGCCTGACAGATGGATCTCATGGATAAATTTTCTCAGCTGAGGCTCTTTTCTCTCTGATAACTAAGTAGAGTCAAGTTGACATGTAACCAGCCAATACAACTTACCCCTTGTCAACACAACACACAAACGTATAATTAAGCCACAACCCTTCCTTTCTTATTCATCCCCAAGATCTCACATTAACAATATAAAGTCCCACAGTATTTACAAATTCAAACACATTAAAATTTCAATCTCTTGAAAATATCCAGTCTCTCTAAAAATTCAAAATCTCCTGTAAATGTTCCAGGTCTTTCAACTGTGGGCTCCTATAAAAACATCAAAATTAATACCTTCCTTAAGAAGAAAGAACCAGAGCACAGTTATAATCTGAGCCAAACAAAACTAGGCTTCGTCAGTATGCTTAACTCAATATCCTAAGTCTGGGATCCACACAATCTTCTAGGTCTCTCCAAAGAAGACTGGAGAATTTTGTGTCATTTCCCCAGCTCTCCCTCTGTATCACACAAAGCTTTTCCTCTAGGCTGACTCCACTCCACTTCTTCTTATGGTCTTGGTGGTTACCCCCATGGTACTTGCATCTATCCAAAATAATGATGTCTTCTGGTGCACATGGGCTGAACTTTAACTAGTCACCTCTCATAGATGGTCTTCAAGGTGCCAAGCCTCAACTTCTTTGCCACCTCCCTTTCAGTCCTCAATGATCAACTGACACTGAAGCTGAAACTTCACCAGTGGCCTCTCCTGGCCTCTTACAGTGCCAAGCCTCAGCTCCTTCCCATGACCCCTTTGTGATGTCAGAATCACTATCTTCTGTGTGACTATTATGCATTACCAATTCCAGCTCCCAGCACAGGATAAAACCTTGGCTGCCTCTGGAAAATACTTTGTGCTCTCAGAAAATACTTTCCGGACAATTTCACCTCAGTCATGTTGGTCTCTTCTAAATCACTATAATTTCTTAAGTCTGACTAACATCAATTGCCCCATTAAAAACATAAACCTTTCACTTCAGTAGATCTGATATCTTGTTAATCACAGTTGATTGTTCAAACCACCAAATCAAAATCACACAATCTTGAATCAACACAGAAAACAGCCCTGATAAAGTCTTTAATCTTCCCTCTGAAATTGCACAAGCCAGGCCTCCATCTACTGGAATGCTTTTAACATTCTTATCTTCAAATTTCCTATAGAAAATCCTACTCAGATTTCAACACTCAGCGGTTTTTCAAACCCAAAGTTCCAAATTCTTCCATAAACCCCATCCCATAGACATGGTCAGGCCTGTCACAGCAATATCCCATTATGCTGGTACTAATTTCGGTCTTAGTTGGGTTTTATTGCTGTGAAAAGACACCATGACCACAGCAACTCTCTATATTTTTTAATTCCTTAATCTTTTTTTACAATCCAGATTTTATTTCCCTCCCAGTCCACCCTCTAACTGTTCTGCATCCCATACCTCCAGCACACCCATCTCCAGGAGGATGTCCCCACCACCACTCCAGTAGATCTCCTCACTCCCTGAGGCATCAAGTCTCTTGAGGGTTAGGTGCATCTTCTCTGACCCGGCAGTCCTTTGCTGTGTATTTGTTCAAGGTCTCATATCAGCTGGTATATGCTGTCTGGTTGGTGGTTCAGTGTCTGAGAGACCTTGGGGCTTCAGGTTAGTTGAGACTGATGGTCCTTCTATAGGGTGGCCCTCCTCCATGCATGGGTCTATCCTGACTGCCTTCCAAAAGGCCCAACAAGCAGCTGAGTCAGATGAAGATATTTACACCCAACCAATGGATAAAGCTGGTGAACCCTGTGATTGAATTATGGAAAAGCTGGAAGAAGCTTAGGAGGAAGGCAACCCTTTTTCTTTTAATTTTTTTGTTAGACATTTTCCTTATTTACATTTCTAATGTTATCCCCTCTCCTGGTTTTCCCTCTGAAAACCCACTATCCACATTCCCCCTCCTCCTGCTTTCCAACCCACTTACTCCTGATTCCTGGTCCTGGAATTTCCCTACACTGGGACATCTAGCCTTCACAGGACCAAGGGCATCTCCTCCCATTGATAACTAACAAGGCCATTCTCTGCTACATATATGGCTGGAACCATGGGTCCCTCCATGTGTACATTTTTGTGGTTTAGTACCTAGGAGCTCTGGGGGTTCTGCTTGGTTCACATTGTTGTTCCTCCTATGGGGCAGCAAACCCCTTCAGCTTGTATAAAGTAAAACATTTAATTGAGGCTGGCTTATAGTTTTAGAGGTTCAGCCCATTATCATCATGGCAGGAAGCAGAGAGTGTGCAGGCAAACATGGTGCTGGAAGAGCCCTGTGTTCCACATTTTTTTCTGCTGGCAGCAGTAGAGGATTGGATTTGTTTCACACTGGGCAGAGCTTGAGCATATATAAGACCTCAAATCCTACACAGTGCTACTTTCTCTAACAAGTCCACACCTCTTCCAATAAGGCCACACATAGACATTTTAATCTCTAACTAAATATATCATTACAGAATAAAGTCTAAGAAATTGCATTCAACAAATTTTGGTGTAATTTACCCATGGGTATTTTTATGAATAAATGCTGGGAAACCTGCCTTTGTGAGGTGAACCTTTAGCAATATTCAAGAAACAAAGAACATGGGAGGAAGAAATACCTATCCTGGAAAAGCTAGGGCTGTCTGCATGAATGAGACTTTTCTTTTAAATTGATGGTAATGAAGGAGCTAAAGCTAAACAAACAAGCATGATCAGAACAGTAATGACTAGTGTAAGCTTAGGATCAGATACCTGTTCATGAATGCAATGAAATATACAAAAGGTTCCAGAGATTATAAGGCCAAAGAGGTATTAACACCAAGACATTTGAAAAAGAGAATGTGGAAGGAACTAAACACTCATGAGCTGAGAGTAATAAGGATGAGAAAAGTCAATTACTGAGAACTCAGTATATCTCTTGTACCATGTAAATTCCTTTGGCATGGAGTGTACTCTAAGGTAAGGTTTACATGTATCAAGGCACGACAAGGCTATTAGCCTTTCTAAACATGAGTGAGCACTCTGATTTTCATTGGATTTATAGTCAGAAATAATTCAGTTCATTATTCGGTGCTGTTAAGTAAATTGGTACCCAGAACAAACATTTACAGATAATTCCTGCCCATCAGATGTATTTATTCTAAGCAAGAGCATAACTTTGTATCAACACATTGCCATGTAGTTGGCCATTGACATAGAGGAGAGAATGGATTTCAAGACTGGGTCATTCTGGGGACTCATTCACCAGTTTTAGTACGTTATCTATATAGTTATGATAACTATTTTTTTCTTGTAAGGTGTAATTGAGAAAACATATGTCTCAGATTTAAAACACTCATAAGAATTCTCTGAATATTATTTCTCTGCCTCCACAAGTCTGGCTCATTTTTTTAATGCTCTTATTCGACTGGGACTCTTATTTAATTATCTTGTCAACCACTCTGTGGTTGATTTAAGGATGTAAAACAAGTATTCAGCTATTCCATACCACGTTTCTAGCTAAGGCCATATCTATCTCACAATAAGCAATCTTTGTTGCATTTCTAATGGGAATTGGTCCCTTGAGATCTGCCTACAAGGACCTGCTCCTGATGACTCTTGTGCTCTCATGCCGCACAAGATTTGTGGCTTGTAGCTTGTAGTGGGTGACACAATTCAGGACACCTTGGGAGTTCCTTGTTGACAACATCTCCTTTGGTGAGAGATGCTCATTTATAGTTATAGCAGTTTGCAGCAATTCTGGAATAACTTGGATAGGACTAGAAAGGAAACAACAACAGAAATCACGAGAGACACATGAAATAGAATTTGTGAAAATCATGTCAACTTGTTAAATGCTTTTTAGTACTAAAATGCAAGCATACAATATGAATTCTCTTGTCTGAAACACGTGGCATGCTAGTGATAGTAGGTGTAAACACATTTTAGACTAAGAAAACTTTTGTGTTAGATTCAGACATTCTAATGACTCTTACTTCATCAACAACCTATGCCACATTAAGAAAGCATTTACTTCTGAACTTCTGTTTCCTCACCTGTGGTAAGGAGATTGGCAAGACTTTGAAGTAGGAAACTGAACAGACAGTAATTGCAATGCTGAGACTAAGCTGGCAACCATACATCCCTGTTCATGCTGCCTTTGAAGATTGAAGACATTTTTTTCTCATCCTATTCTGTTTTAAACTACCTTTTCCACAGTTTGTGTAGAGAATTGGTTTTAAAAGATGCAATTTCCTGAATTGTGTGCATTGCCCTGTCAGTGTTAAATGCTGGCTCTGGAACCAGTAGCTAGACTTAAGCCATTCTTGGTGTAGCTCTGTCTGTTAATGCACCAAAGCACAGTATGGAGCTTTGCCAAACTGAAGCACAAGGAATCAGTGAGGAGAAATGTCTTCTGTGATAGCTCTGAGTGGAAGGCCTGCATCCTATTATAAAGAAATGAAAATATTATTAAGTATTGTTCTACCCTCTACTGTCCAAATGGTAAATATCAGAAGTAACACATCTCAGCATGCATTCCGATCATACACGTTTTTCTTTAAGTCTAAACATGCTTACAGCACAAAGCCATTAAGATGGGAGTATTAAAATGGTTATGTTCTCCCAGATTCCTGTGCAAATCAAATGTCCCATGTATCTAAGAATGAGCCATGAATGTGGTGTGATGGCATTAGTGTCAGGTGAAAACAGTGACTTCACTATTGAGGTTTTCTTTCTCATCAAGTGTGGATTTAGATAGGCAGTTTACAGAAATCTTGGAAAATGTTGTTGGTTTGTTTTATACTATTTGGTCATTTCTTCCTTGGTCCTGAACTGTTCTGTTCCCTAGTTCATGGGCAGAGTAGGTCTTCCATTAATGACATTGAATTTCTCAAAGAAAATTTAGAATAGTTCCATCACACATGATCTCTGGATACATATATAGAAGAAGCCTTTCTGTATTTATTAGTTAAAAAAAAAAACACCTTGTCTCCACAGGCCACTTACAACAATAAGTAATACCATGAGTATAGAGTTAGGTTGTTTTGACACTTGCCACTGCAGAGTCATTTGAGAGGGACGGAATGTTAGAATCATATTTGCTTGGCCTCCCTGATAGAAAACTTGCTATGAGTGAGTTATAAGCCTCTCAAATCTTGACACAAGATATTCAAGCTATGTACCATAACAGTCTTTTCAGAAATCTGTTTTCCTTCAACATTTATCATATCAAGCAAATATTTCAAGTTTGGGTCTTTTTCAATCTGAAAGAAACATAGAGAGATATTGTAAAACAGAGTAATAGAAACTGCATATATCTAGAGATTTCACTGAAATTAACATAAATAGCTGAGACTGTTTATAAAAAAAATATGCATGTGTCAATATGTTAGTACTCATCACAGTCCAGATGTCATGTAGGTAGTACGACACTTGATCCCAGAAGTCCACTGCACGTGATCTTCATATTCTTGGTCTCAGCTCCAGAACTATGGTAGTCCACCTCTAGAAGAGGTGCCACAAAAGGGATTCTCCAGCTCATCCTTTACAGAGTAAAGAATACTGATACTCAGGCCATATGTCCTCTGGAGCACATGAATCTCAGACTGTTCCTCTGTCATTTGAATTCCCTGAATGCCATTTACTCTCATGCTTTGTGGAGATATGGGAGCTGAGTTTTATTTATCTGTTTTTTCCTTTAAAATCCTCAGTAAATAGCACTGAAAACAAGCAATAACACCGCCTGTATGCCTTGCTAATGCATGCAACTGAACATAGAGTTGTTAGTGTGTTTTTGACATTTGGTGAATGTGAGGAAGCAACAGGGATTTCACCCATATCTTGACTTGACTAAGCATGTCCTAACCTGATTAATGGGAGACTCCAGGACTCTGTGCAAAGATAGTTGTAGTTTGTGCACAACACAAGCCCTTCAGGGCCAGACAAACATAATGTTGACAAAGAGAGTAAAAGTCTTTCTGGTGGAGCTTGGGACCTTGTGGCATGAGCTAGTAAAAGTGAATATACTGTCCTGGTCTATCCAAGTGTATCACAAAAAGAAAAACAACTGCTGCCTTAAGGGATATTCACCCAGACTCCGTGTAGACCTCATTACATACATATATGTATATTTATGGTTGTTGTCTGAACCTGGTAAGAGGAAAATCTTTGGTATTTCTCTTGGGTTTCATTGGAGGAACTAGACACGAAAAGTGTTTTTACAAGTAACCAAAACCCACTGTATACTGAGAATTCTTTCATTTTCTCACATTAACTGTATGGAAAACATACTATTATCCTGAATGGAGACATACAATATATGATTTTTTTTTCTGAGACTATGAGGGGCAGCTTGGATTTTATTGCACATGTGTGTTCCTTGAGATCCCTGGATGTAAGTAAACTTTGGATATACCTCAGCAAGGTACAGTAAGATACCTATAAGGCACTAGAAAATACTCATCTGTTTAGGTTGGCATTGACTGACCCCTTGGCACAAGAATCTTGATGCCAAGTGGTGATTCTAGGTACCATGTGCCTATATTATGTGCCTCTAAAATAGGCAGTGGAATTCTGGTTACAATGAGAGGGAGTTGTGTCTAATAACATTAGCCCTTGGAAGCCTGAGGAAGGAGACCAAGAGTGCCAGGCTACCCTGGACTGCCTGGTTAGATCCTATCTCATAAACCTGAAGTAACTCATTTGCAATCTATGGATGATCTCATAATTTATTATCTATCTAACTTTATGAAAAATACAAAAAGAAAATTTATATTGAAGGCAATCTCTATATTCCTTGGAAATCTAATTGGTCTAAGGAAGGCCTGGTCTACTTTGGGGGAGGTGAAAACTTAAATGAGTCCCTTTTGAATATGCCTAAAATGTGATGGTGTATACCACTGATGTTTTGGCATTTATTCATAATGATGCTTATAGCAAAATGTAAGCTTCTGCTTAGAGCCTTTATAAATTTATTTCCACATGTACTCTGAGTTCCCAGAATGGCTTTGCTCTATGGTAGAATGACTACAGGCTCCACTCACAGGACCGTTGCAGTTGCTTCATGTGGATGCATCCCTACTTTTTACTGGCTGTGCTGAGAGAGCTTTGACTATGCTCATGATTTAGTGGGGCCATATGTAAACTATTCCAAGAAAAGCATACTACTGATATTTGAATAATTTCTAACCTTAGTTACTAACTTTATCAATAGGAAACTTACTGTCCATTTTAGCATGCTGAACATTAGCTTTGAGTTGTAAAAATATTAACCAAATATTGTTTTCCTCAAGCCAAAATATTTTGCTTTATATTTGCTTTCATTTTTTTCTGCTTGTTTTACTGAACCTAAGGCAATCATTTTTTTTCAAATTTATGTGTGTCAAAAATCACCTGGAATGTAAAATGCAGACTGGACCCTACCAATAATCTGTTATTTGGTTGGTCTGAAGGACCAGTAATTGTATTCGGAACATAGTCTTATATGTGTATGTGCAATGTGTGTATGTCTACACCACTCTTCTGTATTCATTTGTAGAATAATCTAGACTAACGATTAGTGAGGGTGATATAACATAGCAAGATTTAGATAATTTGCTTGAGAAAATTATGGAAGGGTTAGGAAAAAGCCAACCTATATGTCAGATAGTAACAATGTAATGCCAATGAGGAAAAAGAAATTATGGAGAGAGAGTCATGTTGAGCCTATGATGTCAAATATATGTTTAAATTGAGTGCATGAGTTTTGTTTGTTTGTTTGTTTGTTTAATATAGATTTAACTGGGAGACACACTGTGTAGTATAAATAGGGATACCTTCTAGGGAAATGTTAATAGTTAAGGTAATAAAATATTTGTTCTCTTTTAGGTTTTGCTAGAGTTAATTGATTATGCTAAGTACTAGATAAAAAATAAGACCTTTATGAATGAATAGCATATAATAGTTACACTCTTATATACTATATAAGAATATAGGTACACTATATAAGAATATGTATATGCTGTATAAGAATAGTTTATCAACAAACTATCAGTACCAGGAAATACCTTCCAAGCCAAAATGGTAGATGGATGTGAAATGAAATCTTAGTCAATGTATCATTTGAACTAATAGGAAAGCATATGTAATAGTTACATAAAGTACATATGTGTCCTTGTCGCTATAAAAAATGAAAGCAGATACATGGATACCACACACACTAGGATGCAAATGAGGAAGTCTACTTCTAGAAGAATTGAAAGTACTGAAGTTGTCCAATAACATTTGTAAATTTAGCCTCCAAATCATAAATTATGGTTCATGAAGTACAATTAAAATTTAGCTCTGGACCTGAGAGGGTGTGTAAGGAAAACTCATGCTACTATCCACAGTTAGTTGGTTTTCTGTCACATAAAACTAATTTTAAAAATAACTTTAAGTATAATAATCCTCTAATTAAAAACCTACCTATTAACTTTGATTATATTGATAAACTAATGAGATGAGTACAGATTAAAACGTTAATATAATTGATTACTTGAGCTGCCCCAGCTTTATTTTGTCATTATTTAAATTTTAATTGCCACATTATAATTTCAATGTTGAATTTGGACATTTTATCATATGGTTTATTGCCCATGAGCAGTTTCTATGAGGTTTAATTTGAGATTTTCATGTTTCTTGGATGTAGAAAAATCAATTACAATGAAGCAAATATTTTGAAACCCAAATAGAGATTTTGCCTTTTTTTTTTTTTTTTTTCTGGCAAGGTCCTCATGTAAATGTACAATATGGGATAGAGCCTGATATTTTCTTCATAAGGCATTAACATGCTTACCATATATCCTCAACAGTTTTTTTAATTGATTTTTCAAGCTTGTTAGTGAAAGGTCAGTACAACAATGGACCACATTTTCCATGTGGTTTTTACAATATGTTTAGCATGGTGTGATGGTATAAGTGTGGAGAACTCTACTCCACAGTCACATCTGAATCCTTGCTTAATTCTCATGCTTTGAATTCCCATAGTGCATTTAAAATGGAATGAAAGAGATTCTACTATCATCTTTAAATATAATAAAATATACTTTGGGTTAGATATATTATAAATTTGATCGAGAAACCTCTTCTTTGGCTGAGAACAGACAAAATTGTTTTCAGAGTTTTAGGGTGGCCCTGCCTTTATTCTCTTTCCCAGAAGTCCCGGATTAGTTTATAGTGCAGTAACTAAAGAGCTAACATAGGCTTCGGTCATCAGCTTTTGGACACTTGCCCAGTAGGTGTCTGCTTTGATGAGCTAGCAATGGGAGCACTGTCAGGTGACTGGTAAATATTTTGATTAGTGCTCCTTCATCTTAGGAAATAGACAATGAAAAGTACACAGCAGCTCATCCCAGCCCAAATCCCAACACCCACCCTCAAGGTCACATGGGCATGCTACATCCTTTTATCTGTGCAGAAACTGTTGGAATCTGGAACATTGTGTGTTTGTTTAACTGAGCATTTCCTTATTAGAGGATACATGCTAAATTTTACAAAATTGAAAATTCTAAGCCGAAGACCTTTTCTTTTTCTCTAAACTATTGCATACATCAAAATAATGACAGAGATAGGAAAAAGGGAAGAGAAATCTAACAACTTGTTTCTACAGTAATTCTGTTTTTTAAAAGGGAATCTTGACAAAACCTGAGCCTTGTTAGGCTGTGAAAAAAATGAAAAATGACAAAGCAATCACTTACAGAATGCGTGAAGAGAACTTTCAGTGTCTGTGTGCAGAACCCAACAAAGAAATATGCTAAGGATCAAACCTATGAAGTATTCTGAAAATAAGTGCACACATTTAGCTTATCAAAGTGCCTATGGCAGAAAGGCACAGATAGGAACAGAGGGACAGCTGTGTATAAAGGGCAGGACACTGTGGTCTTGTGCAGAGGCTTGGGGTCCAGACACAGGGCTCCCATACACAGAAGTGACAATGGTTTTATATGCAATGACTGGAAATGATAATTTATATTTTGCTTTTCTTGTAATTAGGGTAAAGGATGCAACACTCTGACCACAGAAACTTCACTCAGATGAACACACAAGGATGGAAAAGTTGTCTTGGACACAGAAGTCAAGCTTTAACTCTCATCTGTCTAGGTTCTTATCTCTGTCATTCAACCAATCTTCATTTCCCTTATCCTTTTATGGAACCTCCATGGTCTATCTCTTCACAGTGATTTGCAAACTTAAGTAAGTGACATTTGAATTACTTGTGAAGTTTACCACTGAAGGTTGGATTTCCCTGACCCTGACCCTAGTAGATAATATGAAGTGAGTCTTGATTTTATTCTTTGAAGCTTACATTTCTACTGTAGCCCTATGTGTGATGGATAGCATTAATTTACCTGTAGTAGACACTGACTACAAGGAACGTAATTTTGTAGTAAATACCCAGTCTCAACCCTATCTCAAACCTATGTCAATCCAGTCTCATCAAAATGCAATTGCAAAGCTCAGTAACTACCTGAGGAAATTTTGACAAAAAAAAAAAAAAAAAAAAAAGAACCTCTGTTGATCACTTTTATTTATAAGTGGTGAGATTCTAGTAGCATATCATTTTGGGAACCACATATTGATTATTAGGTAGATTTGGGTGTCGGGAGAAATGGCTCAGCAGTTAAGAGCACTTGATGCTTACTCAGAGCACCTGGGCTTGATTCCCAGACCTTTATGGCAGCTCTTAACCACCTGTAACTCTAGTTCCAAGGGAATTTGATACCCTATCCTGACATCTGCAGATGTTTGCACACATGCCATGTACATACATACATTCAGGCACATACACACACACACACACACACACACATAATAAATAAACATTTTTATTGACTGAGTTATTCACTTTACATCCTGATTGCAGTGTCATCTTTCTATTCACTTCTCTCTGCCTCTTTCTTACTTTCCCTGCCCCCCTCATCGACCCCTCCTCTTATTCTTCTTCTCCCCAGAAAATGAGAGGTTTCCTATGGACATCAACCAACCTCAGCATACCAAGCTACAGCAAGACCAGATGCATCCTTTTCTGCTGATGCTACACAAAGCAGCCTTGTTACCAGAAAAAAAAAAAAAAAAAAAAAAAAAAAAAAAAAACAGGCAACAGAGCCAGAGACATCCCCTGCTCCTGCTTTAGGAATCGTGGGTGAAGAGTCAACTGTACAACTGTTACATATGTGCAGAGGCCCTAGGTCTGTCCAATTCATGCCCTCTGCTTGGCAGTTCGTTTTCCATGAGCCTGTATGAGCCCAGGTTAGTGGACTCTGTAGACTTTCTTGTGTTGTTCCTGACATCTCTGGCTCCCTCAATCCTCCCTACCCCTCTTCCACAGGATCCCCCAGTTCCATTCAATGTTTGGTTGTGGCTCTCTACATTAGCTTCCAACAGTTGCTGTTTAAAGTTCCTAAAACCACACTTATGCTAGGCACCTGCTTGAAAGTATAGCAGAACATGGTCAATAGTGTCAGGGATAGGCTCTCTCTCATGGCATGGGTCTCAAGCTGGGCCCTTCATTGGTTGGCCCTTACCACCAATTCTGTTCCACCTCCTACTCCTGAATATCCTGTAAGGCAGGACAAATTGTAGTTCTAAGATTTTGTGGCTGGGATGGTGTCTGAATCCCCACATTGGAAGACTTCTCTGGTTAAAAGAGATTCCTGGTTCTGGCTCCATATCCCTCATTATTTGGAATCTTAAGTAGGCTCACACTCAGTGATCAACTATGTTCACAGAAGCTTTAATCGTAATAGCCAAACACTGGAAACAACCTGGATGTACCTCAACTGAAGAATAGATGAAGAAATGTGGTACATTTTTGCAGTGGAGTATTACACAGCCATTAAAATCAATTACATCATGTAATTTGCAGGAAAGTTGATGGAACTATAAAATTTCATCCTGATTTATATAACCCCAACTCAGAAACATAAATACTTACTTATAGGTGGCTATTAGTACAGGATATCATAAAGTACAGGATAGCCATGCTACAATCAACAGACCCTAAGAAGCTAAGTAGCAAGCAAAGCCCAAGGAAGCAGGTTTGAATCTTACTAAGAAGGGGAAATAGATTAGACAATAGGGGTGGATTGGATAGGGTTAGGGCTGGGAACAAGAAGGATTAAATGGTATAGGACTGAGAGAAAGAGTACTGGGGAGAGACAGTTGAATTGGAACATCTCTGGGACAAGGTGAGCTACAAGCCTAAGACAATGGAAACTCCTAAAAAACTTTTTAAAGAAAGATTACTTATATTATGAATCAGTGACAACAAACTTCTTAACAGAAAAGGTAGTAAATATTTTAAGCTTTTTACTTTAAAATATTTATCTCAACTACTCAGTGCTGCCACAGGACCATGAAAGCATTCATGGGTATATATGCAGATGAGTGACTTGTAGAATAGACACCAAATATATTCAGAGTATATTTCTAAAGTCTTCTTTCTAAATATTAAGCAAAGCTTTTCTTCATATGGCTTAATATTAGTGGACAACTCATTCAATATGAAATGCTATTAACAATAAATACTCTATTCTTGTTAGTTTAACATTGTATGTTTAGTCTCTTTTAGTAGGCAAATAAATGAAACCTATCAATGTTAAATCAACTAAACCCAACAGCAAGAAGCTGATAGAGGCAAGGAGAGGATTTCGACACTTGGCTCTTCATTCACCTTTTATTATAAATTAAATATATTTCCAAAGATGTGGTTGCTGTATGATATCAATTGCATGTCTGGAGCCCAAAGTCAGTAAGCCGAGTGACCTTGGACATGATATGCTTTCTCTTTGTATCATAGCATACATCAATCACTTAATTTACATGCAATATTATCAATGAGAAAACTTAAAATCTGTAGTATTTTACTTTATAGTACATTATGAAGTCTGATCACATTATTGTTCAATGGATCTATAAAATTTATATGCCCCAGTACAGGGGAACGCCAGGGCCAAAAAGTGGGAATTGGTGGGTAGGGGAGTTGAGGGGGGGGGGGTTGGGGGACTTTTGGGATAGCATGGGAAATGTAAATGAGGAAAATACCTAATAAAAAAGAAAAAAATTTCTCATCCTTCCAAGTAGATGTACACTACTGTCCTAGTTACTTTTGTATTGCTAAGGCAAGACACCAGGAACAAGGTCATTGATAAAGAGTTTATTTTAAGCATACAGTTTCAGTGGGCGAGAGTCGATGACCATCATGACCGAGAACATGATAGCAGGGAGGCATGGCACTGGAGCTGTATTATCCACTGGGGGGAAATATCTTGATCTTCAAGCAAGAGTCAGAGAGGGCACATTAGAAATGACATAGGCTTTTGACACCCAAAGGTAATCCCCTAGGTACACACTTCCTCCAATAAGGCCACACCTGCTAATCCATTTTTTAAAATAGTTCCAACAACTGTGGCCCAAGTGTTCAAATACTTGAGAATATGGAAGCCATTCTCATTCAGTCTATCTTATATGATCTTTTTCTAGCATAGTTTCTGTGTCCATACCATTCTCAAGCCTGGGATAGCCACCATTTTAGTCTGTAAGGCTACAAACTCTTTTAAAGGTTTAGTTATGTTTCACATATAAACAGCATGTGTTTCTTATATTTTTGTGTTTTGCTAATTTCAGATAGTGTCATATATCCAGGTTTTTCCCCAAATGAAGTAAATTCCTTTCATTTAAATGATGCATAGCATTATATTGTGTCTAGAAGTATGTATTTTTTCTTTTCTTCTTTATTCATTAATTAAATGGCACAGGTTGTTTTCTTTCATTGAACAGTGTTAATTCTGGTAAAAATAAAATGGAGACAATAGGTAATTTTCTAGCACATTGTAATTTATTTTTTTATATAACCTAAAATAGGATTACTGTTGCGTATATGAGTTTTAGTTTTATTTTTGAGCAATGATGTTCTTATATTCAGAAAACTTATCTGAATATATTATATATATTATATCGTTATTATATATTATATTATATATTATTTATATATATAATATAATTTTATATCACAGCCTCAATTGCCATGAGTCCTTTCTCATACAAACCCCTGTCAGTCTTTCAGCTCTTTGACTTAAGCCATTTGAATAGATATAAAGGAATGTCCTATTATCTTAATTTATATTCCTTGATGATTAGCAAAATTTGAGATTTTTTTTCTTCACATATTTATTATTTGCATTGCCTTTGAAGGGGAGTTTATTCTAGTTCTCTAATCCTCTCTTCATTGATAATAAGTTTGATTTCATATTTTTCATGTTCTTTATATCTTTCCTTTATCTGATATATGAATATTTTATCATTCATTGGTTGTTCCATTTGTTTCTGAAGTATATTCTTTTCTGTGATGAATATTTTAGCTATGCACATACATTTATATAATTCTACCTTTGTTTCTCTAATTTGATACTACATTCTCTCTTTCTCTATCTCTGTCCCTCTCTGTGTATTTCTGTGTCTCTGTCTCTGAGTCTGTCTGTCTCTCTGTCTCTCTGTATCTGTGTCTGTCTGTCTGTCTCTCTCTTTCTGTGTGTGTGTGTTGGGGTGTCGGTGGATATATATGTGGGCACATGTACATATATATGTTTATAATCCATTTTAAATTGACTTTTGTATATTGTGATTCTAAAAAGTCTAACTTTATACTTTTGCATGTAGATATCTAGTTAACCACCATCACTTATCAGAGGGCTAAATTCTTTACATCTCTTTTTAGGATAATTGTCACAAAGCCATTGACAGAATTTCTACAGGTTTATGTCTAGATTTTCTGTCATGTTCTATTGGCCTAGGTCTCTGTTTTTTAATGTTCTTTGCATTTTTTAGTTTCTCTGCATTGATAGTGTATTTTGACATTAGTCAGTATGATGCCTTCCGCTTTGCTTTCTGCTGGATCGTTCTCTTTATAAAGGGATGACTGGTTCCATTTATGTTTTAGGATTGTTTCCAAGCTCTATAAATAAATGGCATTGAAACTTTCTATTGAATTGTTGAATCTGTAAATGTATTTAAATTTATTCTATTTGTATAGAATATTCAGGATATTACCTATTTTAATAGGTGAGCATGGGCAGTTTCTTTTGTTACTTATTTATTTTACCTTCAAATTTTCTTTTAGTATGGTGTTACTCACACTAGTACTAAGTAACTTGTATAATATTTTATAGGTAGAATAAGCAGCATAGTTTTATTAGTATACTTTTTGATAATGTGTTCAGTATATAAAATGATACAATTAATTACAAGTTGGTGTTACAATTTGTAATTTTATTGTTTTAAATTGTTTTCTAATAGAGTAATTACATTTTTTGAGACCATATTGATAGCAAATGAATCAGTTTCACTGTTGCCTTTCCTGGTTGAATAACTTTTGTTCTCATGTGCTTATTGACTCCTCTTACATTCCTGTCCTGCTTGAATACATAAGAAGTTGAACAACAGTAGAACTCACAAAGGAATCTGGTACCTTATAAGAGGTCACAGAGCTTCAGAATTGGTGAGGATCTGCTTGTTCATGCTATCAGAGCATAGTTCTCCTAAGTTCAGTCTGTTTCTTCCCCTGTAGAACTATAAGGGGAAAAGTTGAGGGTCAAATAAGAGGAGACTCCATTCATAAGAGTCTCATGAATCTGTCAAGTTAAACCAGACAAACTTCCTTTGTTCATCTCCCTTTTCAACATTGCTCTGATATATTTCCAAGAACTGAGAGCGCAGCTTGGATGTTGGAGGCTATTATATTAATGGAGTATCATTAACCTCCTCTCCTCTGTTCTGTGTTTTAATATCACTGGGAAAGAGACATAAAGAAACACCATAATAATTGTTCTTTGTGCATCAGGCTTTACCAGCTCTCATATGTCTATGTGCAAATGCTAATTACAATTATGTCATAATAATGAGTGAATGGCTTAATGCTAACATATGCCTGCTAATTTGGGATGTTATTTGTGGTGGCTTACTGAAGCCTACAGTCAAAGGCAGTGGAAGAGAGAGGATGTTCAGTAGGTCAACATTCTATACTTTGTTGAATGAGGCAGCTTGTGAATGTATTTCAAAATTACTTGGCATTACATTTCATTAAAATTATATTGATGACTAATCCAGAGCCCTACTACTGAATTGAATGTGTGTGTGTATGTCCTCTGTTTATATTTGTTCTGATAACAGCAACAGTTAAAGCTCATTACAAAAGTATGTAATGAAGTAAATATTCTCAGAAAACAACAGAGATCTTTTTACCTCTGTGTACTATATTCACTATAAAACCTATTGTTTTTTGAGTAACCATTGATGGACTATTTATTTTGGAACAGAAATATGGAAAGATGTTGAATTGGTTGATTCGTGAGACCCTTGCTTCATACTGGCAGACATTCTGCTTCTGGACTGCAAGAGGCACCACTGACTCTCATTATTTTAGTATTGAAGGAGTTCTTTATTAACTTGAAATAACACACTTGAGGGTCAAATTGGGGATAAAATCAACTCTTTATTGTAGGCAAAATACTTTTGGCACTGGGTAAATGTTATCCTTGTGCTACTCAAATGCTGATTTCTCTGCCCCATTTATTGTTTCAAACAGCACATGGCTTTGTTATGATTATCCTTTGAAGCACCTGTCTCACGTGTGTTTTATTCTCTACTTTGTCAATAAATGCTGATAACCCGATGGTTTGACAGAAGGAGGGCAGAGGCTTCCTCCAGGGAAAGGGTGGAGAGAGAGAGAGAGAGAGAGAGAGAGAGAGAGAGAGAGAGAGAGAGAGAGAGAGAGAGACAGAGAGAGAGAGAGAGAGAGAGAGAGAGAGAGAGAGAGAGAGAGAGACAGAGAGAGAGAGAGAGAGAGAGAGAGAGAGAGAGAGAGAGAGAGAGAGAGAGAGAGAGAGAGAAAGGATTTGGAGTCAAGAGGCGAGGGTCCAGGAAAACACTATGAGAAAAAAATGAAGCTCAAAGAGACAGATTAATAATAATATTCAAGTCTTGTTGTAGAATGGGGCTGGGAAGTTCTAGGTAGTCAGAGAAACATAGGGGTTAAAGTAGATCATTTAACTGCTCAGCTATTCAGGTGTAACTTAAAATAAATCTTGATTTCTCTGTGGTTATTGCAGACCAGTAAAGGCTAAGAAATACAGCCATGGATTAATTTACTTCTTACATTTATATTAAAAATAACTCATCTTACACATATTTATATAAATTGTTTGAAAACTCATTTTCTCCTAAACTATTCACTCTGTCCTTCTTTCTGGAAGTGTCAAACTATGAGTCTCAGTTCTGCTCCTGGTGAGTTACACTGAGTGTCTAAGTGACAAGATCTTCTGTGCTCAACTTCTGATATGGAAACCTGCAAGAATGCAGGTGATTGCATACTATCACTTACCTGAAGATTAACAGCAATAGTCCAGTACACAGAGATGGATACCCAGTCACCTCTCCCCTCTCCAGTCCCAATACAGTCATCTGTTCACACTGAAATCATGTTTTGTTTAATTTCATGTTATAAATGCAAATACCAATTTTCATTAATATAATCATGGATATAAATATCCCAATCCTGATAGTATTATACACAGTACAGAAGCAGACTGTAAGGAACAGATCAGTGAAATACCAGAAGAAAAATGTTTAGAATGTATCTACTCACTCAGATAATTGACATGCTGTCTAGCTCCCAGAAACATTGTGAAGGAGATCTATGGGATTGCTGTACTTAAGAGTGCTGGTTTCTTTCATAATTTGTTGACTGTTAGTTGCTAATGATATAGGTGCGATTATTAACATGCAGTTTCAGGATAAGTAAGTTTATGTTGAAAACATCAATTATCATTAATACCATGTAAGAAGTAACGATTCAGAACTTCAAAGTACTCTGTACATGTGGTTACTATAGCAACAGCTGAGCTTCTACCATTTCAAGTTCATGCCTTACTTTTCTTTACACTAGTTTGTTGCTGCATCAGCGGCAGTCCCTGTCTAGAGCAAAGGTGATGATTTCTTGGTCTTTATGAAGTTGTTCAGCATTTTTGTCCTTTGCTTTGAGGAGCCCCGCGTTGGTTTTCTTTGGGAGTGCTCTTTAACATTGCTAAGCTCCTTTAAAACAGACTGCATTTTCAAGTGAGAGGACTAAGTATGATTGCCTATTGCCACTTATCTTGCAGCAATAGTGGGGAATGTTGTAAGTCAAATTTTAAGGCTGAGGTAACTGGAGCATGAGCTGAGTAATGGATGTCTTCCACTGAAGTAAGCATATTGCTTTTGCCTTTAACCAAACAGTCATTTAAACATATAAAAAGCTATTTAATAGCTACTGATCATCTCCCAGGAAAACCATTCAATCTATAATACAAAATGAGCCAAAGAAATGGATTGTCGACTTGCTAAAGAAAATAACCATTATCTCAGATTTTGTTTTTCTTATAAATTGTAAATGTCAAGGTCACGTTGATAGTGGGTTAGAACTTTGTGTCTAAGGCAATCTATTTTATAAATAGTAGCTATTCATAAATTAGCCCTGAAGCTATACAAAATATTGCGGAATAAATCCAACACATACATTGAGAGTCTATTCAGAGAGGTTGTAAATGTTTGTATAAATTAAATAGAATATTATTTGGGAAGAATTAGGAGAGTCTGGGCAGAAGAGAATCAGGAATGTTGAGGAGAAGCAGAAGATGGAATGTATATCTTGCAGCTTTATGCTGCATTTCCAGTGCTTTAATAGCACAACCGAGGCAGTCCCGACACTTCATGGGTAACGAGGAATGCGAGATTATTTAGCTCAGGGACCTAAGTAAACACAAATATTACTGATCCAAAAAATAAAAATTAGCGATAAAATGATTTCTTTTGACATTCTGCTATACTCTTAGATAAATAACTTCCTCAGACACTGACAGAGAGGCTTCCTCCTGCAGCAGATGGGAGCAAATACAGAGACCCACAGTCAGATATTATACAGATGATAAGAGCCCGTAAAGAGATGTCACCATCTGATACCTCCCAGGCTCAGGGAACTCATCAAAAGAGGAGACAGAAAGATTCCTTTGTGTATGTATTATAACTTCTAGATTAGTGTTCTAATGAGATTCCTGAGTGTGCAAATGAGTCTGTCTCTGCACCTGAATCTGTTTCCTATGAATTTTCTTGGGCTCTTTTCCTTCTGTTTGTTTCTTTTGCTCAATATTGATGGAATAATTTTTGTTTTACCTTATTTAATTTAATTTAATTTAATTTTATTATTACACCTTAGAAGTCTGTTTATGTTCTAATGAAAGACAGAAAGGGATGGAAATGGGTGAATGGCAAGATGGGGAGAAGTTGGGAGGAGTAAGAGGAAGGGCAACTCTAATCAACACATACACATACAGAGAGAAAGAGAGAGAGAGAGAGAGAGAGAGAGAGAGAGAGAGAGAGAGAGAGAGAATAGCCCAATTATCAATGAGTTGTGTGGATGACAAAGGAAAGAACCATGTCTGTGACACTACAAGTGCTTATCTGGATATAGGATGGGGAAGAACATCAGAAGCTGATGGGATCATGCATGTGTGAGTTTCTTTATGGTATTTCTTACAGAAAAAGATAAAGAGGAAAAACTATGGCATAGGCAGTTATAAAATTGCATTCCCACTAATCAGAAAATGAAGTTTGTCTACATGAGATTGTAACAACTGTGATATGAAAATAGGATGAAATATTTAAAAATAGACACCAGTAGAATTGTCACTATTTGTTCCTCTCTAGATTTCTTGTACAAGAAAGGGGCTAAATACTTTTTATCCACTTTTAAAAGATATGTTCACTTTAACATAAGAGACAATTTTATATTTTCTCAGATTTAAAAAAAAAAACTACTCCTGGAATACCTTAGCACCCATTGTCCTTATTTTTTAACTAGTGTCCAGTAAGCAAATGCAGGTTAACTATAGTTTCTATGGATTTAATTTCACAGGTAGAAGTTTATGATGAATGTATGTATGACATGAGTGTTTGTGTATGAGTCTGTGAGTGTGTGGATTTTAAAATGTAGATGAGAGAGGGCCTGAGGGCCAGAGAAGAGGAGAAAGAAGGGATAATGAGAGGATGGATCTGGTAATGATGCTTTGTGAGTTTACAATTTCAAGCATTTTATGTAATATCTGTGGGTTAGGGAGATGGCTTGGTGAGGAAAGTGCTTGCATAAAAAGCATGCGGACACAGGGCATGGTGGCGCACGCCTTTAATCCCAGCACTCGGGAGGCAGAGGCAGGCGGATTTCTGAGTTCGAGGCCAGCCTGGTCTACAAAGTGAGTTCCAGGACAGCCAGGGCTACACAGAGAAACCCTGTCTCGAAAAACAAAAAAACAACAACAACAACAACAACAACAAAAAAAAAACAAAACAAAAAGCATGCGGACCTCAGTTTGTATTCCAGAACTGAAATAAAAAGCAGGTATCATGTTTCATTTTGTTAACTCCCACACTTGGTGGAGAGGCCTAGAAGTATCCCTAGGGCTTACTGTCTAGCCATTCTCACTGCATCAGAAAACTTCAGGTTCAGTAAGAATGTTCCAAAAACATACAATGAAAAACGAGAGGAATGTAAGGGAGGTACCAATATTAACTTCTGGAGTCCAGATTCGTGTACACACATTTGTGTGTTGTTCTGTTACTATCATTTTAGGGCTAGATATAATTTTTTCACATACAAGTGAAATACATTGAAAGTCTGTGAGATGTTGACTACTGTTACTATGGTTAATGATACCATCCAAAGCCATTCTCCCTTGACTAAAATGCCTATTTTATAGTTTTATCCTTAATGCCAATCATTTGCACAGTGTGAGGCAACCTCTCTTGGGAATTGGTGTATTCATGTACACTTCCCATTCAGATGCAGGTGCAAATCGTATATGGCAGGAATTACCCTTTGGTGTTTAAGTGTTGCCTGACAAGAAAGGAATGAGGGGGAAGGTATTTGTATGTATACACTTTTTGATTTCTTACCCTATGTTTGAGATTTAATTTTTCTCGAAATTTGAGGACTTAAAAATATGACAATAATGTAGCAATCTAGAAAGGCCCACTTGAAAAATAAATGGGGATCTGATTTAGCCTAACAAGGCTAAGTCTTTCGTGCAGACTGCAGGATTCAGAACAAAATTGTTACATACGGGAACATGCCTGACTTCAGAGGCTCAGTAGCTAAACACAGTCACAGGTTTGCCTCTGATATATCAAGCAATGACATTCAGTAAATTAGTCTGATCAGTCTCCAGCCACTGTTCTTACTTTTTATCTGTTCAGCTCCCAGGTCTCCTCCAAGCACCCCTAATTCCTCACGTTGTATGTAGTTGCATAAACTGAAGTCTGGGTCTTGCCTGTATAAATAATTCTTCCCTTATATTACAGAACCATTCTCACCCATTTATTGGAATTATCTGTAAGATTTACCTTCAGAGTTACTATCTCTTCTATCTTCCATCATGACTATATCCCTTCAGTATTCTTAGCAGTCTGAGCTGTTTCTTTGTCTTTGTTTGTTTGTTTGTTTGTTGTTTATTTTTTAAAATCAAAACGATCTTAAAGTTTCTCTACTCATCACATTAATTGATAATACTTAGCATACAGAAAACATGCCTTTTTATACATTCTGGTATATTTATGTCTGTAATTCTCATAGTATCTCATACTTTTCCTAGCATGGAGCTGATAGCTGATACATTGTCTGGATATATTTAGTGGGAGAGGATGAACACAGGAAGAATGTAGTGTGTGGGGTTATTTTACAACAGACAAAGTATTGTCTTAGGATCCCATGTTTAAGTAACCTGTTTTCTTTTACTAATATGAGTTTTGTTGGTCTGGGTAAACAAGCACATACTCACAGTCTGGCATTTCAGTGGCATGACACTAGCTCAGCTTACCCCTGCTAATGACTTTCTGGAAGGGTTGTATCACAATGATGGGGACATTTGTGGCAGGAAATTGGCATGTTTTAGTTTTGGAAGCTAAAGAGACCTGCTTGCAGCCAGAGATAACTAACTTAGTGTTTCATGTCAACTCTCAGAATTTCTTTCTGGCTTACACTCCAGTGACCTCCCATTGAGTACTACCACCCCAATAGAGCCCCTTAGCACCACCACAAGAGGACTAAACCCACCCTCTAGACCCAGAAGGACAGACCTAAGCCTCAAGCAAGAGACAAAATGTGGAATAGATTGGAAATTTTAAATAAAAACAGATTTATTACTCTTAGGAAGGACTAAGAAAAACAGAGACAATTCACTGAAATGAAGCTGTGCCTGAACATTAGCTTCAGGTTAACTAGAGAAGTTCCTAGGTGCATAGAGAAGGAAAAAAAATACATTCACTGAGTGGCAGTAGCAAGTCCTTGTGTAGTGGCAAACATATCATCTGGACTTACGATACTGAAGGGGGTTTTATGGTCCTCTTGAATGGACATTCAGTAAGCTTACATGGCCTTCAAGAAGGTAAGATTTGTATTTTCATGCACTGAGAACTGTGAATTTCATTAGCCTTTAAAAATAATCCAGAAAGCAAGCTTTGTATTACTTTCATAAGCACCACAGGCTCATCTAAATATCATGTACAGGGAGACAATATTACTGGAGAAAACCGACTCCGTCTCCTCTGCTTGCCCCAGCAAAGCTGACATGACATTCTTTCAGTGGGGTCCGAAAGGCAGTGAGCTCAGTTTGGATGAAATATCTTTCAAAATAAGTTCATGAGAAAGTACAAAGAGGAATCAGATTTGAAATCCTGTAATTATCTGAGTCAAGTGTTAAGATAATCAGTACACTTTCTATTCTTTCATAGCCTCAAAGACCTGAAAGTCTGCACACAGCTGTGGCATGTTGTGGACTCTGAGGCACATTTAGCATGAGGCATTCTATCATCTGTCACAAAATAACCTAACAGTAGAAAAAGGGTTGACAAGTGAGATGAACCTTACTATCAAATGGAATGTCTCAGAGAAAAGACACATATACGTGAAATCTGAGTATAAGGTTTCTCTAATATGATGTATCAGAAGAGAATCTATTAACTTATTTACAGTTTACTTCCATATCCTGTTCTAGAAGGAGTCCAATTTTTATTTCATTGTTAGAACATTTCTAGGTCATTGGGTGGAATAATCTGGATTTCTTAAAAGATTTTTTTGTTAGAAAATGTGAAATCCCAAGCATAGAGAAAGTATGTAAATCAATCATTTGTCTCTAGAATTCAGAGTGATAGTGTGTTACATAGAGTGCACTTTTTTCAGAAAACACAGATCTGATTTCTGACCTCAAGGACATTGCAATCTTTTTTAAACACACACACACACACACACACACACACACACACACACATGTTTACATTGGCTCTATGCTCCATAAAATAACACAAATCCTTCAACCATGTTCTTTTATTTTGTACCTTCATTTTCATAGAACTTCCAAAGCAGTGATTGTGGTTTCTCCACATACTTGATAGAAGGCATCTTTTCTCCCAATTGTACTGACTTTTCAGCTCTGAGAGGTGAAGTGAATCTTATAAATTAATTGTAGAGTGAATAGTGATGCTAGATTTCAGGTCCTGTTCTGTCTCCTTGAAATTCTATTCTCTTTCTAACTAGCTTTCACTGACTGCCTTTCAATAACAGATATGTCACAGAGACCTTTGCTTCTCGCCTCACACTGTCTGAATAAAGGTCCCAGCTTCTCTCCTGGAAAAATAGTAGCAAGGAGAATTATCCCAGTTTGACAGATGACAACCCTAGATTACTCTAACTTTAAGTGAACTGAGTTTACCATGGGCATGCTAACATGGAAAAGCTGCCCACTACAAGACTTCCTAGATTAATATAACACATTATGTTGATTCATATGTAAATATACATAACAGCATATATGACAAAATGACCTATCACTTCTGATCATTTTCTGTACTGGTGATCTAAACTTTCAAAGGCACTTCTAGAAGCATAGAGAGGGGAAACATCCTGTGGGGAATGGAACAAAGAACTTTGTTTAACCATATGAATTTTGATCATTAAGCAAAAGAAAAAAAAATAAAAAGACTTGCTTTTCAAAGATAAAGACTCCCTCTTGAGTACTTCTGCAATTATTGATTAATATGATTTTGGACTCAGTGAACATTGACTTCTGGGACAGGTTTTGGAGTTCCAATATTAACTTCAAATGTGATGTGAATGTGCTTAAAATCTGCACATGTGTCAGTGAAAGTTCTATATTGAAAAGCAGTGCACAACAACATCTCCAAGTTCTTATATTGTTTCTCTGATTTCTGGAGAGATTCATATTTCAGTTGTCAGCTGCATCAGGACCAACTTCACTAGTCTGCTTCAAGAGTGACCATTATCCTCTCGTTGCATTCTGTATGGCAAAGATACTTATTATTTTTCACTGTGAACACCAGTCACTGACTATTGTATTCCTCCTCCCCTCTTTGGGAGAAATGACAACTTATATAAAGACAAGGCAAAGGGATGCCTGTCAGTCAGTCATAGCTCATTCTCACTAAGTGTGTTAACCATGTGAGAGAATTTCTACCTTTTGTCCATCTTTCTTCCTTGTGGTAGATAGAGAATTCATTTAGTACAAACAAGATGGATGTAGGTATGCACTAATGAATATGTTATTTTCAGGGAACTACAAAGGTAGGAGCTCTCTGAAGCGTATAGATTGTATTTAACCCTTTTATATATAAGCCAAACCTTCCCATTCTAAAATAATCCTTAGATCTACAAAACTCTAACTTCTTTTCTTAGACCTTGACTTAAAGGAGTGCTAACGTGACTGTGTGAACTCAAACTATAGTTGCTATTTGTTTTATTAAAATGCTATTTCTATCATAGGAGTTTATTGGCAAGGCAACAGAGTATAGGACTTGTGTTAATGTTTGCTGGGCATCAGTTAATTTATTATTTTACCCTTGGCTTTCTCCTCCATGTGGCTTCAAGTTTGCAAACCACTCCTGCTTCCAAAAAAGTTCAGTTTACTTTTTCCGATTTCTCTTCCAATTTATAGGACAGCTAATTTACAAATATAGTTTCTTCTGTGCTTACCAGCAGACTATTCTTAATATTATCTCTTATAGAACACAATTCCCCATAGATCTTCTACTCGAAAAGATTCTTTTGTAAAAATTCCCACACATGAAAACTGGTTCAAAGAAACCGCCCCCCTTGTGCTATGCACCTTGTGCATGGCCATTATTATTTTGTGACTACATTAACTTTTCATTCCTACATTAAAGTAATAATTATTGATCCCATCAAATAGGAATGATGTATAAATAAAAGGAAGAAAATCCAAGTCATTACACAGACATCACCTGCAGTATTGTGTAGCTGTTACCTTTGCTGAGGGCTTTGATTTCAGATAGACTACATATTGGTCAGTAAGTCAGCGGACAAGTGAGAAATACAATGTCATTAAAGGCAATCAGTAACAGACAATGCCTGGTATGCTAGTGTGTAGCAGAAGTAAAGGCTGGAAAAAGAAAGTATTTATTTAGAAGTGGTCTGGTAACACCTTTCTGAATGTTCAGAAGGAACATTATGAAAATGAAATTAGAAAGAAGATTCTGAGGCCAGAACCAGAAGATTAATTGCCAATGTGAGGCATAGAATAAAGGCAGGAAAAGACCAATTCACTCATCTCTTGATGAAATGATATGAGTGTTGGTTGTACTTAATTTACAGTAAGAAGCTATGGCTAGGTTCATGAAAGAAATCAGTATTATAGGACTTTGAGTATTAAAAAGTAAATTTGCTGTTTCATTAAGGGTAAGTGTTATAGAGCAAAGTACAAGAATCAGAGAGAAAAAATAACAAAATTATAATCTTTCATTCTATAAAAGATTATTCAAAGTACTTTTCATTGACACCAAGAGTGTTGTGGTGGCTCTGTCCTTACTTGACAAGATAGTTCAAAAGTATGTGGAACTGGTTTGTGGAGGGAATTTGGTAAAGTTCTGAGATTTTAGCTTGAGAAGTTTATGGTATTATAAACAATCCTTAGTGGGTCAATCTGGCATTATCAGAAGATTTGAATGATGAAGAGAAAGAGAAAAGCAAAGACCTTGTCCACGAGATTTTAATTGGCAAGGAGTTTTCTATAGGGGGCTACAATTGTAGTGAAGAATGTGTCTACAATTTTGTTCCTGTCTCTAAGACATCGTAGGAGGGCGAATTTAAAGGTGACATACTAATTCTAGCTTTGAATATCTCAGTGAAACACTGCACTCAGATTGATGCTTGGGTTTTGTTGATAGTTTTAGCTAGAATTCAATTGAAAGTTAGGAGCAAAAAGTAGAGACATTTGAAAAACATTGATTGTGCCTAGAAAGCACAGTTCACAAAGCTGGGGCTAAGGAGAAAGTAGCTGTTGAGCATTAGTCAGACTGAAAATGAGCCAAGTACTTTACACTTGGCCAATTTCAGAGGACACAGAAGATGTTTACAAAATATTTGGAAATTAGTGATGTCCCACTAGAACAGACTCAAGATTAGAAAGGAGTAATTAAATACATGTGGAAGTTTCTAGTGATAAAGGACTACCACTGCACGGCTTATTCCTAGAAAGCTCTTTGACTGGGATTTATCTCACTAGAGACAGCAGCTAAGGGACACAGAGGCCACTGTATTCATAGTCCATGAGGTTTGAATTGTTGCTTGAGCCAGTGGCAAACCTTGGCATCATTAGGTGGAAAGAGAATTGTCCTTTCAGCAAAATCTTGCTAGTGTATGCAATGGTGTCAGCGTTTGGAGGCTAATTATGGGATGGGTCCCTGGATATGGCTGTCTCTAGATGGTCCATCCTTTTGTCTCAGCTCCAAACTTTGTCTCTGTAACTCCTTCCATGGGTGTTTTGTTCCCAATTCTAAGAAGGGGCAAAGTGTCCACTTTGGTCTTCGTTCTTCTTGAGTTTCATGTGTTTCGCAAATTGTATCTTATATCTTGGGTATTCTAAGTGTACTGGCTATTTTTGTGTCAACTTGACACAGCTGAGTTATCACAGAGAAAGGAGCTTCAGTTGAGGAAATGCCTCCAAGAGATCCAACTGTAAGGCATTTTCTCAATTAGTGATCAAGGGGGAAAGGCCCCTGTGGGTGGGACCATCCCTGGGCTGGTAGTCTTGGGTTTTATAAGAGAGTAGGCTGAGCAAGCCAGGAGAGGCAAGCCAGTACCAACTTCTGTCTTAGTTAGGGTTTTACTGCTGTGAACAGACACCATGACCAAGGTAAGTCTTATAAAAAACAACATTTAATTGGGGCTGGCTTACAGGTTCAGAGATTCTGTCCATTATCAGCAAGGTGGGAGCATGGCAGTATCCATTCAGGCATGGCGCAGGAGGAGCCGAGAGTTCTATGTCTTCATCCAAAGGCTGCTAGTGGAAGACTGACTTCCAGGCAACTAGGGTGAGGACCTTATACCCACACCCACAGTGACACACCCATTCCAACCAGGCCACACCTATTCCAACAAGGCCACACCTTCAGATGGTGCCACTCCCTGGTCCAGTGATATACAAACCCTCACACTAAGTTTCTGGGCTAATATCCACTTATCAGTGAGAACATATCATTTGAATTCTTTTGTGATTGGGTTACCTCACTCAGGATGATGCCCTCCTGGTCCAACCATTTGTCTAGGAATTTCATAAAGTCATTCTTTTTAATAGCTGAGTAGTACTCCATTGTGTAAATGTACCACATAATTTTGTATCCATTCCTCTGTTGAGGGGCATCTGGGTTCTTTCCAGCTTCTGGCTATTATAAATCAGGCCATTATGGATGCTCACAGTCAGCTATTGGATGGATCACAGGGATCCCAATGGAGGAGCTAGAAAAAGTACCCAAGGAGCTAAAGGGAACTGCAACCCTATAGGTGGAACAACAATATGAAATAACCAGTACCCCGGAGCTCTTGTCTCTAGCTGCATATGTATCAAAAGATGGCCTAGTCAGCCATCACTGGAAAGAGAGGCCCATTGGTCATGCAAACTTTATATGCCCCAGTACAGGGGAACGCCAGGACCAAAAAGTGGTAGTGGGTGGGTAGGGGAGTGGGGGGGTGTAGGGGGGACTTTTGGGATAGCATTGGAAATGTAAATGAGGAAAATACCTAATAAAAATATAAAAAAAAATTGTCTAACTAGATTTTAAAGGAGATATGTAGTAAGGCACCCCTGAGATGGTGATGCACAAGGATATGCATGTAATACAAAGATGTGAGGGAGACCACAGGAAAAGAGAGAATGTGTGATGTCTGTCAGAAACAGCGTGGAGGAATTGGCAGAGGCGGTATAAACTACAAAGCCAATAAAGCAGGGGTGATGCGATCCCCTTGAGGCTTACCTCATCATGTCACCACATGTATGAGATGGAGCTACTGGAATTAATGGTTGCAGTACCTCTATGGGTTTCTTGTTGTCTTGTTTTTGGCACTCTCTCTCCCTGTTGCCCTGTTTCGTCGGAAACTGAAAAGATCCTCCTACCTCTCCTCCTTGCATAACCATGCATCCTCTGGATGGGACCTGAACTTAACTCTCATCCCACCGTCCATGTTTCACTTTTATTCATCACTTTTGGAATGAGAATAGTTCTTGTTTACCACTGTATGCTGGGAGTATGTTTAAAGTATTTTTGTTTGTTTGTTTTGTGTTTTGAGGGGTTTTATTGTTGTCATTGTCATTGCTGTTGTGCTTTGGGGGAATTGTTTGTTTGTTTCCTTGTTTTTAATGGGTGCTCATAGCTAAGACTTTACTCTGACTCTCATGAGAGTTTGAGCTTTAAGCTTTTGAACAATGTTCTAATCTTTAAAACTCTGAGAACTTTTAAAAAATGGTTTGCGTGCATCTTGCATTATGAGATTGATGTGCATTGTGGGAAGCTGGGCTATACTATTATAATTGAATGAGAAATATCTCTCACAGGATTATATATTCAAAGCCTTGCCCATAGTTGACTGTGCTATTTTGTGAAGCTATTGAAGCTTTAGAAGATGGAGCCTTACTGGAAAAAATAGTTCATAAAGGGTTGGTATACTTTGGGGCTCTGCTTTCTGCAAGGCTACATCCTGTGTGTTCTGTTTGCATACCACTAAGAAGTTAGCTGTTTTATCTACCATGTGTCCACGCCACCGTGACATCAAGGCTCAACACAGCCCAATAATAACAGTCAAGTAGTGTGGATTGGAACATGTGAAACTATGAGCCAAAATGACTCATTTACTCTATTCCCTTGGATATTTTGTCAGAGTGATAAACAGTCTAACATAGGCCATCACTGTGGTTTTTAGTATTCGAAATTACTTCAAAGTTTGCTATAAAGAGTATCAGAGTTTCTTATAATTAACATTCTAACATCTGTTTATAATCCTTATAACTAATTTTGAACATAATATGTGGATTAGTTTATAGCTCTTTCTCTCTATATATGATCTACATATATGTATCTATCTATCTATTTATTTGCGTGTGTATATACATCTATATATGTATCTATATATAGTGCTATAGTGCTATATATGTATCTATATATAGATATATACATATTCACCTATGTTGATACATAATATATATGACAGAATTCTAGTACTCATTATTTGCACATACTACCAATTTTTAGCTACACATGCAATGTAGAAGCTATAATTATATCTGTTTTGCATTAAATCGTTTTATTATTCTTAAGTTGTTCTCTTGGCAAACTAACAAAATGCAAACAGTTAGGAAATTATTTTTCTATAGTGTAATTTCAGGGACTTTATTGCATTTCATTGAAAAGATATTACTATTTGCTAATGAGCTCAATAGGCACTAGACTTTCCTGTTGTTCCTTAGAGCTTTTAAAGCTCTATGATGTGGTGGCTTATCTATCAGGGCTCCAGATGGTCTGTCATGTCTTTAATAGGGCAATCTCCAATGGAAAGAAGTACCAGGAATAGAAATAGGAATAATTTTAAGAATTTTGATGTAGAAACATAATTTACACTGTTTCTGACACCTAATAATAGATTCTTAGTAATTATTTATTTGCAAAATAATTATAATCTCATTAGGAGTATATGAAGGTGACTTTTCCCACTTTTGGCAAAACCAAATAGTATGATTTATAATAATGTCAATTTGCTAGGCAGCATAGCTTATTTTAATCTATTTTCATAAAATTAGGGAGCAGTTCATATTTTTCATTCTTCTTAAGGCAGTTTTATTCACTTTTATGTACTGCCTTATTATTTTTTGTGATTGCTTTAGTTTTTTTCATCTTAAAAAATCTTAATGTTTAAATAGCATTAATTTTTTTGCTATTGCAAATATATTACATATTTCCTTCACAATAATTTATTTCTTACTGGTATTTATAGCTGTCTTTTTCCTATCAGGGGGAGGAGAAAGTATATGTCCAAACAATTTATCATTAACAAATTTTCACGTTTTGAAGTAGTCTAAAGTAAAATAACTCATGGGAAAAGAAGGATTTTTTTCATTCAAATTGAAATAATTATCATTACTCCATACAGTTTCATATCAAAAGCTTTGTATAAAAATAAGTATATACTCTCAAAATTTGGTCAAAGCATCATTTTGTTCTTTGACTCTTTGCTACTCCTTTTAAATTTATTCTGTCTATTCTTTGTTCTTTCTCTTTCCTACAATTTCTGGTGTCCTTTTGGATGAATTAGTTTATAGCTAATTAATATTTTAATTTAGTTTTATATTTTAATTTATTTTAAATTTATAGCTCCATACTATTGCCTTGTTTTGGCTCCTTGTAACACTGACTGCTTTAGGGTTTATTTCTTTGACTTATCACACCAATAAATGTGGAGTAGAAGGACCTTCCAGAAACTGTATCTGTGTCTCTCTCCTTGTCTCTGGACTATTGTTTTCACATAGTTCCAATTTTGCATAGCAACACAGAGCATTTCTATGGCCCTTAGTTTTGTTATTTCAACACAAATCTTTTAACATGATGTAAACCCCGAGCCCTAAGGAAAAAGCTACGTGTCCACCAGTGTGTTACAGTTCTTATGTTTATATTAATAATTTTTATGCAATGTGATGCATCTTCTGACTGCATGGGTTGAACATTTAAATTCATTAGTGTGTTGCTGACGGACTCATACAAAATTTATATTGTGATACAGTCTTTATTTCACCTTCATTTCTCCGACATTTTTGTTGTATTGTTTCTTACTGTTCCACAAGAGGGAACCTGAAGAGACAGAACCCTCGGTGGAAGTACAGGGTCACCAATCCACCTTCAGAATTTCTGACCCAGAATTTTTCCTGTCAAAAAAAAAAATGCAGGGACAAAAATGGAATGAAGGAAAGGCTATCCAGTGATCAGTCCATCTCAGGATCTATGTCATGGGGGGCACCAAAGCCTGATACTATCACTGATGCAATGTTATGCTTGCAGACAGGAGCCTAGCATGTCTGTCCTCTGAGAGGCTCTACCAGCACCTGACTGAGATAGATGCTGACACTTATGGCCAACCACTGAACTGAGGTCAGGAGCCCTATGGAAGAGTTAGGGGAAGGACTGGAGGAGCTGAAGGGGATGACAACCCCATAGGAAGAACAACAGTGTCAACTAACCCAGACACCTGGGAGCTCTGATAGACTGAGTCACCATCCAAAGAGCATACATGGGCTTGTCTGTAGTCTCTGGTATATATGTACCAGAGGACTGCTGCATCTGGCATCTGTGGGACAGGATGTGATTAATCTTGCCTTGGTGACCCAGGGAAGGGGGATGCCTAAGACAGGAAGATGTAGGGCAGCTTCAGATGCAAAGGGTGGGATGAATGAGATGAAGAATTCCAGGATGGGGGTGAGGGGAAATATCTGGAATATAAATAAATAAGATAGCAAATAATGAAAAAAACAAAACGCTTGCATTGTTTGGAGTGAAATCTTTGTGAATAATTTTGTCCTAGCTCCCATGTTAATAATCATGGATCTCTTCTTACTGGAAATATTTTTCTTTTTGTGGACCAGTTTAAGAAAATTTGACTCTATTTCCCCTTGGTATAGTTGATATCATCATCGTCATCGTCATCATCATCATCATCATCATGATCAACTTGTGGTTTCAAAATATAATTCTAACTTTCATTATTAGCCCTTTTTCTCTATTGTTGGTCATTTTACCACCTTCTTTTAGAGCTGGTAACTTTTTACACAAATACAGACATAAATTTTGCTTATGAAATGCTTGATTTTAAAAAGAAATAAAACAATTCATGTCAGTACGTTATAGTTTTAAGGTGGAATGTAGTTAATATACCTTGAAAGTGGTGGTAGATTTTGAACATATTTTTATGAATTACTAGACTGACATGGGATAGCAGTCATTCTAAAAGTTTGCCTTATTTTCTATTTGCTAAATGCTCATTGTATCAAAACTCCTCTCTATCAGTTATTTGACAATCATAGGTTGATGCAGCTCCTGTACTTATTTAGAGAAGCTCCTTCTGCAGTAGGTGTATTAGTGCAGAGACTAACAACTGGTCAAAGTACCGAGAAGAAGGATTGGTGAGTGCTCATCCCTGAATAGTAAATCTATTTACACTCATTCCTAACCTAATGAGAGAGTATTTAAAACACATTACATATCTTTGTACATTGTCTAACAATCAGTTTACTTAAAAAAGATTATTAGTGATTCTATGAGAGAAATTATTTTATCAGTAAGTATATATTAAAATTTTCAAAATAGCAAAAACTCTTTGAAGTTAAACATTAAGAAAATGCTAATTTCAAGCACAGTGAGAAAAATTTCAATGTTTCCATGATATTTGTAGAACATGATTTTAATATTTTAACTGTTAATATTCAACAGACAGAATAAGTAATTTAAGATATATTTCATTGTTATGTCTCCCTTTTCATTTCTGATGTTATTAATTTAGAACTGTCTGCATGCCCTCTGGTAAGTCTGGTTAAAGGTTTATCTCTCTTTTTGATTTTCTCAAAGAACCAGCTCCTGGTTTTGTTGATTCTTTGTATTTTGGTTTTGTTTCCACTTGGGTGACTTCAGCCCTGAGTTTGATTATTTCCTGCTGTCTATTCCTCTTGGGTGAATTTGCTTCCTTTTGTTCTAGAACGTTTAGGTGTGCTGTCAAGCTGCTAGTGTGTGCTCACTCCAGTTTCTTTTTTAGAGGCACTTAGAGCTATGAGTTTTCCTCTTCCACTACTTTTCATTGTGTCCCATAAGTTTTGGTATGATGTGTCTTCATTTTCATTAAATTCTAAAAAGCCTTTAATTTCTCTATTTCTTCTTTGACCAAGTTATCATTAAGTAGAGTGTTGTTCAGCTACCATATGTGTGGAGCTTTGGGCTATGCAAAGACAGCCTGGTTTCCAGTTGTGGTTAGATGTTGAACCCCGGGACCCAGTGGTAATAATTCACCTGCATGGGACAGAGGAGTTCTCTCATGTCTACTTGACCCTGGCTCCTGTCGAAGTTACTGCCCCCTCATCCCCCACAAGAGAAGCATGGTTAGTAGCCACATAGGCAATGTCCCAAGCTTCTGACCTTCATGCTAGACTCCTCCCCAGTTACCTAGCAACAGTAAAGATAGCAGCATACTTTAAGAGGGGCTGTTTGGCCCCACCTTGCTCTCTTATGCCTCTTACTCCTCTTGTTCTCTTACTCCTCTTACTCCTCTTGCTCTCTTGCTCTCCTCTCCTCTCCTCTCTCCTCTCCTCTCCTCTCCTCTCCTCTCCTCTCCTCTCCTCTCCTCTCCTCTCCTCTCCTCTCCTCTCCTCTCCTCTCCTCTCCTCTCCTCTCCTCCCCTCCCCTCCCCTCCCCTCCCCTCCCCTCCCCTCCCCTCCCCTCCCCTCCCCTCCCCTCCCCTCCCCTCCCCTCCCCTCCTCTCTTTCTCTCTAGCATTTCTTCTCTCTCTCCCTTTCCCCTTTGTCTCCTCTTGGCCATGGCCAGTTTCTCTCTCTTTTAACTTTTCTCTTTCCCCTTGCCTTTCTACAATAAAGCTCTAAAACCATAGACTATCTCTGACCATCAAGGCCCACTCGCCTATGTGGGAACCTCTCTCCCTAAGCCCTCTCTCCCATAACCCCAGGGCAAAAGGGTGTTGCCCTGGCCCCGGAAGGGGGCTGCCCCTTGTCCACCCCCTTCAAGTGGGGTCAGTGACTTAGATGCCCACCCGGAGCCAAGTGGAAAGCATCTGACAGCCCTCCCCTGTCTACTTGCTCAGAGGATAGGAGGAACTCTGGCTGGGTGCCTCTGGCCGGGTGCGGGCTATCCTCCCTCCCCCCTCTTTTCCCCTGCCCCTTTTAGTTCCCACACTTATGTATGTGTACTTTCCTTTGTTTTTTGTTGGTATGTAAGACCAGCCTTAGTCCGTGGTGATCTAGTTAGGAGCATGGGATTATTTAAATCTTCTTGTATCTGTTGAGGACTGTTTTGTGACCAATTATGGTCAATTTGGAGAAGGTACCAGGAGAAGCTGAGAAGAATGGATATTCTTTTGCTTTAGGATGAAATGTTCTATAAATATCTGTTAGGTCCATTTGGTCTATAACTTCTGTTAGTTTTACTGTGTCTCTGTTTAAGATTCCATGATCTGTCCATTGCTGAGAGTGGAGTGCTGAAGTTTCCCACTAGTATATGTGTTTTGAGCTTCAGTAAAGTAAAGTTTCCTTTATGAATGTGGGCACCCTTGTATTTGGAGCATAGGTATTCAGAATTGAGAGTTCATCTTGGCAGATATTTCCTTTGACCAGTATGAAATGTCCTTCCTTATATTTTTTGATAACTTTTAGTGGAATGATTTTTTATTAGATATTAGAATGGCTACCTCAGCTGGTTTCTTGGTACCATTTGCTTGGAAATTTGTTTTCACATCTTTTACTCTGAGGTAATGTCCATCTTTGTCACTGAGGTATGTTTGCTGTATGCAGCAAAATGCTGGGTCCTGTTTACATGTCCACTCTGTTAGTCTATGTCTTTTTATTGGAGAATTCAGTCCATTGATGTTAAGGAAAAGTGACTTCCTGTTATTTTTATTTTATTTTATTTTGGGTTTGTTGAAAGATTACTTTCTTGATTTTTCTAGGGTGTAGTTCCCCCTCCTTGTGTTGGTGTTTTCCATCTATTATCCTTTGAAGGGATGGATTTGTGAAAAGATATTGTGTAAATTTGGTTTTGTCAAGGATTATCTTGTTTTCTCTGTCTATGGTACATGAGAGTTTTGCTGGGTATAGTAGCCTGGACTGACATTTGTGCTCTCTTAGCGTCTGTATGACATCTGCCCAGGATCTTCTAGCTTTCAGTTGACTCTGGTGAGAAGCCTGGTGTAAATCTGGTAGGTCTGCCTTTATATGTTACTTGACCTCCTTCCCTTACTACCTTTAGTATTCTTTGTTTACTGTATTTGGTGTTTTGATTATTATATGGCAGGAGGAATTTCTTTTCTGGTCTAGTCTATTTGGAGTTCTGTAGGCTTCTTGTATGTTCATGGGCATCTCTTTCTTTAGGTTAGGGATGTTTCCTTCTATAATTTTGTTGAAGATATTTTCTGGCCCTTTAGGTTGCAAATCTTTGCACTCTTCTATCTATACCTATTATCCTTAAGTTTGGTCTTCTCATCCTGTCCTGAATTTCCTGGATATTTTGGGTTAGGAGCTTTTTGCTTTTTTGCATTTTCTTTGACTGTTGTGTCAATATTTTCTATGGTATCTTCTGCACCTGAGATTCTCTCTTCTATCTCTTGTATTCAGTTGACAATTCTTGCATCTATGACTCCTGATCTCTTTCCTAGGTTTTCTAACTTCAGAGTTGTCTCCCTTTGTGATTTCTTTATTGTTTCTATTTCCACTTTTAGATCTTGGATGGTTTTGTTCATTTCCTTTGCTTGTTTGATTGTGTTTTCCTGCAATTCTTTAAGGAATTTTTGTGTTTCCTCTTTAAAGGCTTCTACCTGTTTACCTGTGTTCTCCTGAATTTCTTTAAGGGAGTTATTTATGTCTTTCTTAATGTTCTCTATCATCATCATGAGAAGTGATTTTAGATCCAAATCTTGTTTTTCCAGTGTGAGGTATGATGATATATCCAGGACTTCCTATGGTGGGAGAATTAGGTTCTGATGATGCCAATTAACCTTGGTTTTTGTTGCTTATATTCTTATGCTTGCCTCCTACCATCTGATTATCTCTAGTGTTACCTGCCCTCACTATATCTCACTATTTCTGTGATCCTGGTTGTGTGAGAACTCCTCAGAGTTCAGCTGTTTCTGTGATCCTGTGATTCTGGTATCCTGTGATCCTCAGATCTTATATGTGTCAGAGATCCTGGAAGTCAAATTGTCTCTGGGACCCTGAGATCCTCCTGTGACCAGGCTCCTGGGATCCTGGGATCCTGAGATCCTGGGATCCTGGGCATGTTAGAGTACCTGGGAGTGGAGCTTCTTCTGGGTGTTGTGAAACTGGCTGTGGAGTTTGCACCCAAGGTCTGATCAGGGCACAGGCCCAGACTGGAAGGCCCTATTTCCTTTTAATGTTTCTCTTTCCTCTTTTATTTTATCTTTACCTGATGTAGTTTTGGTGCTGATACTTTTCTGTCTACTTTCTTGGGAATAAGCAAATTATGTTCTTAGATCAGAGTTGAAGCCCTCAGTTTTCCAGATATTTTTCTCATGGACATTACTTTAGAAAGGTTTTCTTTCTTGCCCCTTGATTTGTCTTCTCACCCTTTAGTCTTGGGTGCACATTAATAGTGGTTAAAAAACATTTTTTTAGATATTTTCTTTATTTAAATTTCAAATGTTATCCCCTTTCCTCATTTCCCCTCTGAACCCCCCCCCCCCCACATACCATCCCCCTCCCCCTGCTCTCTAACACACCCACTCCTGCTTCCCTGTTCTGGCCTTCCCCTACACTGGGGCATGGAATATTCACAGGACCAAGGGCCACTTCTCTCATTGATGTCCCACAAGGGCATCCTCTACTACATATGCAACTGGAGCCATGAGTCCCTCCATGTGTACTCTTTAGTTGGTGGTTTAGTCCCTGTGAGCTCTCAAGGTACAGGTTGGTTCCTACTGTTGTTCCTCCTATGGGGCTGCAAACCCCTTTTGCTCCTTGGGTCCTTTCTCTAGCTCCTCCATTTGGGGACCCTATGCTCAGTCCCATGGATGGCTGTGAACATCCACTTCTGTATTTGTCAGGCACTGGCAAAGCCTCTCAGGAGATAGCTATATCAGTCTCCTGTTAGGAAGCACTTTTTGGCATCTACAATAGTGCCTGAGTTTGGTAGCTGTTAACTTTTTATGCAAGCTTTTCATGCCCCCTTGTGCAGTCCTTGAATCTGACACTTTACACACTACCAATGATTAACTAATAAGGAGAGGCCATCCCAACTCCTTATGTTATGGTTTTGGATGCATACTACCTTGGTACTGCATACCAAATGGTACATTTGTCTTCATACTGTGCATACCAATCATCTTATTGTACATGGTATGCTGCTCAGCTCTCCAAGAGCCCTTACTGGGAAAGGAGATAAAATTTGAACTGTAAATAAATATAATAACCAATAAAAATAGAAAGTAGAGTGAACCCTGTTCCAGCATTCAAACTAAAAGGTTCTAACTCCTGGGTCATGAACAGAAAAGAATAACCTAAAAGCTATAGCCCAGGGTTTTGAGCAAACATCACTGTCTCATCGAAAACCAAGCATTCTGCTTGCTGAAGCCCAGGTCATTAATTTGCAGATATCTATATTGTTTTCAACCAGACACATGATTCTGAGCCTCAGCTTTGTCTTTTATTTATCAGATTGATTTTAAAAAATATCTTGAGCTCAGTCTTAATAAAATCCAATCTTCAGCATTTTATTGAATGACAGGTAGATGTAAGAATTGAATTAGATAGTGTCTCTGAATTTGTATTATAATGTAGTGCTTATTTGGTCCCAGTTAAATGTCAGTTGGTGTCAACACAAATAGAGTCAGCTATATAATGGTCCCTAGGGCTCAGCTTCAGTGGATATTCAGCTCATGTTCAGGGATAAAGCATGATTTAAGTCATATTTTGTACACCTTTGACTACCTTTTTTTTTCTTTTTTCTTTTCGGTTTTTCAAGACAGGGTTTCTCTGTGTAGCTCTGTCTATCCTGAAACTCACTCTGTAGACCAGGCCAGGCTGGCCTCGAACTCAGTATTCTGCCTGTCTCTGCCTCCCAAGTGCTGGGATGAAAGGTGTGTACCACCACTGCCCTGCCACCTAGGACTACTTTATTTGAACATTTAATTTTGATATATGTATATTATGGTTTAGGTATGGAGTTACCTTGAGGTAAGCTCATGTGTTCAGAGCTAGGTTCCCAAGTAGGGGCTATTGCTGTAAAAATTCTAGAAATTTTAAGAAGTAGGTCCTATATGGAAATTATATGTCACATGGGAGCATATTCATAGGACAGAATCTTGCAGTATTCTCACTTTCTTGCCTTCTCTTTATGTCCTTTCTCTTCAATGAGGCATTAGAGCTTCCCCAATACATGGGACCAAGGAGGGATGACTGTGCCCTCTGAAAGAATGTGCTAAAGAGATAGCCACCTCCCTGAAGTCATCCCCTCTGATAGGGATCAGAAAACTAACTATGACAATGTGTACTGGTAGTTTTTTGTTGGTGATGGTGATGCTGTAAAGTCCTTGTCTCCATGTGATAGGGTTCAGTACATACCCTTGCTAAGCTAGTGTCATCATTTTCTTACCTATTTAATATTTTGCTTTCGTTTTTATTTCATTCTGACCTAGTAGCATGATGCAAATCAATCAGTGTAATTTGTAACATGTACTAAAAATAAGTAGTAAAATCATTTAAGTGAAGAAAAATCACAATGCAGAAAGGTTTCCAATATCAACCCTCTGTCTTGCTCAATATTTTGGTCAAGTTACAGTATAAGAAAAGTACAGTTCATACTCTCAAGTGCCTTCATCTGTCTTTCTTTCACCCTGATTTTCTTTCCTTCCAAAATGACCTTGTGGGACATACTGTCCAACCATCGAGCAGTGCCCCTACCCTCTAGAACCAAAGAAAGCCTGCCCATCAGACCTTAAGGTTGGTTCATGTATGGACCATTCATGAGTATGATAGAAGGGGGCTTGTAACTTGCATGTATTAAGAACTTAGAAATAAGTTTGTCTTCACCAGAACAAATTAAACTTAAACATCATAGTAGAACATATAGCATGATAGCTTAAATACCATGTAGTTCAGAAGGAAGACATTCAAGACTTATAATTATTACATGGTTCCAAGAACAATAAAACATGTGCAATTGTTTTTCAAAATATGTTGCTCACATGATGAAAATGAAGTCATAATTCAAAAAAGTTGGTGTTCTAGATTATACAGTAATATTCTGTATGCCAAGAAAGATGAAGAAGGAAAAGAAGGAGATCTCTTCCTAATAAGGAAACCAACTTTTCCCTTTCTCTTCTAAGTGCTTTGCAACCACTGTGTGGCAAAGCAGGGGAAAGCATGGCACTCAGTAAACAGTACAGCATGTGCATAGGCAGGACATAATTTATTTAGAGATGAAAAAAATGGAGTTGTTGATATTGCATGTCTGTTACACATTATTCCAATGTTTGGGTCCACATTCTAGAATTTAGTTATGGAAGGATCCAGTGTATGCCGAACATTGGATGTGGGGTTCTCAGCTATGCATCTGAATTATAGTTAAGGAACAGGTTTCTCATTTGGGATGCTATTTATTTCCTGTTCGTAGGCAGAATTTTGGCATGTAATCTAACTGTACTCAAGTGGCTAAGCATGTTGATGCTTAATGTGCTGAGGTCTGGCAAGACCGGAACAACTCTTGTGTTTAAATTTTAAAAAACACAAAAGTTGGATTTCTCTATGTCTTATTTTTTTTAATAATGAAAAGGCTCTAAAACCTAAAGAAAAAGGATAGAAAAGACTCTTATGACACATGTTCTTTGGGATAGAGTAAAGAATATCCAGTGTTAATCTTGTCTCCAAGACTATGACATAGAGGGTAGCCACACAACCTTGTGCTGATACAGCACTCAGGAAGATTCCAGTTGCTTGTATGTGACAGCAGGGCCATTTTCATTCTCATCTGCTACAGAATTGGCTGTACTTTATGCAGCCCTGTTGCCATTCCTATGCTGACAAATTTACACAATTAAATGGACTCCATTTCCTGACTTCCTCTCTGAGTCGTGCCAGGCCTTTGCCATCTGACCCATGGGATGAAATGGCCCATGCTAGAATAGGTCTTACTTTTCTTCCTCCTCTTTTTTTCCTCCAGAACCCCAATTCAGTCAGTCATCACAGTTATTTTGTTAATGGTTAAGTAAAAAATTTGAAGTCACTTCTCTCTCTGTGCTAGTAGAATTTCCAAAAACCAACAGGGAGCCTGCACCACAGGCTCCAAGTATGAAAGCCTCAGTGTAGCAGAATCCATAAGCAAGGGCGAGTTTTGACTTAAATTAAATTTTATGGCTCAAGAAATACTTTGCTTGGTTTTCACCACCATTAAAAATCAAAGAATATAATTCCAGATTCGGTTTGCACAAAGGCTTACTTTGAATTGACATGGCTTTCTATTAGTGTCGTGGAACCATTTGCATCTACGTGATGATTTGTAGTGAAAGAGGCTGTAAAAGATAGGATCAATTTTCTATTAAAAGTACAAAATCCAGGGGAGCGAGATATCATAGGGGCTTTGCCTATTTGTCATTCAGGAACACTTGACAGTTTTACATTAGCTGCGGAAGACACCAACTGGTGTACTGCTGTTCTCACACGCAAGCAAACCTTATACACATTAATGTATGGTGTGAGTGTAGACAGATGTAAGTAAAGACACAAAAATATAAGCAAGGCACAAAACCACAAGCCTCTCATATTGACATAGCCATAGTGAAGCACATCTTCTAGAAGGAAGGAAACTAACTTAATGATACACCCAGAGTTGACCAAGGCAGCAGCTTACAAAACAATATGAAGGTTTAAGTATATGTAAGTTAAGATACTTGGAGCTCTGGAAGCACCTAGACACAGAAAGATGAAAATATATAAATATATAAACTGAGAGAGAGAGAGAGAGAGACAGAGAGAGAGAGAGAGAGAGAGAGAGAGAGAGAGAGAGAGAGAGGAGGGAGGGTTGGGGCACACTAGCCCACAGACAAACAGAGAGCAACAAATAAGATGATGTCCATAAAGAGCAAAAATGAGGTTGCTCAGCAGCAGATGTGCCCAAAGTGAGTAGCACTTTCTCTTTTTCTGCACACACGTTTTTATAATTTTGACCCTCACTGCTTCAATTTTTCCCACTCTGTCATCTACTAAAGAGTCTAACATAAATAGTTGACTGGTCACATTCCCTAACAATGAACTGCCATCTCCTCTGTGTCACTTTAGAAATGCCATCTGTCACTTGAGGATTTTTTATTCTTGCACTTTGGGGGTTTTAATTGGTGTTCCATATTATCTTGCAGCTATAGGAGCAATACATAGCTCTATGTTTATTTTTTCAATAATTTTAACATAGTTTCTCTGAGTCAACAATCTCCATGAGTTCTAGAACATACCACATATATATTCTTGTCTGGATGTTCTAACTATGGCTCCATGTGGTAGCACTTAAGACACTTTACACTCATTGTGAGGTATCTAATCCATGTTTCTTCAGGGAGGGACTCCCCAGGGATATCTTCTGTCCCATTCAGGATGCTGAACTCCAGGATGACTTGGAATTGCTTGAAACCATGAACTATGAAGCACTGATTTTGCCTTATAAGCCCTACAAAACATAATTACTCCCTAATATCTTTCCTTAAAAATTGGTTCTATTTCAGATTTGTTTAAATTATGGTCAGTGATCCTTGCACACACCTAGTCTCCCATGCTGGGGTGCCTGGTATATGCTTCCCTCTTCTATCTATTTGGGACGTTGAAATCAACTATTATATTGCTTCAATGAACAGAAGACAAATGTTTCTCTCCTTACTACTGAACATTGCGCTGTTCCAGGTCTCGCAACATGCATTCAAGTGCATGTATGCATAGTAGAATCCATCACTGAGAGAGACAATCCCCACCTTGTCATTTCCATGGCACAATCTTTAAATACACAACAGTGTCCAGAATAGAGCTCAAACTTATCCAAATGCCAGCAGAAAGTTCTACACTTATCAACTTTATCTACCGTTTTTTAAACTCCAGTTTGCTTTTTATTTCCATGGAACTGCATCACATCTCTGACCACCAGTAAGATTCCCTTTGCCTGTATGCCTTATTTTTCTGTTGTGTATAGGAAATAAACATGCATGGTTCCCAATTCAGTTCTAAAGGCTTCCACAATCTGCCATGGTAAATTAAATATTGTCATACAGCTTCAGTATGAGGCTCTAGAATATTGCTTGTTTTGTGGTTTACATAGTCATGTGCAGCTTTCTAGCCATTTGATTGAGGCTTCAGGAAAAGGACACTGTATCTTACACATCATTACCTATCTACAGCAATTTTGTATATTCAGAAAGACTGCCAGAGAAAGGGCATTGCTTAGTTATTGAGAGTTTGCTTTTGTATTTGTCACATGAGGAATAACCTAGACCACAGACTTGAAGATACGCTTTGATGGAGCCGTAGTACATCTTATGCAGCTGATTAGGATGCAGTGTTTAATTTTTCATTTAATGTGCTCGTGTGTGTGTGTGTGTGTGTGTTCACGTGTGTATGTCCATGAGTTGTTGCACATGTACAATGCCTGTTATGAGTGGATGTATGTACAGGTATTTGTGTGCAAATGTGGGTGTGCACACACTTTGACATGCATATAGATAGAAGAGGACAACTGCAAACATGAAACTTTCCCCTCTACCTTGTTTGAAATTTGATCTCCTAATTGGGTCTCTGTTGTGCATGCCAACTAGGTTAACATGTCTGAACTGCATCTCCTGTCTCTGTCCCATATCACACCATGGGGCCAATAGATTGTGAATGCTTGTGCTGTGTGTCTGGTTTCAGGTGGGTTGTGACGATTATAATTCAGTTCATGCTAGAGTTGCTTGTGTTTTACCCAGTGAGCCATCCTTTCTGCCGATTTTATTGCATTTCTACAAGTCTGAAGATACGTCACAATTTTCCCAGTGAGAAATCAGTAATCCAGAGAAATTATGAACTGACCAGTCTCTATTTCTTTTTTCTCCTGACTTGCTTTTGGCCCAAAGAAAACCTTGCTCTTTCATTTCAGTGGGGCTGAAAAGGTGCTTCTAATTCTCATCAAATTCTACACAGACACATCTCTCCCTTGCAGAATTTTTATTGTTATTATTTACTTTAGGTTTTAAGACATTACATTAAGACCAAATTGGCTGGCGTACCAGTTCTGAACAAATGTATCTGACCACAGAACTGATCTCTCAGGGAGCATCACAAGCAGACATGCATTGGGAAAGCGATGGCTCACTAAAATGCAGTCCTCGGATGACTTCTGCTCTTTTCTGTTTTTAAGAGAACATTCCCCATTACCGCGTTTTACCTGGGCATATGTACCATGACCTTATTAGACATTCTGTGACCTAGTTTCAGATGGAAGTGGTTAGCTCAGAACATCTGGAAGTCCTGGCATTCCTCTACCCTGTGCGTTTCTTTCTGTTATAAGCAGAGAAAAGAGAAATAGAATGCTTGTTTGCCACTCTTGCCTTGTTTCCCCCAATGACCAGGCACATGGTTTAATAATTCACAGGAAGAAAAGCCCTGGTTTGAGCCTATAGCATTTCACTCTTGCTGCCTGTCTGGGCACTCTGTTTCCTGCAATGTATGGTATAGGCTGTGATGTAGCAATGCCTACACCTTCTGTGCCCCTAGGATGTGTTTATTTATTTTTGTCTCCTGCTGAGAGCAGCAGCATGACATTCCCAGATCCCCCTGGTAATTTCCGGGCCTCAGTGATTCCTGCTTCTGCTGGCCTGTTTCACAGCTGGTGGCCCTGCCTCTGACCTGGATTTCCTCTCCCTAGCTCAAAGGACATAAGAGCTCTGAAGATGCATGAGTCTGACAAGAATAAAATCAACAGCCTTTTTAAGCAACACATGCAACACATGCACACACACACACACACACACACACACACACACACACACACACACACACACAAGCTCACAGTCCACTGGTACATTTGTAGAGCTGGGAAGGACAGTTCTAAATCTCCAAATGTCTCTTATGCTTCTGAGTTCAGACAAGTTAAAACTGCATCCCTACCTGTCCTTATGTGCAAAGCAGTGATATCATCTATTACCAGGACCACTGGAGGACAAAGAGAGCCAGGCTTTTAGCGGTACCCCGTGATGCTTATTGTGTTTCCAGTACCAGTTGTTTCCCACTTACTCTTTTTATTGTTTTCTTGGTAGATTTACATTCTTATAAGAAAATTGAGTGGAATTTTTCCGGGGAAATTAATCATAGACATAAGAGAAGGTTTCCAGTGACATGCTTTAGGCGATATTTTAATTATTTCTAAGAGAAGAGAAAAAAAAAGCACTCTTTGTAGATGAAGAAACCGAGTTTCAGATAAATATATTGTAGTTCAAGTTTATAACCTTAAATGATGACTAAGTATACTAAATAAGGTTTAGTTTTTAATTAAAATTTTCATATTAGTTTAGAACTTCACACAGGGATACTGTATTTACATCAATTTTACCTCCTTTCTTACTGCGAATCCTCACATATCTATGCTTAATTCCTGATCTCTGTTCTTTATTTATGTATACTTTACACAGCGGAATGTATGAGTGGATTCAATTCAGGTGTTTCATTCTTGTAAACTCTCTAGTTTTGTTTTTGAATAACTCAAATAATAATAATAATAATAATAATAATAATAATAATAATAATAATAATAAATTATTAATAGATATATTATGAATACATATTATTTATATAAATATAACATAGTAATAATAATAATAATAATTAGCTTGTTTAAGACTTATATACCCATTCTTTGTTGTTGTTGTTGTTATTTTATTTACATTTCAAATGTTATTCCCCTTCCTGGCTTCCCCTCTGCAAACACCCTATCCCATTCCCCCTCTCCCCTGCTTCTATGAGGGAGCTCCCTCAACCACCTACCCACTCCTGCCTCATCTCCCTAGCATTCTCCTATGCTGGGGCATCAAGTCTCCACAAGACCAAGGGCCTCCCCTACTGTTGATGCCAGATAAGGCAGCTGGAGCCATGGGCCCTTCCATATGTACTCTTTGGTTGGTGGTTTTGTCCCTGGGAGTTCAGGGAGGGGGGCCTCTGGTTGGTTGATATTGTTCTTCCTGTGGGGTTGCAAATCTCTTCAGCTCCTTCAGTCCTTCCCAGAAGTCCTCCAATTTGGTCCCTGTGCTTCCTCTGATGGTTGAGTGTGAGTATCTGCATCCGTATTGGTCAGGCTCTGGCAGAGCCTTTCAGGGGACAGCTATAACAGGCTCCTGCCAGGAATGACTTCAGCAATAGTGTCTGGGTTTGGTGTATTCAGATGGGATGGATACCTAGGTGGGGCAGTCTCTGGATGGCCATTATTATTATTATTATTATTATTATTATTATTAATTATCATCACCTTATTTGAGTCTTGTATACCCATCCTATGATACAAGAAACATATGGGTCATACCTATAAATATTTTTGTCTCTTTTTTCTTGTTTTTTTTTTTTTTGACAGTTTCATACATACATTCAATGCATTGGTGATATATTCACCCTCATTACCTCAGTTAGCTCCATTCTTTCCCTTTGAATCTCTTCCTTTTCCCATTTAGTAGATGTACTATTAAAGACAATGACACCCATCCCAAGGCAACTATTAATAGTCAGCAGCTCCTGAGGATCTAGAGCCCCATAACACCCCCTCTATCCCTAATGGAGTATAGAAGGGCCCAATCTTGCTTAGGTACCTATTGCCATTGTGAGTTCAGGACTGCACTGGCCATATCATACCTACATAGCATTTTTTCAAAGCATACCTCCTATGTTCTAGTTCTTCTATTCCCTTTATCTCATTTTCTGTGATATTTCCTGGGTCTTAGGTGAGTGAGTACTAAGCCATTGTCAACATTTTAGTGAGATGAAATGTTCTTCATTAACCATCACCTCAACAAAAAGAGGCTAAGATAAGAGCTGTTCTGGAATAAAAGCAAGAATTTAGAAGGAAGTTTGGTAATATACCCATTGAATGAAACAAGAATTATTTGTTCCCCTTGTATACTAATGACCTTCCTAGCCATAAGTTCTTGGCCAGAATTATATATCAGGTATATATATTCACTCCAATGGGACATGGTCTCCAATGCAGTCACAATTTTAAATAAGCAGCCATTTGCTTATTCCAAATATTGTTATGCCATGCTTTCTTTTAAATTCTCATTTTGTATTTTTTTTTTTTTTTTTTTTTTTTGGTTTTTCGAGACAGGGTTTCTCTGTATAGCCCTGGCTGTCCTGGAACTCACTTTGTAGACCAGGCTGGCCTCGAACTCAGAAATCCACCTGCCTCTGCCTCCCCAGTGCTAGGATTAAAGGCGTACGCCACCACGCCCAGCATTTTGTATTATTTTCCTGAGCCAATGTAGAAATTTTAGAATGGTTATTTTAACTTATTTGCCAGGCAGTTCATTTGTGTACTTCTTTAATACTTAGTTTCTTTGATCCATTGAAGGATCCCCTTGACTGTATCTATATGATTTTCTTATAACCATATGTTGATATGCAAGTTTGTGATCAAAGTCATAATCAGATCCAGGTCATGCGTCTTACCTTGTACTAGGAAGGACACTTGCTGTCAGTTCAGGTAGCTTCTTAGGCCCTGAATACCTTAGTGATGGATACGCCTTTCTTTTTCTTTCATTTTTTTTATTAGATATTTTCTTCATTTACATTTCAAATGCTATCCCTAAAGCCCCATATACCCTCCCTCCACCCTGCTCCCCAACCCACCCACTCCTGCTTCCTGGCCCTGGCATTCCCCTGTACTGGAGCATATGATCTTCACAAGACCAAGGGCCTCTCCTCCCATTGATGGATGACTAGGCCATCCTCTGCTACATATGCAACTAGAGACACAGCTCTGGGGGGGGGTGGTACTGGTTAGTTCATATTGTTGTTCCTATAGGGTTGCAGACCCCTATAGCTCCTTGGGTACTTTCTCTAGCTCCTTCATTAGGGGTCCTATGTTCCAGCCAATAGATGACTGTGAGCATCCACTTCTGTATTTGCCAGGCACTGGCATAGCCTCACAAGAGAGAACTATATCAGAGTCCTGTCAGCAATTTTTTTCTGGCATATGCAATAGTGTCTGGGTTTGGTGGTTGGGATATGCCTTTTTTAAGATGTGCAAATCATTTCCTCATTAGGACTTACAAATTTCTCATTTGGGTAGAAACCATAATCTCTTGCTCACTTTAATGTCTTACTAATGTGACATTGTTCCCTGTAGCAGCTGTGTACCAACTAGATATTACATTCTATGTATTCTCAAGTCCACATCCAATCAGTGTCCCAACTTGGGCTAGACAATAATTGATCCTTGGGGAATGTGAACAGTTAGACTGTTGAACATAAATATCAATATCCTCTTCTTCTCTCCAGTAGAAAACAGGAGCTACAAGCTTCACCAACCCCCACTCCCATTTTTCCCCTAACATTGTGATAACTGTTAGAAGAGATGGTAACCAATGGCTGCTAGGTCTTTAGATATTTTCTTACCATCATTGATGAAAGACTGGCTTATGCTCATCTGTGATAAAGGAGCCTCTTTTTTATTCAGAAATTTAATCTTTACTTTATTATTTATGTGTGTACATTTATGGCATGTGTGTGTGTGTGTGTGTATGTGTGTGTGGTGTACAAGCCATGGCATGTGTGCTGTTCAGAGAACAACTAAGGGGAGTTCATTTTCTTCTTCTACCACGTGAATCCATGGGTAAAAATGCTGTAATACTTGGGTCCAAATGGTTTTAATTGCTGAGCCATCATGCTGACTAGGGTGCAGGTGCATCCTAACTGGTACCTGAATAGCTGACAAAGAGAACTGCTTTAGAATTAGTGTCTCTGCTGAAGGAAAAAGGCTGGTGTCTCATAGCTCCTTGGCTTGCATTTCAGATATAGCTATTCATTGTATTTTGAAATGGCTAAAATGCCTTTTCATATAAGAGAATTATAATCCCATAACTAGTCCTTCAACTACCTTTGTCTTATGATTTTCAGAGTTTATAATGAAAATGTTTTTATTTAGATATTGGATTAGATAATACAGGATTTTTAAAATTGATTTTGATCATTAAGGATATATTCAACAGGTAAGTTAAGTCTCCCCGCTGTAAAGTAGAGTTCAAGACATCTGACTTAGACATGTAAAAAAATTAAAAAGTTTTTATAGCTTAGAAGTTGGGGAGTGGCAGAGGGGAGACTTGGTGGTCAAGTAGGGTTACAAAAGCAGACCTAAACATAGCAAGGAGGTCATAACAACCTCCTGAAACAAAGATACAGTTGCAAGGCAGTATAAGTGATAATAACAAAGTAGTCATAACAATGGGGTCATAAGGATTTTTTAAAGCATATAAATGGTTATAGTTTCTTGGGACAAGATCTACAGAACCATTTTTGTTAAGGTTATAGGTGGGGCAAACATAATTCTTGTGAAACAGATTTAATCACACAAAAGGAATGAACCTTGTTTATCTTTGCTGTATGATGGCTTTCAAGCCCGAGATAGAGGCAGGTTGGTTTATCAATTTTAAGTGCATGTTGCTGGTAGCGTGTGACGGGCAGTACAATTTGGACTCCAAGAATAATTAAAAAATAATAAAAATGATAGTAAACTGGAGCAATTGTAGTGGGGGTGCATCTGGAAGAAGTAAGGAAGGAACTGAGATTAATATGATTTGAAAAATTACATGAACTTCTTAAAGAATTAATAATAATATATTAAAAGCTAAATGTCTTTTATAGGCAGAAAAAAATGAGAAAATAAATACTGTCCCTTGGGGGGAAAGCAGCTAATTCAATTTTCAGCTCAAAATTTTAACGAATGAATTTAAGAAAAAAATGTACTTCTGTGTTTTTAAGAAGAGTTTTGCCGCAAACTTTATATGCCCCAATATAGGGGAATGCCAGGGCCAAAAGAATGGGAATGGGTGGGTAGGGAAGTGGGGGGCGCTATGGGGGACTTTTGGGATAGCATTGGAAATGTAACTGAGGAAAATATGTAATAAAAATATTAAAAATTAAAAAAAAAGAAGAGTTTTGCCTATGCACGCAATTTTATTCTACAGAACATGAAAAGACAAGAATTCAGAGCTATATATGATTTTATAAAATTAATATTTTCCCTAGAATATTAAGTCAAGTTTAAATGGCAAACTCAGGTCATTACCTGCATACATACAGCAGTATAGAATATGGTGTTTATTGCTACAAACAAATAGAACTTCCTTGATTTACACTAAGCATGTGACACTTTATCAGACAAAGGTTTTATCACCATGATGAAAGTGAAAATAACATTTTGTATTATTATAGAAGTACTTTTAAATCAGATATTTTCTGAAATTTTCCCTGTACACAAAACTGAGAATTTCTTATTTGAGCTGCTGTAACAAGTTCAGCAAAGCAATCAGAAGATGAAAAAAGAATTATTCACACATGTAAGTATCTATTTTATGGTCCTCAGATCAGTAACATTTCTGCCTTTCAGGCACATTTGGGAATGTGCTGAGAAATAAAAATAATGGGTTCCTGACTAGAGAATAGACACAGTATCCAGAGATGATAGTAAACATACTATAAGCTATAAGAAAATCTCTCACCACTGTATTCTGTAGTGATATAGTTCTGTTAGTTTAAAAAACTGCTTTAAGTCTAGTAAACTGGTTCACCCCTGCAACCCCAGGGCTCAGGGATTTGATAGGCTTGAAAATCTGAATTTTAAGGCTACATATTCAGACTCTGTCACAAACAAACCAAAAAAAAAAAAAAAAAAAGTACCCCATATTGTTTTAAAGATGGAAATGTGGGCCAAGGAGATTCTTGATCGCTAGTGTCATGGAGTGGAGTTCCTTTCTCCTGGTTGACTTTTTACCAACAAAGGGTAGTTTTTTCCCCAAAGAACATTGGGTTGTTGGAAGAAGCATTGAGTTTGTACTGGGAAAATAGACAGGGATCGAGGATGAGAAATTGAATCTTAAGAAAACTGTGGAAATTGAAGACTGTCTTCTACATCTAATTCCATTACTTTGGCCAGAACTGGTTGGGCTAAGACTTTGTCATTAAAGAAGTTCCATTTGAAAGGAAATGAAGATATTTGTTAGAGCTAAAGCATAGACCATATTTATCACAGTGAAGAAATGCATATTTTTTGAAAGATTGCTCAAAGAGTCCAGAGGTATTTAGTCATAGAAAAATTATAATTCCTATGTATATATGTTACCTACAGAGTTTTAATATGCAAAGAATCCCACCAAACCCTCCTTATGTTTTACAAACATGGGGTTTCTAATGGATTTGCAATTTACCTTGAGTAGGCAAATGAAGTTTACACACATCAAATAAACAGACTTGCCCCCCAAAAGGATGTTTTCCTTTGGAAGAGGTCATCAGTTTTTTACAAAATATAAATTACTGTTATCTGTGTGGTTTATGGAACTTGTCTTTGGGCTTCATTAAAGTCCTGCCTCTTTAACTAGAAGAAAAGACAGAAGACATTGACTTCCTGTCAAAACCAACAAGGACTAGATAAAGACCCCTTGAATTCTCATGCTTGTGAGCTAGTAAACATTTATAGCTCATTTGAAATGAGATGCTTAATTACATAATTTCATTCCAATTAAGTTGCTAATTAATTGACAGGGCAACTCTAAGTGCTTTACACAGTGAAAGCAGAAGCATCCTGAGCCCATTACCTGTGACCCTTTGGGAGAGATCAGTAAATAACTCTTTAAAAGGCTAGAAATGGAGTTTTCAAAACAAGAGACTAAGCCTGGCAAGATACAGATTCAGTACCTGCCTGGGAAAGATCCAAGCTCATGTCAACTATGGGGAGATCTAGTTGGGAACTAAATTCTAAATCCTAGGTTTGTATAGCTTTTTCATACTCTTCTGGATAGAGTATGGGGAGACACTAAACAAATGTACTTACAGTTTTGTCATGTTCATCGGGGGCTAAAGAGATACACAGCAAAGAGGAACAGCACTACCCACTAGTTTGTAAGGACCAGTGCTACTGGGGAGCTAGTTATCTTCGCTATCTCTTCAACCTTTAACATAGACAGGCCAATATTTATATCTCTGCGCTTCATCAAAATTTATAGTAGAGACAGCTAGGTATCCAGTGTTTAGTTAATGTCATCAGAGCTTAATATTTTTTTGTGTTGGTCATGAAAAGAAATCCAAATTAAAATCATTTTTTCACATAAAATATATTATTTTACCAGTTACACACATCAGCTCATTGGAATATGTGGTCAGTAACATCTACCCATGTGTGTGTGTGTACAAACACACACACACACACACACACACACACACACACACATTCGCACAGACAGGCAAACACGCAGGCAAAAACACATATGCCTACACACACAGTAGACTTGCTATGTGTTCATCAGATATTAAAGAAATAGAAAATTGTGGGTAAAGCAAGCAGAGTCTTTTGTATTAATTTTGGTTCAAAAAGATTTTTTTAAAACCTGTTTAGAAAGTTCTCAAGTGTTATATTATCACTTTGAATATTTCATAATGATTTTTAAAGAAAGAGTGAGATAAGGTCAAGTACAGATTAATGCCAGTCTAAAAGTTCTGCTTGATTTGACATCCAGTATTAGCATGTCTTTTCTAGGTTGGACCATACGTTTTGGATTTTATTCTTGGAAAAGCTTAGGTTTCCACAGAGCTGTATCATACGTTTAATATATCTCTAGTTCTTTGTCACTGGTAATAAGCAGACATCTTATCAAATCGTTTCAAATTGCCAGTGGTGTGGGCATGAAACTGTTACCCTTCATTTTAGCAAGTAAATGTCTCGATAATTCATTTTTTAAAAACAAGGAAATTTCTTTTTTCATATCTTAAAACAATTCCAAAGATATTATGTCCATAGAATGATGTGAATATATCATTCTCTTTCTCCATACATCCACACATGCATATTTGATTTTTCTTTAATAAACAGATAATTTTGTTTTTCTTACTGAAGACAGGGACAGTGAAATTTTTTTCTATCATACTTAATGCTTAGGAGTAAATTGGAAATTATATTCCCAGCCATTTTTGGAAGCTATGAGCATTTTGACATTTTAATGCCTGTGCTGATCACTTAAGCTGTGACCAGAGGATCGCTTTCACTATTTGTCTCATAATTTTAACCTAAACCCAACAAAGCTGCTTGATACACATGCACAACATGAAAATAGGAATACAGTGTACTTTGATCTCAGTAGAATGTGACCATTCTATTATGATGATACGATAAAATGTAGACATCTGGTGTGTCAATATCCCATTATATTCATTGAAAAATGTTAATCTTATTGCTAATGTTGAATTTATAACTTAGACTCTGAGGTTGGCTCATAATTTGATGAAGATCCATAGATTTATAGATTTTCATTTCTTCATTGGTGAACATTATATCTTGTTTATCTATCCCTATAATAAATATTTTTGGAAAACCAAGTCTCCTTTGTGAAGATATCATATGTATCCAGATCTGGCTTCTTAGCACATCAGAAACGAGTCCTTACCTAACAACAGGAGGCAAACTTTGGGTAGGCACTCCTCATTCTGTATCTTTTCATATGTTAACTTTATTTCAATCCCAAAAGCAAGTCAGTGACTAAACCCAAACAGATGGAATATGTTTTTGAGACTGTAGGTCTATGTATGTGTCCCTGTGTGTAAATAAAGAAAAGGGAAGCTGGTTGTGCCAAAGGTATCAGCATGCATGTGACATGATCTACATTTTGATGTAACATTTCTCCTGCTATTATTTGCTGCCTTCCTGAGGCTGACATGGTTTTGAGACAGTTGACTTCTTATGTATTGGTGGATAGAGGTTATGCAGGTGTGTACTTTCTTGTGGAGGCTGGTTGATAGTAAATGGCTTCCTTGGTCAGTTTCCAACTTATACATTGATAAAGAGTCCTTCTCTCTTAAACCCAGAGGTCGCTGATTTGTCTACTCTAATTAGCTCTCTTGTTTTGATGATACCCTCATTTAGTACTTGAATTTAGGGATTAGATGTGGGCCACCACACCAGCCAGACGTTGTAATAAGTGCTAAGGAGCTAAACACTACAGTCTTCATGCTTCTCATACAAGTAATTGATCCACCAGCATTAGAGGTGGTCTTTTCCTTGAATGAGTCATACTTGAACAAAATCACATCTAAGAATTAACAGACTTGGGTAAAAGCTAGACCTATGAAATTGGGTAAATGTGAATTCTTAGTCATAGAAGTTTTTTAACTTACTTAAATTGTTACATATGCACTGATGAGATGGCCAGGACACTTACTGAAGAGTAATGAGTTTCAATTCTAACGGTCCTTTTGCAATTATATTTAAATGCTAACCTACTTACTTTTTGCCCATATTACTTCATTTGTGTCTTGCCATTGTGCTTACATTCCTGGCATACACATCTCCATTGCAAAGTCAATGAATGACACAAGGTACATACTGGATGACATCTGCTCTTCTGTTATTTCCTTAGCAATTTTGTCAAGAACCATTAATAATGAAGAATATGACATAGGCAGTACCAGGGCCAGGGTATAGTGGATAAAGCATTTGCTCTAAAAGCATGAGGACCAGAATTCAGACCTCCAAAACCTACATAAATATTAGGTAAGTGTGATGACTGTCTTGAAATTCACATGCTCAGATAATGCTGAAACAGGTGAACTCCATTTCAAGTTAACTAGTCATTACAACTGAATTGCAAGATCCAAATAAATGAATAAACTAGAAAGTGATTGAGGAAGATTCCTGCAACTAACCTGTCTTTTACACATGTGTGTACGAATGTTTACATGCACTTGTGTCCCAGTAACCATGCAAAAATATACATGTGCATGCTTGTCAGCACAGTAACAATAAATAAGCAGGTAGATAAATGCAAGATGCATTATCACATATGCATTTTATGAAAGTGACAACAAAAATCCCTTTATTTTATGTTCAAATAGGGGCATAGGATCCTTTTAAAAATAAATACATTCAGAGAATAAGGCTGGAAGTTTACAAATCATGATCCTATTAACCTTGTTTTGGTCATTCTCAGCTGAACCCTTCCATGTAAATGTGCTTATTGAGACTTAGGTAGATTCCACTTTTTATTTTATTTTTTTTTAAAGTTTCATACATAAGTAGCCTATTTAGATCATTTTTCCTCTTCCAACTCCTCCTGTACCTCTGCTACTTCATCTCTTATTTTTGGCCTCATATTCTTAAATTGTTATTGGTATATTCACTCATTCATATATATACTATATATATATATACTATATATATATATATATATATATATATATATATATATATATATATATAAATTTGGAGTTTCCATTTAATACTTATGCATATTGATCAAACATATTTATTTAGGAAATACTAGTTTGAATAACAGGATTTTTATGTTTTGAGAAGGAAAATCAATGTGAACTTTTCAGACTGTGATGGAAGTAGATAAATGCAAATATATATATATATATATATATATATATATATATATAATATATGTAGTGTATTTAGTGTTGCCTATATGTATGTATAGAGCTTACCAATGGGGTCAACCAAGGGTCTCTCCCTATAGAAGACTGCTCAACCCTTTCTTAGAAATAGTTAATTTTCTGCAGCTCTTCATGTATAGGAAGAAGAGCCTTCTGATATTTACAAACCTCACTGACATGTCAACTTGAGTTGCTATTATGCAGGACGATTTTAGGCAACCATGTTATTGAGATTTCATAGGTTGTATGTAGAATACACTATCTTACACCGATATCCCACTCCCCTGGCTCCTACAAAACTTCAATCAGAAGTGTCTGAGTGTTAAGTGTTGAGGTTCTGTTTAGGAGGTATCATCTAGGCTTGAGAATCTGCCTGAATTTTAATAAGTTTTGGTTTGCCATAATAGATTGTCACTGTTCCAAACAGAAGCATCCTTGTTAAGAGCTATACCTATATTTGGATATGAAGTTATTTAGAATATACATAAAAATTACATTGCTTTAGGGAAGTGGGAGTATGTGTGCCTTTAGAGTCCATGGTCTCATGGGTAATTTGGCAGACTTAGAATAACAACCACAAATTCTCTCCTAGTGAGCAAGCCATAGGTTACCCTCAAGATGCAATTTGATTATGCTTTGGAGTTTGTTTGATACCTGTGTCTTGCTCAATCATTATAGATCATTTTCAACAATTCATCTCTAATACATGAGCATTGTCCTTTTATTCTCTGAGTTTGATTGTTCTTTGCATTTATCTACTTCCATCAGTGTACAGTTCTGAAAAGTTCACATTGATTTTCCCTCTCAAAACATGAAAATCCTGTTATTCAAACTAGTATTTCCTAAAGAAATATGTTTGATCAATATGCATAAGTATTAAATGGAAACTCCAAATTCCTTCTTCTGATTGTCAGTAACTCAGAGCAACCTGTTTACCCACTTGGATTCATCCCAGCAGAAAATGTTAACAGTTGTAATTATCACCATTATGCAGTATGTTCATTGTACAATCAATATAATTGCCAAATGGAAATTATACAATAAATATAATTGCCGCTTTACTCCTGTGCAATATTTCAGTGGCACTTCACATTCATTTTGTCCTTTAATTAGTAACAGGTGTAATTACAATACTGTGCTCATAGCTGGGGAAAAGTAATTGACAAGAAGTAGGCAAAGGTATGGCTATTGAGAGCAGGAAGCTAGTGTGAGTCATTCTTTGCTGGGATTGCCCAAGGATGCTCTCCAAATCTCTGTAGCATTCTAAGGTTGATTTGAACTCCAGACATGTTGAGTAAAACTCCAGGTTAAAAGTGCTTTTCAGATACTGAAACACATGATTCTGTTATTACTTGTAGACTTCTACTATGTGTTATGTGTATTCCTTATGTGCCTTTGTGAATATCCCCAGTTTTGCATTTGATGATCATTAGTAAGTTTTGTTCATCTGTCAGATACTGTATTATTTGTATGGCTTCATGAAAAAGAGAGCTGTGAATTTTATAGCATAAATGAGAAATGCAGATATTACTGAACAGGCAAATCAAAAAAAAAAAAAGGCATTCATGGTGATTGACCTTAAGAAATACTAAGAATAAACTACTAAAACCTGATGATGCCTTTGGGTGGTCAGGGAGACCCTTTCAAGATGTGACATGTAACTTGAGATGGTAATGTTGAATGCATTAGTCCAGCAGAGGATGTGGTAACAGCAGATGCTCTTAAGAGGAATATCGTTAGGAGGAAAATACTTATGATGTTCAGTTGGGAATAGAAGGGAAGGTGGGAAATAATGATGAGGTGGGAGATTGCCTGCCTGTGTGCTATACTAAAAGAGATAGTTGGGAAGGGATTTGGTTTTGTGGGATCTATAAGTAAATGCAAAGACAATCCAGTATGTTAATTCATTTTAAGTGCTAGAAGAGACTTTGGTGGAAGAGAGTGGAACGGTAGAATTAGATTTACACATTAAAAACATTATTTAGAAAGTGTGCATGTAAATATTGTAGAAGACCATTGGTGACAGGTATCAGGAGGATAGGGATATATGTGGACTGGAAGTCAGATGTTGCTTGCTTCTTGGCCTAAGATGCTTCTAATGAAGATGATGAAAACTAACTTGCTCAGAAGAGCATTTCAGAGGTTGAATTCCCATCATATGCTGCCAGAGTGAGTGTGAATGTTGAAAGCAAGAATATACTGTCCCCAAACTTGGAACTTGGATATTATTGAGAAGCAGCAGTCAAGGGGAAAAAAAGCCTGATTCAGAGTATGAAACAAATCTGATTCTGTCTGAAATGCCGATAGACTTCTAAAGAGACTCTTGTGCACATATGCTTAAATAGTAGACATCTTTGCAGATAGAACTGTGTGACTCAATGGAACTGACATAGAATGACCGATGGAACATGAAGGTATAAACATCAGAAATAAAAAACAGAAGATATCGTAGGTTAATATCCAATACTTTTTTTTCCATAATAAGAAAGAATCAGTAACAAAGATTTGGAAAGATCTGTCAGTCAAATAGAGGAAATGTAGAAAGCATTCTATCAAAGATAATGGATCAGAAGTCTTAGCTATGTGAAATATTGCTTAGAAAGTCAAAAGTAAAGCCATGCTCATCTAACTTGGCAATGTGAAGGCTGTTATTGACCTTGTAAGGGTGGCTTTAGTGGAGTGAGAAGCACAGGTTTTATAGATGTGGGCTGAAGATAAAATGTGAAGGGAAGAAGTGGAGGTAACATACAGGATGAATGTTTGGAAGTGACAAAGAAGAAGAAGTGCACTTGTGGGTGGAGGTGACATGGGTCAATGAAAAGTTGTTTAGATGTTTTTTGTAGCAGGTAAGTGTAAAGAATGTAAAGTGGGTACTGTGGGATGGGAGATAGATTGCTATGGGAAGAAAATCCTTGAGAAGATGAGATATGAAGTCCAGGGTGCAGAGGAAGAGGCTGCCTAAAGCAGGAACATGAGCGTGTCATGTCTTATGAGGAGGCAAGGAAACAGTGTAGGCAGGGCTTCAGGAAGGTCATTCAGTGTGGTAGTGGGAGGACCGCTGCTGCCTCCCTGTTCTTCGTGATCTAAAAGAGAGCGACACACAGTAAACAGCTCACTCCATGAGTCAGACAGGTCTGAACAGACAGAAACACTTGCTGCGGGGGTCCCTGGTGGGAGGAATCAGCCTGCTGATGTTTGACAGAGATGATGGCATCTGTCTTAGACTTTGAGTAAGATATGTAATTCTGCTCTTATTTGACTTAGATGTCACCAAATTTTAGAACACTCTCCAATGTTCTCACAGGATGCTTTATATTGTAAAGGATCAAGAAAAGCAGAGGCTGACTTTGTGTTATTAGCAACACATGGACTCCCCATACATTCTCCATATCCTTTACAGCATTCAGAACTTTTCTCTCTTTTATATTTTTCTCTCCTCACTTGGCTACTTTATAATTGTCTTCTAAGTTAAGATGAAGCATTTCTCTTCCAGAAAGCAATCCATCCCCCACATGCTTATCAGTTTGCATTAGATACTGTCCTCTATATAAGTAGGTCTAAAACAAATTAAAGAAGAATTTGTTTAAATGTCAATGCATGTACTAAGAGTATTTTTGCACTAACACATTGGTTCATCTTCCAGGAATATAGTTGTACTCTTGTCATGTCCTTGAGAATGGTATTAACACCAATAGAAGCTTAGCAGATCAAAGATACTGAATGACTCATTTTCAAGATCAGATCTGTTTTGACCAAGGACTTCTGGAAAACAGTGCCTGGCCAACAACTAACATTGGAAGAGTGTCACAAAATTCTTCAGGGGAATTATTGATTTGACTTTTTAATATTTTATGTGTATGGATATAAATGATAAATGTGTTTGCCTATTCCTATGTGCTATCATTGACATGTGCCTTCTATGCTGTGTTATGTTTCTAAAAAAAATGTTGGAGATTGGTCCTCACCCACTACTTTCATATAATACAGAGTCCCTTGTTTGTTGCTAAATGCTCTAATGTGAGTGGGCTATAAGTGCCCATGTATTCTCCCATCTCTACCTCATATCTCCCCAAAGGGGCAGAACTATTTCACATGCCTCTTACTAAGGTTAGCTTGATATAGTTCTAGGTGTCCAAAACTGGGACCTCATAATCACAGAGCAAGCTCTTTGTCTAGTGTGCCATCTATTCATCCCTCATTGATTATACTTTGTATGTGATATCAGCTAACTCAATGACAGGAGGAAATACTAGGATATAAGCCAAGTGATGGGATAACTGAGCCTGATACTTTTCACAAGGAATGAATAAATATGAAGGTAGGAAGAGAGAAGTCATAATTCTAACACTATTTTAAGAGTAAATAAAGTTTGTGATATAATTCTTTCTTCACAACATGCCTGATAAATTAATAGGATAGAATTAAGTGACTTGCTCACCTCACAGAGCTTGTTCCAGGATGACTTTAGGAATGGAATCTGGAATATGGTTCCTTCCTCTTTTCTCAGTTTCTGAAGTGAAGCTGAAGGAGCAATCATTAGCTAGAATTAAAACTTTCACATCTGAGAATTTCAGAGAAACATTGTAATCTCTAAGTCCAAGTGCCAGTAATATAAATAAAATCCATAAACTTCATACTCAACTAAGCCAAGTTCAGTTTCAATGAAGGATAAAGAAGCAGTTGAACTGTATGTCTGCAGTCGAAGGTGGAAGTATTAGCCTGACAATATTTAAGCATGATTATACATTGGAATGGCCTCATGAAAATTTCAACTCAATAGTGAGAGGGACAAAATTAACAGTATCTTCATGACATGAAGGGCAAATTTCATCATCAGAACATTGCTATTTAATGATCTTGGTGTCCAATAAGATGGACAGTTAACTGAAATCACATTTTATCTCAAAATGTCTTCTCTTCTTGTGTATTAATCAACTCTCCCAATTTTCTCAGGTCCTGCCATTACAAAGAAAATCCTTAGTTAAATATTCTAATATAGATAGATAATTTTTTTAAATGACATGGCCATTGTACTGAGAAGGTTGCCAGTAGTAGTTCTTTGAAAATCAAATTTCAGTAAAAATTTCAGCACACAGATTTTGCTGACAGGACCCTGATATAGCTTTCTCTTGTGAGGCTATGGCAGTGCCTGGCAAATACAGAAGAGGATGCTCACAGTCATCTATTGGATGGAACACAGGGCCCCTAATGAAGGAGCTACAGAAAATGCCCAATGAGTTAAAGGGGTCTACAACCCTATAGGAGGAACAACAATATGAACTAACCAGTATCCCTCAGAGCTGTGTCTCTGGTTGCAAATGTAGCAGAGGACGGCCTAGTCATCCATCAATGGGACAAGGCTCTTGGACTTTCGAAGACCATATGGCTCAGTTCAGGGGAATGTAGGGGCCAGGAAGTAGGAGTGGGTGGGTTGGGGAGCAGCGCAGGGGGAGGGTATAGGGGGCTTTGGTGATAGCATTTGAAACATAAATGAAGAAGATATCTAGTAAAAAAAATAATTTCAAAAAATATTCAGCACACACTGGGGAAGGAGATTTCCACAGAAGAAAAGTTAGTTATAGAAATCCCAATCATCTTAAGTGAGCAGTCCAAATACATTGGAAAGATGGCTATCGTATAAGGAAGACATACAATTTAAGTACTTCTTTCTATAAAATATCACTTCGATATGCATTGATTCATTCATCCATCCTTTCATATATAGGATTTTATTTCATTCTGCTCATTATTTAAAGAAGAGAGACACAGGTTGTGATAGAATTGTGGACAGGGAAATAGCATTCTCATAATCATGACAGAAATGGAAGGAACGTGAAAGGACTGAATCATTTCTTATGTTCTACTTTAAACATAATCAAGAATACAGAATTGTTTTCATCTTAAAGTTGGAAACAGGGGTTTAGATATATTATACAAATATTCCAGCTTTACATGGCTAAAACTCAAAATAAATTGTTTCTTATTGCAAAACTGGTTAGTGAATTATCATTAGTTCACCTGGTTGGCCCAAGGCAGGGGTTCCAAGGTAAATGCTCTGCTCATGTGACAAGTCTTTGAAGAATAGGTATCACTTGACACATGCATTGCAATAGAGATAAGACTGGTAGAATCTTAGGACATGGTTATTCCAAAGTGTTGGTTCTTTAGGGGTAATTCATAGGGGAGAGAGGTTCTTCATTTGTTTTCATCTGAAGCACTGATAAATCCATTGATTTTAATAGCTGAGTAGTACTCCATTGTGTAAATTACCACATTTTCTGCATCCATTCCTCTGTTGAGGGACATCCAGGTTCTTTCCAGCTTCTGGCTATTATAAATAAGGCTGCTATAAACATAGTGGAGCATGTGTCCTTATTACCAGTTGGAACATCTTCTGAGCCCAGGAGAGGTATTGCTGGATCTTCCGGTAGTACTATGCCCAATTTTTTGAGGAACCACCAGATTGACTTCCAGAGTGGTTGTACAAGCTTGCAATCCCACCAGTAATGGAGGAGTGTTCCTCTTTCTCCACATCCTCGCCAGCATCTGCTGTAACCTGAATTTTTGATCTTAGCCATTCTGACTGGTGTGAGGTGGAATCTCAGGGTTGTTTTTATTTGCATTTCCCTGATGATTAAGGATGTTGGACATTTTTTTCAAGTTCTTCTCAGCCATTCAGTATTCCTAAGTTGAGTCTCTAGCTGCATATGTAGCAGAAGATGGCCTAGCAGGCCATCACTGGGAAGAGAGGCCCCTAGGTCTTGCAAACTTTACATGCCTCAGTACAGGGGAATACCAGGGCCAAGAAGTGGGAGTTGGTGGGTAGGGGAGCAGGGCGGGTGGAGGGTATAGGGGACTTTTGGGATAGCATTTGAAATGTAAATAAAGAAAATATTTAATAAAATTTAAAAAAAAGAATGAAGCACCGGGAAAAATTAAAGAGAAAGATGTCTGACACCAAAGTAAACACCACTGTAAAGTGACCACACTTGAGAGAACACTATCTATCTATCTATCTATCTATCTATCTATCTATCTATCTATCTATCTATCTATCTATCATCTATCTATATTAAACAGTACATATATTCTCTTAGTCAACAAGCAGCTGCTTCTGAATGAACTCACTATTTCTTTGTTTTAAAAAACATTCGTTACATATGTGTTTTTAGTCAAGCTGAATTGCTACTGTGGTCAGGATGCCCTGACTGAATCCACATGCCTTACTGGTTGAATTAGAATCAGTTATTTAAATGTCAGGATGCCTGCAAAATAGACTATGGAGCTTCTGCCTCTACCCATGTCTCCTTTGATAATCAAAGAAGTAAGCATCTTGAAAGAGAAATGAATGACATGGATGGATATAATTAGAAGAAAAACACATGTAATCAAATTGACTGAATGCTGCTAGACAACATTCCTAAGACTCTCAAGCCCAAAGCACATTTGTGGAAGACAAGATGTTCAACTCTAGTTGATAAGTGTCACACACAGAAGGGGAAGTGTTAGGTTAGTTTGAAGCACACTGGGGAGGACATGAATGTCAGGATGAAGAATTTGGATTAGCTGGTAACAATTTGACTGTTTTGAGAGGATGGAAAAAATAACAGCAGCTTTTCTAGAGAAGACCATCTGGGAGTCATGTGTGGGATGAACTATAAAGAGAATAGTGAAGCAGGGAGACTGGTGGAGGTTGTTGTATAGGTTCAATCAAAGCTAGCTGGACATCAGATGGTGATGGGACAGAGGTATGTTTGAATTCCAAGGACTACTCATTCCAAAAGTGATTTTACCTTTCAACTGAAATTGGTAGCAGATTAAAAGCCCAACTAAAATACTTGCTTATAAGCAAGAAGAAATTATGGGATGTGTAAGAGTTCAATTTCACCAAACCAATTTCTTTCTTCCTTAAAGATGTGTCTTTTATGACTTGTGCCTTCTTAACTTAGTGATAGTTTGTGTGCTTTGTCCTGTAGACCATACTACCTTTGTGTTCTTCAGTTACAGTTGGATCCCAGACACTGTGTATCTGTGTCACAATTAGAAATGTACAGGGTAGAACTGGAAATGTAGACTTTAACTTGGAAGAGTGATATAGGAGATAGGGAGAACAAAGTGTTTATGTGTGCATTTTTCCATGCTCAGGTGCATTTATGCTTCTGATTACATCCAACCATGTTTTACATTTTCTGACACCTTCTTTCTAATTAGTTCAGCCTGTATCAGAATTCAGGGTTTTCTTGGTTATTCCTTTTCTTCTGTTTCAATATTCAGTTGAGACTAATCTCAAAACAATCCTGACCATTAGATGCCCTATATTCCTCTTTTATTTTAATTAATATAAGCTTTTTGTAATGTCTCAGGTACATCCATGTATGTGAGAAGTCTTAGGTAGATTATACAAAGAAAGGACTCCCTGGTAATACTCACAGATATGAAAGTCCAAAGTCATGAAGACAGTTCCAGAGGCTAAGAAATAAATAGAGAATTTCATCGAGTCACCCAATATCCTCAGAGTTCATGAGGGGAATTAGAGGGAAAAAATGTGATCACAGGTATTGATTCAGAAGAACAGAGAATAACCTATGTAAAAGAGCTTTGGAAATTCATGGACATCTTCTTTACCAACACTAAACCAGGAGACATTGAATGTTACAGATCCACTATGAAAAGGTTTATACCTCATTTCTGCTCTTTAATCACAGCTGGTTCCCAATCATTATTCAACAATACTTTACTTCATATTGATTCCCTGTTCTAGTAGCAGCATTATTTTCCAAATCTTCCACCAGCTCATTAAACCTCCATTGACCACATGCACCCAACTCAGTGGTCCTCCAATTTCCTTTCATAGAACCCCTCTACTTTGACTCCCCTATGAGCCCAAGGAAGTGGACCCCCACTTTGCTAAGGAAGACATTCTTATTCAACTTTCATCCCCAAGATTTCACATTAATTTCTCCTCTTTAATTTAAACCTCCAGATAGCTTGAACCTTTTATTACTTATTGTTTTGTCTCAGCAACACCTCAGGTTTAGAACCCATCACTGAATTGTGCATGCTCTCCTTTAGGCATTACCAATGACCTTACTCCACTAGAACCTTACAGTTTGCTAAGTCAACAGCCATTCTTATTATTCACATTGCCAATTATTTTCACTATTCCTGACTAATTCTCTAATTGAATTACAGAAATCTTACAGATGTGTGTAGTGGTATCTAGAAGTACCATTAGCATTGTATATTACTTGTTGACAAGTGCTATATCTGCATGCTTAAACACTGCAGAAATATTATTAGGTGCTATAAGATAGATTCCTCTTTTTTCTTCTAAGCTTTCCCATGGCCAGGTTTAACCTAGGCTTTTTAACTTCTGGGCTTTCACTTAGGCCAAATTGAACAATTACTAGCTTCCTGTGACAATACCCTGGCTGTGAGCATATGCAGTCACCTTTCCACTAATAATAGGGATGCATCTTGAGAAATTGATCACTAGAGGATTTAGTCTTTGAGAAAACATCACCAAATGTAGTCCCTACATGTGCAAACTTAGATTACTGTAAAATCTGTAGGAGATGTAATCTTATTGGACCACAGTTTTATGAGTCATCTTTCACTGACTAAAACTCTGTTATGTAACACTTCAGTGTACTTTGTAGCTATGCCATTGGCCTTTATTCCAATATATTAATAAGACTACTTATTAAAATATTTTATCTATGTTAATCAATATTATATTCCCTATTCATTAAGGAATTTTCATTTTTATTTCTATACTGGAATCAATAATACAGTGTGAAAATTAATTTCACAGTGCATGTGTAATCTTCTATTGAATGTATGGGTCAGATATTAACTCCAGATACAGAAAATGAAGTCAGAAAACTTTGAGATCATAGTGTATTGATTCTTCTGCCAGACATTCTTACTTTTGTGCGCTGCTCCCCAGCTTGACAGTACTACTTTTCCAACTGCTTATGAAAACAGAGAGAAGCTGCTGGAGAGGCAGTGGGTTTTGGAGCACAGATGCTGTGTAAGTGGTCTTTGTTTCTTTTCTGATTATAGTACAAGACTGTTGTGCACTGGGTGTAATTTCTTGAATGAGTGAGTCAGCTAAGAAAGATAATTTCCAACTGTAGGAAGTATCTCTTGGATCTGGGAAGATGTCTTTGCAGTTAAGATCAATTGATACTCTTGCAGAGGACACAGGCTGAGTTACCAGCACCCATATTTTGGCTTGAAACCATCCTTAACTTCACATCAAGTGGATGCAGCGTGCTTTTCTAGCCTCATGAGCAACAGGCACACACTGCATGTGTATGTACATGCAGCAAAACATCCACACTCCTCATAAAATAATAACAAACTTTTAAAGTATTTCTCTCTATTTTTATTTTTGGAAGGAAGTCTCAAGTTCTGGTTGGAAAATATACACTAAGTATTATGGCACTTTGAGTTCAAAAGTCAAAACATCAACCATCTACTAGTGGATTGTTTGGGACTGTGGTTTCCCTTTCTCTCCTGTAATGCCTAACTTACCAAGAGACTTATTTATAAAATACAAAATGGTTCACATACTTAAACTGCCTAGAATGTGGATCAGTCCTCTGTAGGTTTCCAATAAATGTTAACAATTGTTACCTCTTGTAAATTAAAAGGTTTTAAAAGACATTGACTTTTTAAGAATAGTTAATATCAGCTACAATATGTAGCTCAAAGCTGTTTACAGTTTCTGACCATTTAAAATTCATAAAAATTTAGTTTTACTAGTTATTATAATGATTTAATATATGAAATGCTGAAACATGGGAACATTGCATAACTCAATTAAATCTCACGTATAAATATTGACTAGCAAATATTTAAACAGATTTATGTATAGAGAGGCAATCTTTGCAAATAATATGCTCGATTTTCTGGCTTCAGCTTTAGATTAAGTAATGATTGAAGATAATTTGAACCTTTTTACATTCAATGAGACTGATACCTTAGACTCACAACTGAATTCTGGTTTTGCTGTAGCCAAACATTTTGAACTAGGTAACTTTATAAACCATAGAATGACCAGTAAAATTAGAATAATAAAAGTAGATTATTTTGTTTAATATTATGAGACAGCAGTTCTCCCTTTTCCATTTTTCAGGCCTATGCTACAACCATCACCATAATTTCTTATAATTGCACTGATTATTTTATAAAAAATTCCAGAAAATAAGCATATAAAGATGTTTCATTTCCTTTAAATGCAAGGAAATATGTAACTACATTTTAGTCTTTCCTGAATAAATACTATAAATAAAAGGGGCAATTATATAAAATAAATACAAGAATAAAACAAAACAAAAATAAAACCCTACAGGAGAGTCTATTACAAATGATTATTTTCAAAATTAAAAGATTCTAACTCTTAACTAATTCATCATGGAGATAAAGTGATACACTTTCATGCTTCATAACAATTTAATAAATATTATTAAAATATGGCAACTGCCACCATAACTCATTAGCAAGCTGTTTGTGTTATATGAAGTTATCTGAAATTGTTTGGGGGGAGTTGGTTTGTCATGTAACACGCATAGTAATTTCTGAAGAAACTCTGGAACATATGGTCCCTGCCCATCAGTTATCCCCAGGAGGCAGCAGGATTCCTCTCCTTACAAATATATGACATTGAGAGGCAAGATACAGAAGAGACAGGAAGGCAAAGAAATGGAGGGGAGAGAAATTTTGATGACTTAAGCTGTAAAATCAGAGTGCAAGCCATAAACTGAAAACTACAGTTAGTACATCCATGTAATCTGTTCAAATATAAGTGGGACACCAGGACTTGTAGGATTCTTACACTATGAACTCTGAGTCTTGGAATACACCCACACAAAAATTAATTTCTACTGTGGCTAAACTGTTACCTGTAGCATGCTACTTGCTACCATAGGTGAATACAGGGTCATATAGTTGGCATTACCAAGGTTCCTTGGAGCAAGTTTTGACGGCTTTATATTCTTATGACATATTTTCTATTTAAAGTAGCATATCTTGTCACAATTTTGTGGGTATGAGTAGAAACAGAGTGAATGGCATCTGCCTCTAATCAGTTATATAGAAGGAAAAGTGTATATTTTATAGGTACTTTCCTTTAATTTCCATCCTTAAATCTAGGTGGTCAGAAAAACATTTGCACTGAAAGATCTTATATCTGAGTAATTAGACTACTCTGCAAAATTTGGCTATTGTTATAATCATTTGATTAGTACCTAGCTTACATTTTTGTACCAGATTCATTTTCTCACAGATGTAAACTTTTAGAACAGATTCAAAGAGCACATATGAAAGAGTTTTTTGGAACTATTTGGAAAACAATTCTAAGGCAATATAAATTTTATCAGTTGTGCATCCCTGTTTTCTCCAGTCATTTGTGAAGAGAGAACCTGGATAGAGAAAATGCCACCACTGAGTTGCCTTTGGACAAGTCTTTGATGCCTTTGCTTTATTGGTGATTAAAGGTCTGCTATCCATCTATTTAAGTTGATTGATGATTGGTTTGGGATGGTCCAGCTCACTGTGTCCAGTGTCATCTCTGTGATAGTATTTCTGGATACCATAGGAAAGCATACTGAGAAAGCCATAGGGAAAAATCCCTCTGTATCAGTTCTGTATCAATTTTCCTGTCTTGAATCTTTGCCTTGAGTTCCTTCCTTGACTTCCCTGGATGATGGACTAAACACTGAAGGATAGAATATAGGATATTCTTCCCAGCTGGTTTTGTTGGTGTTTTATCACAGCAATAGAAATCTTAACTAAGACAACACCTATTCTCCCAGTTTATTTTTTTTCTAAAGTCTGAATTTAACATTATAACAAAATTGTAGTTTCCTACTATAGTATAAATTTGAAAATATTACAAGACTAACCCTCTCTGGTAAAGAAAGCTAGCCTAGATTTATTTGAAACAGGGGACTATGAGAAAATTTCATAGAAAGAGCCATCAAAACAAAAATCATAAACATGTATTTAAAATAGGAAAAGTCTGCTGGATGCAGCAGGGAAGCATGCTTGTCATCTCAGAGCTTGTCAAGTAGCAGCAGGGCCTCCAAAGCTCATCATTGTCTATATAGCAAGGCTGAGGTTCCCTTGGGCTACATGACACCCTGTCTCTGAACACAAACAAACAAACAACCAAAATAAACAAACCAGCTAAAAGAATGAAAGAGAAAAAGAACTAGCTATGAAATAAGCATGTGACCATTCTAGTTCAAATTGGGTTAATACAGAAAGTAGTATGACTAGAATAGACAATATCTGTGTATAAGGAATATTTTTATTAGATATTTTCTTTATTTACATTTCAAATGCTATCCTGAAAGTTCCCTATACCCTCCCCCAGCCATGCTCCCATACCCACCCACTCCCACTTCTTGGCCCTGGTATTCCCCTGTACTGGGGCATATAAAGTTTGCAAGACCAAGGGGTATTTTACTTAAAGGCAATGAAATAAAAACAATAAGGCAAAAGTGATTATTGCCATACTTATACAGGCAAAAGATTTGCATAGGAAGATGCTTGAGGGAACATTAAAATTATTCAAATATAAAGGTGATAAAGACAAGGTTAATAGATTTATTTAGACAGTTGAGGCTTGGCAGACTTATCTCAATGAATCTATTTTAAGATGCAGTTATTAAAAGCTGGCTCTCATCTCCCAGAAATGATTTGAAGTTGTTTTGTGTGGAAACAGCCTGCCTCATGTGATTGTTCTCTGAAGCTTGCCATCTAGAAGGTGGCTATGTGACTTGAAATTTAAATATAAAGCAAATTCAATCAGGTGCCTTGATGCCAGCCTGCCTGACTGCTGTGTCGGGAGGAGGGATGAGTTGGAGGGCAGAGGGCTGAGTGAAGATGGAAGACTTCAAACTTTGTGGCTGGAAGAGCATGGAGTGCCACAAGAAGCAATGTGCTAGACTGAATAATTCATGATGTGATACTAATTTTGATTCTGGAGAAAATTGCTTTCTCACAGTGCCAAAAGCTGGACAGTGAGACCAAAAATCAAAGACAGTCCATAAGGGGAGCAAGACCCTTAAACCAATCCCGAATCAAGCCCACAGGTTTAACATTGAAAACATAGAAAAAAATACTTAGAAACTTCTCCTAAAACAGCGTATTATTGTGAAAAATAATGCATAACTATTAGAAAATTATTTTCAAAGTCGTCTTCTGGGTATTAATGCAGAAACTCTCTGTAAGTGAACTGATATTTGTGTTTCACAGATCTTAGTGAGTAGTATGTATCTTTGAGAAGTTTAACAGATTTAACATACTTATATACTTACAGAATCTTATAGGTATCAGCAATGACATTTTGTGCTAATTAACTAAGCTACCACAAATACAGAATTAATAAATGCTAATGTTTATTAGATTTTTAGATCTCAGATATTCCTCCCCATCTTCTGGTGTTTAGAAGATAAATTTTAGGTAAGACTTTTTGTGCAATTGAACCAAAATAATCTGTCACGTGTTCAATTTTTTTTCTTCCTTGAGGAGTAGGGCAAATTATAAGTATTTCCAATTAAAGCCAGATGCATTTTGATTCATTTTTCCCAGTTTTGGTCTGTTGGGATTTTAATTCACGTGTTACATCTAGAATGGGGTCCTGGATTGCTTTTCCTTCAGAGTTGAAACAGCCTCTCAGGAGGTCAGTTCAGGAAATGAGGAGAATTAAGATGTTTGTCATGAAGTTGTCTCATGATCCCTCATTGTGTTTTCAGAAGAAGGCTGGATCATCCATGTCTGAGCAGATGAAATGCAAGCTTGTGAGAGGCTGAGAAACCAGTGTGAGATCTACATTCAGACAGACAAGGCAAGCTTTAAGGACATGAGTGCCTTTATATATTTACCTGTGTAGCAAGCAGCTACTACTATAAATTGCTGAAACATCAGGATTCCATAGGTAAAAGTGGGCAAAATAGCAGACAAAATCTATAGAGCCATGCACAGTCTAGAGCAAAGTTCAGTTGTGTTTTACATAGCCCAGGAAATCCCCAGGCTCAATTAATGAGGCATTTGTATATATTGAAGCAGACTCTTTACACAGGCACATTTGGGTTTACTAGAACACACTCTTAAGTTTGAATGCAGTGCGCTAGGCTTCCTCACCAGAAATTGGTACACACATACTTTAGAAGACAAACACAGATTGAAGTAATAAATATCCTTGAGACACATCTCAAATGCAAAGTCACTGTGTGTACACACTTATTTTCCTAGGAGTCCTGCATCATCTGCATATTTTATGGTTGTTTATTGAGATCCTTTGTACAGAACAATAGCAGTACTAGATAAATTTCAGTTAATTATAATTTAAGTACTTTAATTGCAGCCAAGGTTTGAACCTAGCAGCATTCTACAACCTAGATCATACTGATTTTAACAACAATGCATTGATAGAGAAATGCAGGTTTCTTATCATTGGACAAACACATCTTCATAATGAAAAGTAGTTTCCCTAAGTTGAATCTCTGCTGTTAGTGGGATTATGTGTGGGCTATGCTCACTGTCTATACTAATGACTCTAAATCTTTAAAATGCCTAGCTAGGACCTATTGCCATATATCTATAATGCTAGTTGCTTGGGAAAGTGTAGCAGGAAGCATTTGGATTCAAGGCTTATCTAATAGGCCTAGGGAGTTAAAGGCCAGTCTAGGCAACCTGTGAGATCATGTTTCAAATGTCAAAATAAGCCACAGATGAGGTGGAGCCAAGTTCTCAGTGTAGAGTATTTTCCTAGCAAGGCTCTAGGTACAGGCTCCCCAGTATGAAAAGAACTAAGTTTACTTTGGAACACAATGTCACTATCCAATTAAAGCCCATGATACACCTTTACATTAGTGATCAAACACTTATAAGACACATTTTGTATCATAATGTGTAAAAAAATCCAGTTTTTTTTATATAATTTAGCTATAAATAGCAGCAGAAACATTTTGTGGGTTGTGAAACATAAATAAGCTCTAAACAATTCAAATTACTATTGGAAAATGACTAAATTGTGACACCTATAATTAGCTTTTCCTATCTCAAAGGATTCACATAATGCAAAAGCCATTTTACATATATAGATTTCATATATAGATACATATATTTCAGTGGACTGTGTTGCTCGGGATGCTATATCAGTTCTTAGGTGAATAAAGTCTGAGAATCCGTGCTCATGTCAGGTCAGAGCAATGTATAAGCTCACACTCTAAAGGGCAGGTGTACTGAGGGTATGGCAGAAGCTTGAGCTTGACCCAGGTCTTACCGCTCTGTACTGTGACCTCATTTTACACTGGCTGTTTCCAGAAACAGAAACCAACATGTGACTCTACAGTAATATTCTCCCGTCCTTTTTTTTGACTTTGTTTGGTTTTCATGCCACGTAACAAAAATCCTGAGGTGTGCCACTCCAAAAGCTGGTGAATTCAGCTGTGCATCCCACGGGTGAGGTCTCTGGTTCATTGTCTTTTTATTGGACCATCCAGAAACAGCTGACATTTTCTATGGCTGAATCTACTTTAACTGGCAGCTTCCACTGTTCCAGCCGGCTATGGAGATTGTGACGTGCGGAAGCTCAGACAATCCAGAAGCACCACAGAACATTCCTATTCACGCTGGGTATCTGGTATCAGCATTCAGAAGTCCCAAACAAAAGCAATGGTAGTACTTGAATTCCTTTCACTTTGTTGAGGGTGTTTCACTTGTTAACATTCCAAAAAGGACAAGACACCATGGAAGTTGAGGAGAACTTTATAATGAAGAAGAAAGACAGGACACAGCCAATGTTAGGACTTCCCTAGCCGGTCCACGCTTGACTCATCCCAGCAGCCGGTCCGCTGTGTCTCCACAGTGGTGAAAACATTTGATAAGATTGATCTTGGTGTCATCTTTGTACTTACTTTTGACAGAATGATATTAATATCTCACAGTACCTTCTTCACAAATTTTATTAGATGCTTTTTGAAAATCGAAGCAGAGACAGTGAAACATGAACTTCCTGCTTTCTCCAGTGAGGACAGTAGCTGTAGCTCCTCATCCAGTCAGAAAGTCATTTGCCCTCTGTACTCACCTAACACAGCAAATGCCAGCTAAGTACTTATACCTATGCGATTTTCCCAGTAATGCAAAATTAATTAATGATGTCTGTATTTTCAGCACTTATCATTGTAGTGATATGAATTAGCCTTTTCATGCGCAGTAAAATTTCATTGAGCCCAACACGTTTTAGCTCTAGTAATAAGACAGGTGAAGAATTATGAGAAATAATTTACCATATTTCCAGCACAGATGCATTTAATAATAAGTGAATTGAGGAAAATTGGCCATGAATCTACTTTGATTACAGGATTTTTCTGGGGGTTGCAGATGGGGCAATATGCTTTAGAGGTAACGTTTGGATTTAAATCGTATAACCGTTCACACTTCTGTCTTTTAGCTCCTCCCCACCCCTTGCTTAAGCATCATAAACACTGTATGCATCCCTTAAACACTGTAAGCTAGACAGCACCTCTTCAACTTGTTTCAATCATACCCAGTTCAAAATCTATTTATTTTTCATCAGAGGTAAGCAGCATAAGTCTGATTAATGTGTCATATGTATGTATGCACTTGAATTTTCATAGTGTTTTACACAAACATCTTTTCCTGTTATTTGTCCAGTCATTACTATGGCAAGTTGTGATGTTCTGGATAGATTATGTTATCCATGGCTGAGAAGGACTTGATGATATTGATTCCTGCATCAGATGGAGAGATTTCTGGGACCACCTCCTTTACATGAAACAATTATTCTTTCTTTCACTTTTTAAAAAAATGTGGTACTTTGGATTGGAGACATGGCTCAATCAAGGAGCTGACCACCAAACCTGACACTACAGATTCAATCCTCAGGACATAACCTGTGAAAAGAGAGACCCAAATCTCTACAGGTTGTCTTCCAACCTCCACGGGGATGATTTAGCAATCACACACACACACATACAAAGAATAAGTAATAGAATGAAATAAAAAAAATTTTTTGAGTGGTATTTCTGAAAATTTATAAAGGTTTTTAAGACACTTATCTTTGTAATTTTAAAAAATGTCATCATTTTCTCTACCCAGAACTATATAAAACAATTGAAATAACATTTATAGAAAACACATTCATTTCTCACTGCAAGATGTCTTTTATATATATGGCATATAAGAAATATACATGGTACTGTGAATATTTTATGTTTCATATACAAGGCAATTGGAGTTTGCTTGGGAACAAGAAAAATGAAAGCTCAGAAAATGTTAAAAATGATTGAGACTTGTCATTTGATTTGATCTCTACACATGGCATAGAACATTGGTGAATTTAAAAAAAAGAGCATTGAAATGGTCAGGCTTATATTGATATTTATAATTCATGACTTTCAGAATTAGACCTTTTCTAGTAGGCATCCTTACACTTTCTGTGAATATTACATTTTCATCTGCCACACTGCTATGTAGTCTCTAATCTGTTGTACATCAAATAATAATTCTTTGGTGTAGTTTTAATGTTTTATATTTCAGAGTGATTTTACCAGCATTATTCTGTTTTTGGTTTTGGGAGTGACACACCTTGTTAAATCTCAGTGATTAAAAGTGTAGTTGGTAATATGCTGTCATAAGGCCCCATTTGTGGAAATGATATATACAAAACTCAGTGAATATGGAGAGGTTGAGCTGGGACCTACATGGAACCTTCACCCCATGTGTTAGTGTCTTTGGTAATAAGAAAACAAGGCCCTCTAAATCAACTGAGCAAAGCTCATATGAACTCCCAGAGACTGAAACAGCAAAAATAGGACCTGCACAGGACTGTACCAGGTCCTGTGTGCATAAATGATAGCCTTTAGTTAAGCACTTTTATGGGACTCCAGAATGTGTGTGTGAATAAGTTCATATCTTACTCTTGTGCCTTCTCTGAAGAATTTTTTCCTTCTGTTGGGTTTTTTTCTTGTCCAACTTCGATGTGATTTTTGTTGTTGTTTTGATTTGTTTTGTTGTTTAATTGATTTGTTTGATCTTATAATTTATTCTGTTATGTTTTATTGTTTAAAAAATTGGAAACAATTAAAGATCGAAGAAAAAGTCATGGACTGTTGTGTTTCTCTTTTTTTAATCAATAGAAAATTAGTCTAAAAAGTCCATCTCAAAAAACAGGTTTTCTATATTTTCTTTTCAGTTTTAGCCTTTAGCATGAGGAACTTATCATATCCCTGAAGATTTCTCATCTGTTTGAGAAATCTGAACTCAGATGACTTTACTGGTTACCTTGAATTAAGATAATCAAATGAGTTTATGGTCAGATTTTTTTCAATTAAAAGTGATTCTTCATTAAATTTTTTCTTTACTTTTATTTTATTTTGGAAATTATGAATCTGCCCAGGAAAGTTTAGAAATAACTTTTCACACTGCATGACAAGGTTTGGTCCACAGAATCATGTTGTTGTTGTTCCTCTTTTCCTTCTCCCCCTCCTTCTCCTCCTCCCGCTCCCCTCCTCCTTTTCTCCTTCTCCTTTTCTCCTTCTCCTTTTCCCCTCCTCCTTTTCTCCTTCTCCTTTTCCCCTCCTCCTTTTCTCCTTCTCCTTTTCCCCTCCTCCTTCTCCTCCTCTTCCTCCCCCTCCTCCTCCCCCTCCTCCTCCTCCTTCTCCTCCTTCTCCTCCTCCTCCTCCTCCTCCTCTCCTTCTTGTCTTCACATGTACCTCTATATCTCTGGATATATCTCAGATGGGCAGCACTTAAAAGTATAGACTTTGCAGCCTGAATGCATGTGCACACTCTCAGCTGACTTTAGTGTATATATTCTGCTATGTGATTGATAACCTGAGCATCACCTCTGAGCTCTCTAGAGATGCATACTCTAATACCCTACCTCTGACATACTACGTCAGATACTATTGGGGTATAGAAAGTAATCTGTGTTTTAATATGCCTTTGAGGCAATGCAGTTGTTGCCTCAGCCTAGAAAAGAACAGACCTAATTCCTGATATGGGTACTATGTTTTCCCTCTCGGAGCTAGTTCAGCAAAGTAACAGTGTTCCTGTTATTTTCACAATTGCTTGACACGTGTGAGTACTGTAACAACACAGAATGCTGTATGAAAGTATCATGGCCTCTGCAGGTCCTGGAAACTGGGTGCATTAGAGAACATTTTACTTCCTTCTAAGAGTTATTATGCAAATGAAGAGTGAAAAATCAAGACAGCAATCCAAGCTTTGGAACTGGGTGTTATTAAAATTTTATTCTGTAATATCTTTCATTAGTTTTGTGTTTCTTAAAATGCCTGCCCTATTTTCCTTTCTAAATAGAATCCATTTCTATTTCATTACAGATTTTTTTCTTTCCTTTTTTCCCCCCCCCTGCCTGCTATATTTGTTACCTACCTTGTTCATTTTCTTCTTGGGGCTCAATATTTTCTGGAGTATCCTTTCCTCGTTTTCATAATGTATAATCTCAAATACTCAAAGGAAATATACTAGAGAAAATACTGATCAGCTAAAAAATCAATGAATACAAATGAGTGGTTCCTTTTTCTCATCAAAAAGTGAGAAGTCACCTCCTCTCTGTCACTCACCAGATTGTGAGGGTAAATGCGCAATCCTTCTTAATAATGCTGATATGTTACTTTACATAAAAACTCAGATTGTGTCTCATACGATTTAATAACAGATATTTGTGTGATGAATCGTTGTCAGATAAATATTTTCCTAATTTATTATTTCCATCAAAGTCACACATGGGATTTAAGTGGGAAGTTTTTGTGTTATGATCCAGTAAACATAATTTTCTAACCTACTTATGTAGGGAAGGAGTGTTGTGATCCTCTTCTGAGTAGATGGGTCACTCTGGGAAATAGGACATCAATAAATGCTCTCTTAAGGAATCATTCTTCTCTAAACTCTCACTGCCCTTTGATCCTGTCCTGTCCTGTCCTGTTACAGTCTCTGCTTCTCCTTCTTCTTGTTCCTCTAAGTTGTCTGTTCTGCACTGATTTTGATGATGGGTTACGAATAATTAGTTTTTTTTTTTTCATTTTAGAAAGCATCTTCTGCCTTCTCATCTATCCTCATGTGTCGAGTTATTCAGGATTTGAATAAATGTGTAGTAAGTGTTTCTAAACCTTGTACCTGGGCACAGATTTATAGGTAATGGCTAGAATGGGCGTGATAGAGAAATGATTCTTAAATTCCTTTAATCCTGGGAAGTTGAAGGATTTGACCTTGCATGACAAGAAATGGAATTGTTGCTAGTATACTTCAGAATATCATTTATTTAGTTTGGGTATTTGTGTATGTGCCTTATTAGAATTCTTTCTTTAAATGCTCCTTGGAATCTTTGTGTTTACAAGAAACAAGTTAGACATGTTCCTGCATGTATATTAATGAAATATACTATATCAAAGAACATCTTTGAGCTGGCAAAACAGTCTATTTGTGCAGTATTTTTCTAGCTTATATAAAATTCTGTGTCTTCCCAGACTTTTAAAAGAGAGAAAACTCAAAACCTTATTTTGAATGAACAGAAGTAAATGTCAATATGTTCTAAGTTGCACTAATATAAGGGAGGATTAAAATTGTGAATTGAGTAAAATTTCTTGGGAGAGGCTGCACTCTCAATGTTTACTTATATCCTTGTCTTCAACAATTTGCAGGCCATTAGCAGCATAGACGACTTGACATCCCAAAGCATGATAGGAAAAATATCTACAAATACTGTCCAGTGCTCTCTACTGGGCAAAATAATCCTAACTTGACATTTACTTGCTTAAACTGTGAAAAGTTTTTGAAAGACTTAGAGGGAAGGCAAGGACTTGTCTTCAACTATGAACCAACTGGTAACCCACAGATGCTCCAAATCATTGTTCCACTCAGTCACAGACATGGCCCTGTGTAAGCTAAGTGGGTCACAACACAAATCCAAATGTCATGAACAGGGGAAAGAGACATTTATGGACGAGAAGGGGGATTAATTTATAGAGAGAAAGATATGAAAAGTTGGGAAAGTGAGCAATGAAAATGTACTATATACATGAATAAAAAGGGCACAGAGTTTAGAGAGAGAGAGAGAGAGCAACAAGCTAGGTGAAAATTCACATGTCTGTAATTGCAACACTTGGGGGCCCCTAGGACATGAGTCCTAGGACATAAGTTCAGGCAAGTCAAGAACTTGTCATAAAATGACCAAAAATTACACCCCCAAACTATTACTGAGAAAGACAAGGCTTTAAGATGCATGTTTTAGCATTTTGTCACCCAAATTGGAATTTCTTTCTGCACAGTTATTTTTGAATTTCTTCGGATACATGTGTGTATACATATATAAGCAGATAATGTATGCAGATATATAATAAATACATGCAGAAATATATATAATCATATTTATGGTCACTATATATAATATTTCTGTTTCTTCAGTAGTTGTAAATGCTTTATCCAATGTTAAAAATGACAAAATATAAAATGTAGATACATGAGTGTGTACTACTCTTTTTAAGAAATATTAATAAATAAAAAACATAAATTCATAGAGGACAAAAGAAAAGCTTCATGGAGACCAAAGCCAACTAGAAAAACACACACACGCACACGCACGTGCACGCACACGCACACGCACACACACACAAATTATATAATTATTGTTTCACTAAAATTGGGAAAAACAACTGAGATTAGGATTCTTAACTTCTACAGCCTGCACATACATATGTAAGTGGGTAAGAGCCACGCTAACACTGTTTCTTGGTCTGAACAATGTAAAACATTTTGTGAAGATAATCAACAAAACTGCTCTTGTTTCTATGGATGTAGGAAATACAAATATTTGGTGCTGGCTACCTCAAATTCATGCTAAGAAATTCTAAATGGAGAAAGTGTTGGATTTCTTGTTCTGTAGGCTTAGACCCAAAGCACCTGAGGATGCCTTCAAATTTTTACATGTAATTGAAAACTGAAATGATGTATATTGTATACAGTCTTCTTAGAAGATGAATCTCTAGTTGTCCTGGAGGTATGAGAGTGCCACACAGAAGGTGGGAGTGGAATCTGTGCCTAGAGCATTCTGATTGCAAACATGCTCCCATGATTCTAAGCAAAACCTGAGAATATCAACCATATTTCAGTGTAAAATGTTTTGAGTATGTCATGCCACCATTTTAACTTTCAGTATGTATACCTCTATTTATTTATTGGTTTTACAGATTTCTTTATTTTTATTTTCTGTGTATGCTTGTGGACCCACATGCATCACATGGGTGCAACTGCTTGAAGATGCCAAAAGAGGACTTCAGATCCCTGGAAGGGGGAGTGTTAGATGGCTGTGAGCTGCTGGATGCGGATGTGGTTGTTAAGAACTGCTATAGATCAGGTCTTCAGCTATAGCAGCAATTGCATTTAACTACTGAGTATCTCTCTAAGCCCTATATTAATTTTTACTAATTTTAAAATTACTGTGGTTCATATTCATTTGGGAGATCTTTATCCCAAGTTTTACTATAATGACATGTTTAAAATACTTAAAGGCCTTCATAGAACAAAACTGGTCATTACTGACTAAAATCTGAAATAATTAGAGGAGGAAAGGGATGGAGAAGTCACAGGGTACCCCAGACAGGGAGTGGTATTCTTTTAGACACTGGCCACAAATAAAACACAACTAATACCTATAGGGCTAAACAGAGGCTACACATGAGGTAGTTCTATGATGTCAGATTTCTGCCTGAAGAAATTGTCTAGTTTACAGCATCAGGAGTGATAGACAGGGCAGAGTATAGCAGACCCTGAACTGAGAAATTAGAATTCTTAATTGAGTTGTCTGAAGTTTCTGGAATTGTAATGTAGTGTCAGGGAGAAAACATGTGTGATAAATAATTCTCAAACAGTCATGCAATTTATCAGAGCCCCGGACTTGAAATGTAGCTTTGATATTTGATTCGTTGCCTATTTTGCACAGAAGAGGAAGAATTTTTCCCTTTGCTCCATCCATAGTATCAAGAGGTGACAAGAGCTCTCGACTGTGTGGAGTAGGTAGGTTTAGGACAGAAATGTTGTTCTTGCTCAGATATAAATTTAAACTTACATTCTATTCACTGCCAAAAAAAGAAAGGAAAAAAATGTCAAAGGAGGGGATTGAAAACAAACAAACAAACAAAAACAAAACAAAACAAAAAAACCAATGGGTTAGAAAACATAAAAGTCAGAAGCAGTAATTCCAAATCTGTGGTTTACCTACCAGGTATTGCTGTCTGCATAGTTTTTCTCTGATCATATCCTTAACATAAAGACTTCAAGTGTCCAGAAAGTGCAACCTTCTGAGCTCAGCATTCAACAGCCACACCCAGTTCTTTGAACCTAGCAAATTAAGGCTTGTGAACATTGGCAGACATTTTTCATTCATTTTTATATGTGAAGAGAGGAGAATTGGATTCATTCTGCATAATATGCATCAGATCATGCCAAAATCTAAACTAATAGCAAGGGTAAACATGGGAATGGAAAACATTCCAGGTAGATAGTTATATATATATATATATATAGATAGATAGATAGATAGATAGATAGATAGATAGATAGATAGATAGATAGATATGCGTATGTATGTATATATGAGACAACTGTGATTGGAGTTAGGTAAATGGGTCCTTCACTAGTATTCTTTAAGTGTGCCTTGCTGAGTTTTCACCATTCAAATCATCTTGAAATTCCATTGCTAACAGACAGATATACTTTTCGCATGGTTCACATCTAGTAGTGATTTTGTATTTGGCTTTCAGAGTAGCCCACATCACCCCTCTCTCTTCTGCTATTTGAAGTTTTATGATGTTATGTGGGTCACCCTTTCTTCAAGTGCAAAGGCAGCCCAAATATATGAAATTAATGAATGCTTGCTGGGCTAGAGCACCCTGTGAACCTTGTGCCCTCTCTGTCTTTCCAAATAATCTCTATTTCATGATGATGGAAAGTATGGTGGTATTTGGATATTATGCTAATGGGCCAACTTCATTCAAAAAGTTGGGTCCTTATGTGTTATTCTGTATGAAGGAAGGGTTGTGAAAATTAAAGATTTGAACAGGACAGGAGTCTGTCACGGAAACTACAGCTGCAGTGGTGGAAGAAGCATTTAAAGGCCTGACAGACAGTGGCAATGGCCCTGTTTTACCACATAGGTGAGAGGGACTCAGAACTGAAGAACAGCAGTATTTAGTTTTTCAGTTTCCACAACATATAACGTCTATATTTAGGCTGCCTTTGCTTACTCGGAGTACAGTCACCTGAAATCCACAGCTTAGACACAATACAATAAACATACACACACACACACACACACACACACACACACACACACACACATGTGCATATATGTATATGTATGTGTACTACACACCCCACATGCAATATGCACTCTACCACAACATATAAACATACACCAGTACACAAGCACACGTATCATGTAACACCCATCTCACACACACACACACACACACACACACACCATGCAATATGCACTCTACCACAACATATACACATATACCATTACACAAGCACATGTATCATGTAACACCCATCACACACACACACACACACACACACACACACACACACACACCACATGCAATAGCACACTCTAATACAAAACATAAATATACATACATGGTACACTGCAAAAGCATCACATTCTTACGTGATTTTATAACTCCTTTTTTTTCATTCTGTTCTGTTACACTTTGCCTATTTTATGAATACTTTCTGTAATTTTATAGTTTTGAAGCTTTGAATTGTTATAACTAGGTCTCCTAGATCCTGTGGTAGAGGAGAATAAAAACATATACTTACTTACACCAAAATTGTCCATAACAGTTAACATACATCTCACACACATATGCTATGTAGTGCAACACACGGCACACAACATACCAAACCTATGCATACCACAAACTACTCACTACACTATACACTGTACACTAAACATACCACATGCATCCTGAAAATTTACCTCATTTTGTAGTATGATTTTTCTCATCAAATGTCACATGTTAGTAAGATGGCAGAGATACCAGCACTCACAGAAAATTGTACCCTGGGCAGCAGAAATGATCTAATGCTTGCTGGACTAGAGCACCCTGTGAGCCTTGATGCCTCTCTGTCTTTCCAAATATTCTTTATTTCATGATGATGGAAAGTATGGTGGTATTCGGAGATTATGCTAATGGGCCAACTTCATTCAAAAAGTTGTGTCCTTATGTGTTTTTCTGTATTCTGTGTAGTAGTACTACTAACCAAATATGGTTTTTATTTTGATTTATTTTTGTCATTGTTTTCCTGGCAAAGTCCATATAGATATATTTGTATGCTCTGGTTGAGTTGATATTAATATATAGAGAAAGTTATATTTTGTGGCATTATAGTATACTATAATTATGTAGAAATGTATAGTTTTAAGTCATTCTCTTAATGTTTATGGGAGTTGGGCACACAAATTCCATTGTTCAGCTAAGGACCAGAGTTAATGTTACCAGTAACTTAATCTGTGCATGTCTTCTGGCCACTGCAGAAAAACACAAAACAAGAAGTTGAACTCATATTAGGAACTGGTTCACTCTTGGCTTCTCAGAAAATGAAAGATGTCCAGTACAGATGGCTTATGAGCTATTTTATCATCCAATCCAATATCCTACAAAATTTGCCACAAAAATTAGCTTGCATCCTAAGGATTCTCAAACACAAGATAAAATTTAGTGTTAAAAGAGCCAGAAACATTCCACAAATAAGAACATTATGCTAATACTGCTTAAGATAGCCAAAGAGAATAATGACAACAGATAATTATTAAAATAAGCTAATAATCATGAAATAAGTCTACAGTATATAAAAATAAGAAGAAATAGTAAATAAGCCCATGTAGTATTTTTTAATTTAGAAGAAAAGTAAGAGCCAAAGAAGCAATTAGTGAAATAGAAGAAAATGTTTTTAACACCTAAATCATGTGCTCATTTGACCAGTATTCCAACTGCTGTGGTTTCTAGAGTTTTATCATAAAAATTACAATCTTGATGTATCTGTTCTCCATAGCTATACATTCTGCCTGTCACTTCTGCCTTCCCTGGACAGTAGTTTTTGTTGTCATTATCATTTGCTTGTTTGTTCACATATCTTCCCTTTTGCATCAGATGAGCCCATACATCATATTTCTAGGAATTTCTTTGAACCAAGACCAGACCTCATTGTATTGTATGATGTCAGAACCACAATGCAGAATAACTGCATTTTTTTTCCAGTACTCAAGAATAAGTGAAACTTCAGCATTTAGACATTTGGTTCATTTATATTCACTTTGCTTTTAAAACATAATCTACTGTAGACAGTAGGAAGTTTCTATTGCATTATGGATGAGTCTTATATTAGTATGGTCTTGTGATTGTTGCCTTCTCTTAGACTGAGAGCTCACTGATGCTAAAACCATGCTATGATCGTTTTAAGTATATTGTCTGTTCCAGGTTCACTATTTTGTATCTGTCTTATCAATAAATAGTTTTGATGACTAAAAAGAAAACTTCTAATATATGTTAGAATCAGTAAGTGTGGTATTCTGGATATACTCACATCTACCCTACAAATAAACTGTTTTCTGAAACAGTGACTCTTCTATTCAGTTTTGAACTTCTGAAGATCTCAGAAACAATTCTCTGTAGCAAGGAAGGGTCCCCGATAAATGTCTGTTTGAACAAGTCAATGAATTGACAGACCCATACCAATTCCAGGAGCTTCATTCAAAGAGAATGCCAAATCCATGCAGCTTCATTCACTGGAGACTGTACGATATTAACTCTTGAATGCTAAGACAGTACCATGCCATGAAATGATTTCTTCAACATACATATAAATGTACAGCATTGTTGAAATATATGTCATTATTTCAATGGCTAATAAGGGTACCTGATTTTTAAAAATCATAGTTATTCATAAAAAAACCAGATGTATCAAGAAAAAGGTTTCTTTTTACATTAGAGAGAAAATGTTTCAATAAACATTACCTTTAATATAGAAACATGAGAGGCTTCTAAACCAAACAAACAACAATGATATAAACATGCTCACTTAACCACTGGCTGCTATTACCAATTCTATATAAATGCTGCATAAGGTGAAGACTGATAGACAATAAAAATAGACTTAAAGCATCAATTATGATCATTGTTCCCTTTGGTATCACCAAACAGAGGAGAAAAGACTGGTGTGTGGTAATATATGGCTGTATTTCCAGAAATCACGAGGCAGAGACAGGATTATTGGCACACATTCTATGAATTCCAGGGATGCATAGAGAAAACAATCCCCAAAAATAAATAGCACGGATGTGCATGCACACACACACACACACACACACACACACACACACACACAAAGAGTTAAGTGCATGGGCAGAACAAATACACCAAGATGGGTTCTGTACCCTTGCTAAAATATGATTATTATAGTATTATATATACACAATAAAATATGATTATTAGAGTATTTCCAAACTATACATTATTGTGTGCAAAGCACTGGGTAAACTCCATAGGAGCATTCTAAGAATAGGAATGGAAAGTCCACATTTCTATGTGTTAAGTTGTCACCACTGTCCAGTGCTTGAAATGGGCATTTGTACACTTGTCTGTCATTTCCTTACTGCTGTTTGCTCTTGTCTATTGTAGTATTTTGTTGTAGTAGAGACATGTGATGTGTTCCTGGCACACTTCATCTCATGAGATCCCCCCATCATTTTATTGTCTCTTTTTAATTAATTACTATTTCATCCATGAGCATTGTGTGGTATTTTATGTTTGTGTATGCATATCTGCCATGAACACCTGTGTGGAGGCCAGAGGAAGAATTTAATTCCCTTACACAGGCTTTTTCACTGAGATTCCAGCACTTGTATTTTGTTTTGTTTAATTTTTTTGTTCACAAAATTAACTGTCCAAAAGGTAAGGCTTTCATTTCAGCTGGCTTTTATTTCTATTTTATTATGTGTCTGTTAAAATCTACATTCTTTTTGGTCGACGTTTATTTCTTCTGAATACTTTTGACTAGACTGTGATGATGTCCCCAATTAGAGCACACAACTTCTGAGTTTTCTTATGATCTCTTTTCTCTCATGTATATACCCTAACATATTTTAAAGAAGTGAACCTTCAGTTTAACAGGATCAAAACAATAAGCTAATGTCCCTAAAATCCACTTTTTCCCATCAGGAAACTGTGCTCCTAAGATAGAGAAATCTGTTTGAAACTCTTTTCTGAGCATAATCTTCCTTACAGGACATGATTTACTTGTTTGTATGGAAAAGTGATTCTTCATTTCCATGCTGCCTCTAGAAACTGAGAGGACATTTGCTCATATGTAGGACTTTAAAAGGATACTTATTTTATTCTATGTGTAGGTTTGTATGCCTAAGCATATGTATGTATGTATATGAACCTTAAACATACAGAATCCTACAGCCCTGAGAAGAAGTGGAGTCCCTTGGAACTAGAGTTGTAAGGCACAACATACATGTTGTGGACTGAACTCAAGTCTTGTGTAATAGCAAGCTGTAAGTGCATTTAACCATGGAGCCATTTATCTAGCCCTTGTGTAAGACTCTTTGTTGGTCTGATCAGTATTATAGGAAATCAAGAAGAACCTGTGAAAATCCATAGTGGTAAACATACACTAGAGACTTTAATCAGCCTTTGTTTCTGTAACAAAGGCCTGAAATGATCAATTGAGTAAGGGAAAATTAAAATTTGCTATTAATGACAGAGGTTACCATGCATGGACACTTGGCGTCACTGGATCTGGGCAGAAATGTATAGCAGAAGTTATATATTGGAGCAAAGCTAAGTGCTCACCTCCACCCAGAGGAAAAAGAGAAAAGCAGAGTCAGAGAGAGTGAGCCAAGATAGGGATAAGATATGTTCCATGGGACAATTCCAAACACATTGTTCCTTTACTAAGACCCACCTCTCATAGCTTGGATTCCTTCACTAACTCCATTGTTATGAATCAAACAAAGGATTAAGCCATTGATAAGGTTAGTTCCCCCCTGGTCCCTTAACTTCCCCAATGTTTCTTCTCTAAACAAAGCAACAGTGAGAATTAAACCTTCAACAAATGAGTCTTTTAGGAAAACTTCAGATCCAAATAGTAACAGACACACACCTTAAGCCCTCCTGTTGTGGCAGAATGATGATGGGCTTGTATTTGAATTCTACATCCTCTTGTTCTTTTTAAAGCAAGATTTATATATCTACTATAAATTGTTATATATATCAGTGTCTTTCTGCCTGCATGTATGTGTGCCATGTGGGTACAAGTATTTTAGGAGGCCAGGTTTTCAGATCCTCTAGAACTGGACTTACAGATAATTGTGAGCCACTATATAAGTCGTAGGAACAGAGAGCATCCAGTGCTGTTAACCACTAAGCCATCCCTCCAGACACCTAATTCCATTCTTACTAGCTCTGTGAGAACTAATAAAGTTCTCATTTGTATAATGGAAATGAAGCAAGTGCTATGACTTAGAACTAAGGTAAAGATAGTATTGGCAGATGATCTGGTATCAAATACCTGCAGGGCCCATGTTTGCTTCTGAATTTGACTTCATCCTTTTATTTAATGCTAACATTTATGAAGTAGATTTTAATTTCTGTTTAAAGGTTAGAAATCAAAATTAAAAATACTCATAATTTCCCCCAACATATTACCACTTGTCCAGATTTAAATCCCTACCTATGAGACCCTTAGTCTCTATATTTACAAGGGCAGGTCCACATAAACTGAAGATGCGGGAACTGTTAGCTGATATTACTATAACTAGAAAAACTCTAAAGCACATTGCTAGGACACTTTCGGTTGACAAATATGTTGTTGTATTTCTTGTGAAGAATTCCGTTTTCATTTCTGCCTGTGCACTCTCACATACTGCTTGGTCTTTGTGGGCTTATTTACATCATTTGATGGTAATAAAATTGTCATTTTTTTCCAGTTGTCTCTTCTCTTATCAGGCTCCTTAAACAGACATGCTAATGGCTTCTTTCATTTATACTCTAAATTCATCCCACCCCTAACTTGGTTACTCTATCTCTTGAAAAAGGCTAGAATTCGTTTTTGTGGTTTTTTGGTTTTCGGGGTGTTTTTTTAGATTTTTTTCATTTTTCTTATGTATATGAGTACACGGGAGCCGTCTTCATACACACCAGAAAAAGGCATCAGATCTCATTACAGATGGTTGGGACCACCATGTGGTTGCTGGGATTTGAACTCAGGACCTCTGGAAGTGCTCATTATTATCTGTTGAGCCATCTCCCTAGCCCTGGGCTAGAATTCTTCACCCATCAACTCTTCTATACTTCTATACTTCTATACTTCCTTCTTATCTTTCAGTTACTGCAGGAGTCAATGTCTTTAAGCTGGGAACCATGCATTCTGTCTTGACAATCCTCTTTTATCTTCATCCTATGGTAGCTCATTATAGGAGTACTTTTAAGCACTGGCAAATGCCTCCCCATTGTGTGAGGCAACTGGCTCCATCTTACTATTACTCTTTTTTAATGTTGAAAATGGTGCTTTTCTTACTCCTTGCTTTGAACACTCCTGCTTCACTTGCTGATTTTGGCTCAATAGACTCATGACCAATGTCTTATTTAATCTTCCACCTTACTGGTCATCTGTGATGGTCTAGTCATAAATGTTGAAATTATTCTGGTGGAGGATCCTTGAAATCAGCCATAAGTACAGTGGTAATTGGGAGTGCACTGAGAGGTGAATACAGTTCTTACAAGGCATTTTGAGGAATAGTTCTATACTAAGATTGATTAAAGGAGGAAGCTTAAGTGGCTTCTCTTTCTCCTTTCGCATCATCATTATTCTTTTACCTAACATCTAATTTCATCTCATGACAAAGAAGCTATGTGGAATTGTGTTTGATGTGGAACCTTAATGTTTCCATCAGAATATTACTTTTTCATTGTTTTGATTAGAGGCACTCAATAAATGATGTTGACAGACTCTTGGGATGATTTTTATAATGAAAGGGGATGGTGAAGTGGAGAAGATTCAATAAGGGATTCTTAAAAAATACTTCTCTTGAATATAAAGAACATAGTGTTGGCAGATGACCTTGTCAAAAAAGTTCGTATAAATGCACAGTTGAGCTGCACATTCTTTCCATATTGTTGAAAAGCCCTCTGTGACTGGGACATTTCAATTTCTTTATTAATTTTTACTCCAAGTCTTGATGTCAGAGGTCTTCTTTACCCTTGTTCTTTCACTTCAAGAAATGAGTTGCTTAAATAAATTATCCACAAATGTTTCAGCTCCGAATTTGCGGTCACCACTTTATTTTTTAGGTTAGTGATCCTCTTCCTAAAATAATAAAGGTCTAGAAGTAGTCACTGGTGAGTTGGAAATCTTTAGAAACTTGCTATATGCAGTATGGATAAGCCTTGAGCTTGTTTTGTAGCCAAGTCTATCCTTCGAGTCACCATCCTCCCACCTTACCTTTCAAGTACTGGGATTTCAGACATGTACTCCCTCACACAGTTGATGCGGAACTCCATCACATGTGGAAAGCTGAATAGCATAGATTTCTAGAGAGACCTGAAATCTTTCTAATTTATGGATGCATTTTCTCAAAGAAATTTTTTAAAGCCAAGTGTTGATAATAAAATATTGTTTATCTGAGTGATAATGAGACATTCTAAGTACATACATTTTAGGAGTTGTGGTTGTAAACTCAAGTATAAACTAGTGTTTTGTGAGTGGAAAACATAGATTAAATCACCATTATATAATATACAACCCTTGCCTACTGTTGTCTTTAATTTCTGGAGGAAAACTTACCTAGATTGGGCAAGATATCCTGAAAGGTAGACAGGTTGACATAGAAGTGTTAATTCACTTATGCTACTGATGGCTCTGTGGCCGTACTGAGGTCATATGGTTCTCTTTTATATATCATTTTTATTGTTTCATTTTCACGTTGAAATAATATTGATCAAGCAATTATTTGTGTTTGTATGTGGTTTGGGGTGAAACTAATTTGTTGATATTAAATATTTTGAAATTTCAAAGATTTGTGGTTTGCAATGCCTGAATTGTTGCCACTTCTCCAAACAAAAATAATTTAAAAATAACCAAAAAGTTTCAATAATTTATAAATGAAAGCATAAGGAAAACAAGTGTGGTAGGGTACATGGTCCCAGTGTGCATTTTCAAAAGCAGAGATTTTACCCTTTAGAACACTGGTTGCCTGTCAAGAAGAATGCCTTGTTTGGGGAGATAGCACTGGATCCCTCCAAACTACATAAAGCAGCTAGAGAGAATAAGGGTTTCCAGAGGTATGGAGAGCATCAATCTTATTGGAAGACATCATATGTTAGACCCGACTAGTAAAAAAGTATCTTTGGGAACCATGATGAGTTTCTGTTTATCATTGGTCTGGTATATATACAACCTGAATAAAAGAGAAATAAAAAATTGACATTGTTGCAATTTGTTATGAAACATGAGAAACTGTTTTTCTCTCTTCAACATATGTACTGGGCCTGGCCACCAAACCAAAGAGAATCTGTCTAAAGAATATATGAAGACTTATGAAACAATGATCGATTACAGGATAAGTGGAGATAAGGAACAAATTTTAAAAAGTAGCAAACGGATACAAACATCCATCAGTAAAATTTGATGTGAAGTAAATTAATTTACTGGCCAAATATGTAACTCTAATTCAGTCTTAGAATTTATTTAAATGATAACTTATTTTAAATAATGTTCAATGCACTTGCTCAACCAGCAGAAGTTTGGGAGAAATAATACACCTAAGAAAATAAAGATATTTGTAGAAAGCAGTGTTAAGTATACCATGGAAATAAACACAAAGGTAGATAGAAACCTTCTTAGTTACTTATCTTTTGCTCTGACCAAACACTCTTATATAACAACTTAGGGGAGGAAAGATACCTTCCTAGAAATGCAATGGTAAAGTGTCTTGGTGGAGTAGGAACAGCTGTAGCTTGAAGCAGCTGGTTCTATCACATTCACAATCAGCAAGCCGAGAAATGCAAGCTCATACTCAGCTCATTTTCTCCATTTTCTCCAGCCTGAAATGCTCTGTTTGGGCCATGGTCCCATGCACAGTTTAGATAAAACTTACAATCTTAAGCAGAAGTTTACTTAACAGAGTGAGGCAAAACAAACACTCCAAGGAGAAAAGAGATTGGACTGGGCTGCCCCAAGGCAGGGATCAGCTTAGTGGGTTCTGCCTTGTGGATTTTAAAGAGTTGATGAATATTCATGCCATGAGTTTTAGAGCCTCCAGACCCTTCTGGTCTTACACAAAGATTGTTCCAGGCAAGCCCATATCTATCACCAGTGCAGAGAGGAGCAGGATGGGAAACAAAGTCCAGATTCCTGATGCCTACCATCCAGGGTAACTTAAATTATACGTATATATTAATCGGCCCCTCTTTTATGTAGTGTGCCCTTGATTCCTAGCATATATCCCAAGTTCCACCTGGAGAGCTTATATTAATGTAGAGCTTCCTCCTCTTCATAAACCTTTAAGGATGACAATGTCATAATGGTAACTTTCTTAAAAGCCATTCTTGCAATTTATTGTCAATTAATGTGTACAATTTACACATTAATCCAGGTCTGTGTAAAAGGGCAACAACACTTTGCATATTTTCCATAAGGCAGTTTATGGTAACAGAAACGAGCCAGAGATATGCTAAGACAGCCTTTGTGTTTTATCCCCGTCCTGAACCTCATCCCTGATCAATATGACTATCTCCTGCTCAGCTGTAATCCCTTGTATTCCTCTTCCCTTGTATTCTTGACCGGATTGCCTAACATTTTAAGTATAACGTTCCATTTTAAATCCAGTATTTGTTTTTATAGTAACGGTAGCATCTGCTCATATTTCAGACCCACTTCCCTGTCTTTTCTCAGGCTCTTGGGACTTCTAACCTCCTACCAACTACAAATAAACAGACTTTCATTCCTTTGAAATTTCTTGGAAGAGTTATAATCTTTGTGAAATCTGTCTTGTGGGTCTATGAAAAAATACCCATAGAGGAGGCATAGGAAAATGGTGTCTTTAGATCTTTGCTTTTAGAGGCCAGGGTCACAGTGCATCATATAGGGGCCCATCATAAGGCTATTATGGAGACCTAGAGGCAGACAGGCTGGGATTGGTGTTGGTGGTTTTAGATCATAGCTATATACAGTTGTGTAGGGAAATCTGTAAAATGTAGAGCAAACAGTATACAAATAGCTACTCTGACTATCTGAAGTGTGGTCCCTAAAGAATATCCAGTATATGGCTCAGGGATGAAGAAGACAAAGGGATGATACACCTTGGTAATGTGTTGGAAATCTACAGCAAGCCAGGCTCTTGGTTGGTGAGTTTGTACTTCAAAGCCTCTCCCCACGCTGGTTCCTTTGTTCTATCTAAAAACTGACTAGACACTGGACAGCATATTCTCCCTGTAGGTGGAGTCACTTTCTAAAATGTCAAAACTGTGTCATCACACAGAGATGACTCAATAAAATATTTACAGTGTGACCTTGTTCTCGGCTTTCTTTCCCCTACAGTTTCTCCTATAATGGCATTCATTTCAACAGTTTAAAAGATGATCTTAATTCCAGTCACTCCTGTGAGTTTTCAGTTTCTGAATCCAACTGCCTTTAGGCCTTTGCAATATGAATTTTTGCACTGTGTATAAGTCAGCTTGTCATTATCCTTCCAACTCTCTCTTCTCACTGATCTTCCATTGTCAGATAAATGAAGCTGTTATCCAATCCAGAGATCAAACCATAAACAACTGTTTTCCTTGGATGCTTCTGGTTTCCTTCTACTGGTTTTCCTTTCCTTTCTTATGACTCCTTGGCTGTATCTAAAACCTTTCAACCTATCCTTAAAACTTGATGTTTTTCCAACATAAACCTCAAATTCGGCCACTTGCCTCCTCCATTTTTAATTATGAGCCACCATCACTTTACTCTTTCTTGTTATAGCACTTGCTACATGAGATAGCTCCATGACTCACACTTCTATCCTCACTACAAACAGTTTCTTCTTCTTCAGGAGCAACTGGATGAATGGGTGAGACAAACACAGATCTTCCCACCTCAAAGTCATCCTTTCTGCTTTCCAGTTGCATGTGAAAGGAAGCATTAGCCTTATAAGGGCCAAATGCACTGCGAACAGTATAGGTTGGTCTCATCTCAGTTTTACCTAATCTCATTTTTCACTTTTCTTTCTCTCCTGACCCAATACTCATAACTCATTATTCTTTAACATTTTCTAGAACAATGTCTTTTGATTTCAACAAAGGGCCTTTAGTTAACATTTTCTTTACAGTCTCCATTCACCGAAAAATTAAATACATTCACTAACTAAATCCCCCTCTCTTCTCTATATCTCAACAGTTTGTTATCTTTCTACAGAAACCAAGTCCAAGCTGCAATTGTGCCAATGGCCCTTGCTTTTATTGTTTCTTTTCCTGTTGCCATGGTAAAATAATCTGGAAAAAGAAACTTAAGTGAGAAAGGGTTTACTTCAGCTTCTATTCCAGAGGGATCCAGCCCATTCCACAAAGGAAACCATTGAATCAGGCAGGAAGGTACGGTGGCAGAGGAAGAGGGCTGGCTGGTCACAGTGCATCCATACTAAGAAAACAGGAAGCTAAAGAGGAAGTGTGAGGCTACAAAAGCTCAAGGCCCACTCACAACAACTTACTTATTTCTTCCAACAAGGCTTCATCTCATAAAGATTCTGCTGCCTTCTAATCAGTTCCACCTGCTGGGGAGAGCATGTGTAAACATGTGAGCCTGTGTGAGACATTTGACATTCATACTACAACACCTTCATAGAAACTTTAAGTTTCAGGAGAACAGATATAATGTGAATGATTTCCTCACTACTAGGTGTGTAGGGAGCTAGAAAGAAAAAGCAAGAGTGAAAGAAAGGGGAAGAGATAGAGACAGAGAGGCAGAGATGTATGCATGCATGAATACTGCACTGCTACCAGAGATTGTGACCACAATGGTCACCTCCTTGTTCCCTCCTTGGACCTTGCTATGTCCAAGGTGGTGCCTAATATAATTATTACACATAGTATTTCTCCTTCTGGAAAAAAAAAATCTCAAGAAAGGGGGCTCTGCCTCAGTCTCAACTTATCCTAGATCCTTACAAGGATTATTTATGTTTTGCCTATCAGATTCAGCTAGGCTAATCTCTTTATCACTCCACAGCAACTTGAAGGCCAGAACATCCAACTTACTGAAAAGTAATGTAATTATAGGGCAGAGGTTGACAAACTATCTGTGGACTAATCCAGCCATCATTAACTCTAGAGATGTCTCAACAATGTGGCAGCCCCCTTTAGCTTTATGTTGCTCATGATTGCGTCCCTTTTCTAACAGTGATACTTGGTAGATGATATCAAGACTGGATGAACCACAGAGCTGAAAATATTTACCATCTGTCACTTTACAAGGCAAGTTGGCTAATCTTTGGATGAGGGCATAATCTCCACGCCTAAAACCTCTAATTATATATTAATAATTAATTAAAGTTAATTAGATTTTTGATACCTCCTAGCGTCAGCCAGCTCAGACCCTATTATGTAGCAAGTATTCACTTAATCGATAAATACAGCCTCCTATAACCTTTCCATCTCAAGTAATCAACCCTTGCTCTTATACGCATAAGGCTTTGATTCACATATCCCTTTGCTTCTCCTGCTGCAATATTTTGCCTGGTGCCTTATCTCCCATGGCAATGGACATCTATACTTTGTGTGTGAATCATGTATGTGCATGGCAAATCTGTCCCACCACCGTGTCATTGTATAAGGAAAAGTGTATTTTGAGCATGACAGACACCATGGTTTTAAGCATCACAGTCATAAGTGGAGTCTCTTTGCTGCCTCATCTAGCAAATTCTTCATTGAGTCTGAGTTAGGATCTTTTTGCATTTTGCGTTTTCTTTGATTGTTGTGTCCATGCTTTCTATGGGATCTTCTGCACCTGAGATTCTCTCTTCCATCTCTTGTATTCTGTTGGGGATGCTTGCATCTATGGCTCCTGATTTCATTGCTAGAATTTCTATCTCTAAAGTTGTCTTCCTTTGTAATTTCTTTATTGTTTCTACTTCCAGTTTTAGATCCTGAATGGTTTTGTTCAATTCCTTCATCTATTTGGTTGTATTTTCCTGTAATTATTTAAGGGATTTTTGTGTTTCCTCTTTAAGGGCTTCTACCTGTTTACCTGTGTCCTCCTGTATTTTCTTTAAGGGAGTTATTAATGTCCTTCTTAAAATCCTCTACCAGCATCATGAGATATGATTTTAAATCAGAATCATGCTTTTCTGGTGTGTTGGGGTATCCAGTATCCAGGATTCACTGTGGTGGGAGAGTACTGGGTTCTAATGATGTCAAGCAGTCCTGTTTTCTGTTGGTAAGATTCTTGCTATTTGCCTTGTGCCATCTGCTAAACTCTGCTATTAGATGTGCTTACTGTCTCTGGCTGGAGCTTGTTCTTCCTGTGAGTCTGTAGGCCTGTGTCATCACTCCCAGTAGACCATCTCTCTCCTGGCAAGACCAATGTACAGAGGGCTGCAAAAGAGCCCCACCTGTTGGGTGCAGCTGGAGGCCCACAGGACCCTGTCCCAGCTGTTCTGCTGCTTCTGCAGCCTGTGCTGTCCTGAGTAGATTTCTCGTCATTGAGTCTGAATTGGTTTTCAATGTCAATAAGAAGTCACTTGCTTGCTTGAGAAGGTGACCTTTTGGGGGGAGGGGAGAAATTCTTCTATACAGTCCACCTAAGACCCCCAAAGGTATACACATCTCATTTTTCTCTTGCTGTGTGTTTCAATAAAATGAAGATTGTAGACCCTACTTTTAGATTTTAGACTCAGATTTTAATCCCAACTGTGCCATTCACCAAGTATCTGAACAAGGCACAACAGGTTATCTTAAATTCTGTTATTTCTCAGGTATATATGATAATAGTAACAGTGGCAGCACCTCTGGATAGAACCATCACAGACCCTTTCTCACAGTTAGCACTCAGTAAAGCCTCAGAATTTCACAAAAGCAACTTTGTCACTCAAATTCTCTGCTTTTTATCATCTTTGTCATCATGATTCTTCTTCTGTCCTTCTACAGTTTTTGAATCTAGAACTCCATGTCTTTCTTCCCATTTCCTCCATCTCCATACATAAACCCTCTGAAGTACATTTGTAATTTATTTACTTCATACTCATTTCTCATCCATTTCTGCAGACCAAACTGCTATTTTCTTCTTCTTGCATTGATATCATGACATACTTCAACACTTCTGTTCCTGTCCTAATGATAACTGGAAATTTAGAACACATACACAAATGTGTTCTTAAAAATCACTGGATGCTTTCTCAGAATAACCACTTTAGTCCTGAATTCGCAGATCATGAAGGGTACCTCTCACCTCATCTCATATCCTAAAGATTTTTCACTATTCCAGGAACAAGATACCTTGGACAATAGACTGTCTTCAGTGTTGTCAAGGAACAAATATTTTCCTGTTTCAGAACCTTGCATATTATATCTCTCTACCTGCAAAACTGTTTCTCTCATTGATGCAAACATCTTTATAGATAACAGGTGTCAGTTAAAATTTTGCTCTTGGAAACTGCTAAATCCGGATTTCCTTTCATCTGATTATTCCTTGATTTCTTCATCAACTTAAAAATTTTCCTTCCTTGTTATTAATATGACAATTTGTAATCAAGTCTGTGTTGTTGTTGTTGTTTTTTCCTTTAATGGTGGTACTACATTTTGAGAAATACATCCTTAGGCAATTTTGGCATTGTGGAAATGTGAAAGAATGACACAAACATAGGTATTACAGCCTTATATCTTAGCTGAATGTTATGCCCCAGTGTACATGTGACCTCTTGTTAGCTAAAACAGGATAGTATAACACATATTTGTATGGCAAGTATTTACTTATTTGATATTCCAACTACTTATATATACTATGAAGTCTGCACTATCCTTTATTGATCATTGACATAATCTCAACCCCAGTGCACTGTTTTATTATGCAGTAACATTTACTAAATTACAATAACTGTAGTCACTTCTATCTCCCCCTGCTATGCTCCCTTTCTCTGGGTATAAATGGCCACCTGATAATCTGACCTGTGAATTGGAATTTCTAAGGAGGCTGTTAAGATATCAATGATTTGAAAAATGAGGCAAGGTTTTCATGTGACTTTTATTGTAGAAGATAAGTCTCTGCCGTAATGTTGCTTTTATAAAATCTTGTAAGGAGAAAAAAAAATAAATGTGTTTAGTTGCTTTACTTCCAGCATCTTAATTTCTAAGGTGCATTGGGAATTCTCTGTGAGAGTTAGTGCACAGCAAGGTATAATAAAAGTGCTGGTTCCATGTTTCACTTTATAAAGAACAATTTATCTTTCAGCAATTTCACAATATGTCCTCTGTACATATATGTGTGTTCACACACACATATAATGTACAATTCATAAATAATATAATTTAGGTATATGATACAAATAGATAATTTGGGTTTCAATTTTATCTGGAATTAAAAAAAACATTTTTAATAAAATTAGTATTTTCATAGAACCTATGTATGTTATTATTATAATAATGTTATTATTTTGATTTAGATTGAGCAAAGACAGCTGGATATGTGGCTCTGTGAAGTGTTTGCAATGAACAAGCGAAGGCCTGCATTTAACAGCCAGAACCCATGTAAGAAGGCCTGGTGGCACAAGGGCACATGGTTTGCAAACCTTGGGGAGGTATGGTCAGAAGGATCCAAGGCAACTGATGGCCAAATTGCCAAGCTTTCTCCATGAGCTCTATTTCTGTGAGAGACTCTACTCAATAAACAAGGTGAAATGGTTCCTGGGGTTGTTTTCTTGCCTCCACACACAGTGTATATATGTGTCTGTTCAAATAAATGCTCTGGTATACCTGTACACACACACACACACACACACACACACACACACACACACACACACAAGTATATTTGCAAAATACTTGGATTCTGATTTTGCTCATGCTATCTCAAAATAAAATACGTCCCAAATAAAATAGGAATTATATAGGTACCTTGAAAGTGTATAAGTAGACTTAAGGAGAGTAACAAATTTTTCATTTAGCATGTAAGATAGCAAATGTTTTCTTTGTGAAACATCCTACATAAAGTTGCAAGTTTTATTCATATTTTACCTAGAAAGGCTGCTCAGAGTCACAGTGAGTGTCAGAAAGGGAGTGTTTCTGAGAACATCAAAGTTTATGTTCTTTCTGTTGACTTTTGCCTGGGCATATTGTATGACTCATTATTTCTCCCTTCTTTTTGATTTCTTTTCTTCCTTTCTCAAATTATTTGCCATTGTTATTTTGAAGGCATATTTTCTTATGCATATTCTTACATAAAATATATTATTATATGCATTCACTTTTGATGACTTCATGAAGGCATTATGAGGCCTGTGGCAAAGCAACTGGATTTGGGTGCCAATTTGCATGTTAAATAAAAAATGTTTTCTGAAAAATGAATTCATTTGTTATTTGAGAAAAACTAGAAAGGCAAGAAATCTGTCTACCTCAACTCCATCCAATCAAACAACTTAGGAATGGTCCAATTCCTACACTAAAGAAAAATGAAGCCACAGAACATGATTAGTTAGCGAGAGTCCGGAGATTGTGCAGACTGGCTTGAAGAGTCCAACTGAATGAATGAGTGGTTGTGAGGTGGCATCTTCTACTCCCATCATAAGATGATTGCCTGTAGGAAACTGAAATGGAGAAATAACACAGAGAGTAGGTTAAAGAACTGTAGTTTCCTCCATTTATGCAATCTTAAAGGAGCAACTGTTCATTCATTTCTGCTTTTGTAACTTTACATTGGGTTTTCAGATCCCTCTGTGACATGTGACCTTTTCATTATCTTCCTTGATTTGTTTCCACCACAATTTAATCCCCTACACTCCAATTTTCTCAGTCTGGCAATGGTGGCACGCCCCCATCACTACAATAGAAGGCTGAAATGGAGCATCATTTAATTATTTAGTTTTAAAACAATATGTTCGTTAACTTCTTTGGTTGAGTTTTTACCAATTAATAATCCGCTCACAATATAATTTTACTTGGTTATGGTAGGTTTATCAGGGAAACTAAAGAAGAAAAGCCTTACTGATTAGATTTCGTATACTTAGTGAAAAAGCATGAGTACTTTACAAAAGCAAAACTTCAGAGGAGTTTGCTTCTTCTTCAAACCTTTAATGAGTATACACATTTAAAAGATTAATGTAGGGGACTGAGATATGGCTCATTGGTTAAGAGAATTAACTGATCTTCTGAAGGACCTCAGGTGGATCCCCAGTAAACACATCAGGCAGCTGGGGGCCATCTGTAAATCCTGCTTCATGTGGATCTAACTCCCCTGGTCTCTGCCAGTACCTGGCCTCACATGCACAGTCCTAAATAAATATAAATATACATACATATGCACACATCCACACACACAAAGAAAATAATAAAAATAAATATAAAAATAAATTTTAAAATAAAAGATTAGTGTGAGAGATTGGTTTTTCCATAGTATTTTATGATTCTAATTGATTTCTTTTCCTCTACATTATAAATGTTTAAGTTGAGATATTTTTGAAATGTGAACTGGAAAGATTGATAAAGGTTTCTGAATATTTTCCTAATTCCATTAGGGGAAAAAGATCTACAGTCACTCCCTTCACTGTCAATACAGGTTTCGTTTCAGGAAATGATCAAGTAGAAGAAGATGATCACAAGAAGGAAGCACTTACCTGATTATGTAGTTCATTCGAGAATAAATAGACAATTTATTGGAAAGTTCAATTCACTTGGATTTTAGTCTGTGGGAACAGCACTGGCTCTGCCTTTATTAATGTCAGTGTGAGAGGATTTAGAGGAACCTCTTATCAGATAGTGTAGATAATATTTCAGTGTCTCCTTCCAACTTACAATTTTGTAAAGATGATCTGACTTTTAATGACTTTATGGTGTAGGCAGGTATATTCATCCAAGTCAATGAAGAAAACTTCAAGATTTAAGGAGCCCTGTCTTGTATTTTACTGTACACTCTTTAAATGCTTTAGATGGAAATTGCAAGAGAAAAACCAGCATCTAACTTCTAATGTTTCCAGTCCTCTACATTTGGGTGGAAATGAGAGAAAGGCCTGATAATTTTTGAGCCAGAATACCTTGTATCTTTGATATATATTACATTACTTGTCTATAAAATACTGGAGTAGAGGGCTGGAGAGATGGTCCAGTGGTTAAGAGCATTGACTCTTCTTCCTGAGGTCCTGAGTTCCATTCCCAGCAACCACATGGTGGCTCAGAACCATCTGAAATGTGATCCTCTGCTCTCTTCTGTTGTGCCTGGAGACAGCTACAGTGAACTTATATACATAAAATAAATAAAAATCTTTTTAAAAATCACTGGGGCAGAAAAATGTGATGATTTCATAATTGTATGTGAATTACAGAAGAAACCCAAGTTATAAAAATTCATAAAAATAACTGTCTAAAGGATAACTTCTTTATCATAATGGACAATTGATGAGAATGGTAACAGGAGCTCAGAAACAGCCTTTGCTAAAAGGTATCCTGCTGTGCTTCCAAACCTTCACTAAGAGCAGGAAGATATCCTCAAGTCTCACTCACCCTTCATTTTGCCTGTCTTATACACTTTGTGTCAATTCCTGCCTCACTCAGCATTGGCATAATGATTACTCAAGGATATATGTCTAAAAAGCAATTATGCCTAACCTGTTTCAATTCGCTGCTATGCTTGGGGTGCTAAGCTAATCCATTACCTACATTTTCCAGTGGCCTAGATTTCAAGAGCAAGGATCATAGAGAGGGTAGGCCCATCTGTACCCAACATGAGAAAATTACCTACAAGTTAATGACAATGATTAACAGGTGAGCCACTTTTGAGTCCACATTGTAGGACAGGAACAGAATGTGAGACAGATTAACCAAGACTGCTTAATTATGCATGCCCCTTCCCCACTTGCAGGGGGCCAGCCCCAGTGTGGGATTCTTCTTTCTTGAAGGTTCTTCTTGAAGCACCGGTGGAGGAAGAGCTTCGGTGAGGGTAGGACTTTGTCAAGATATTTAGAGTTGCTGTATAATAAAAAGTTTACTTATCTAAGTCTAAGTTACTATGCTAGTGTAGCTGACCTGTCTTCTGTGATCCCTGAGGCCAGAAACTAGTTTCTGGCACTTAGCACCTCTTCCTCAAGCCACAAAGGATTAAGTAAATAGCCTTTGTTCTATCTCAGCAGAAACTGCTGAGCTCTAACTTTCAGCCTGCTAGTAGGAACTTGCAGAAAGAGAAGACATGTAGAGAAGTGATTATACAGTTTATTACTAAGTTATAAAAAGTTTCCTATAAAAGCTATCTAAGGGTTTTCCCCTTAGCAGAAAGATTCTAAGGGGGGGGGGGTGTCTCTAAGTGGGGAAAGGTAAAAAGTCTCCTCTATTGATTATGCTCATCTTTTTGTCCTCAGTACTTACACATCTTTCAGAATACATGATCACATGTTACACAATTCATCACAAGTTCACACACAAAAAAATCAAATTATTCTGCTCCACAGGTTCACTGAAGGTTTAAAACCATAACTAAGTTATTAGTGAAGTTTTGTATACATAAACTCAGTCGATATATTATCTTCTGTCCTAGCACCTATAATAAATCATTAGTTTCATTCTTATGACCTTTGGTTAATTGTTTTACAACCTCTTGGAATGTGCTCTGAGTAGGAAAAAATCTGGTTACCATCTAAGAGCAATTAACTGGTGACACTTGAGAGACTGGCAGAGTTCTCATTGCAGCTTTGACTATCAGAAAAGGACCTAATAGAAGTCCCATTATAAAAGAGTTTAATAATAACAGATATAATTTTAGGAATTCTTATAGGATCATCATTAAGACTTAAGTCATCTATTTGCCTATATTATCACTACAAAATAGTACATCTTTGTGGATCTGCAGAGATCTGCTCCAAAGAGGTGTGCTACTACTTAGTGATTGTTATATATGTTTAATAATAACAGGGAAAGCATATTAATAGCAGGAATCTTTCCTAAAATGAGTCCCTCACAGCCTTGCTTAATGAGGGCTCACTGGTCTCAGATTAATAATCTGAAACAGGCCACTTCTGGATGAGATCACCTGCTAGTTATTAGCTTGTCCCATTATGGCTTCTGATACCCACTGATGAAATTCTTTTTCTAGTTCAACCTAAAGTGCATATTGCTACCCTAAAGTTGGACTTGGGTCACTGGACCACTTTATTAGTTCCTGGCTCCAATTTGTTAATGCCATCTCTCTCTGCTCTGTCGCATTACTTATCTCTGTAACTGGTATGTTTCCCAGTTTCATCTTTTCTGCTTTTTAACTCAGTTGCTACACATTTGAACTTTTTGATCCATACTTGATCATTTTCATCTCCTACATTAACCAAGAGAACTAAGTCTTTTTTTCTCTTGGTTCCTCCATGTGTCTTCCTAGATTCTTACTCCGAGGATAACTAAGCTGAACTTCAGCATCAAGAGAGATACTTTGTTTTTGTGTGTTTACCGCATAGTATACTTTCTCAAGTTTTAAATGAAATATTATTACACCATTTTTCTTTTTCCTTCCAGTTCCTCCCCATAGACAACCCTTTGTTCCCATTCGAAATCATTGTATTTTTCTCTCTGTGACCTTACAAAAGAAAAATAATTGGTTCTTGCTCTTGTGGTTTTTGTTCCTTTGAGGTTATTGCTAATCATATCTGTATCAAGCTAACTGATAACTAATGAAAGTTAAATATTCCTAGTGACTTTGAAGAATGGGTTATTTCATAGGAAGTTTCATTTTTGGAAGGCTATCATGGAGTGTCTGCAACATAGCACATTTATGAATTATCATAAGCAAAAGTGTAGAGTATTTGTACAGAATACATTTTGAAGTTATGCGGGAGAAGTTTGATGGAAAGTGAATGTGGAAAGAGACTGAAAGAGAACCATGAGCAAGAAGAAAAGTGAGTTACATCGCCGGGGTTGAGCATTTGCACATTTTTGTCTGGGAACATATTTGTCACCAACCTGACTATCTTTGTGAGATATCTCTAAAAATAACAGAAAATAGAAAATCAGAAATTGGGGAAAATTTAATGAAAGAAATAACAAAAATGCATAATTTTTATTGCATAAGTTTTCTAACCCAATTAAAAACCTTCCGTCAGTGGAAAGAGAGGTCCATTTGTCTTGCAAACTTTATATGCCTCAGTACAGGGGAATGCCAGGGCCAAGAAATGGGAGTGGGTGGGTAGGGGAGTGTGTGTGGGGGAGGGTATGGGGGATTTTTGGGATAGCATTGGAAATGTAAATGAAGAAAATACCTAATTAAAATAAAATTAAAAAAAAAACCTTCCCTAGTCATATCATTTTGAAAATGTTTAATACCCATGCTAAAATAAATCCTAGAAGCTTCTATAAAGAAAAATACGGTATTGATGGTCAGCATTCAAAATTACTTTCAATTTCAACAATGAGAAATGAGAAGCAATTATAGCAGTGTATTCAAATTCTGAAGAAATAACTATCTCAGAATGAACTGATGCTATTATGGGAACATTAAAAAGATGATGCAGGAACCTTAAAGGAAATGAGCTACACGGATCTTCTCCTTGTTTTATTTAAAAGAAAATTTGTATTTGTGCTTCGGGCTTCTATGCTAAAATAAATAAATAAATAAATAAATAAATGATAAAGCTGCTGAGATCTAATTGTAAATAAAATTTTTTATTTCTCATCTTTTGTGTACAGCCAAGACAAATTGCCGCTAGAGTTTAATAATAAATTTAAGGATACTGTCTTATAGGAAAATTTTCTATCAGTAATAAAGGTCTACTAGAGAACATAAAGTAGGCTGGAAATTTATTAAAATGTTAAATATGATGCCATTTTTTTTCTTGATTGGTTGAACAGTATTAATAGATGAGAAAGAAGGTGTTTAAAGTAGCTTACCTAACAAGATCAGATGAAGAAAATTTAGAATCCCACAATCTTTTTTTAAACCACTACAGATTTTTTTTTACCTAAAAGCCCAAAATGACTCCATTGTGAATTTTTATTTTGTTCTGTAATATTTTCTCAAGACTTGAGCCTTGCTAATAGCATCCATGCTATTAAACTGGTAGGGAACCTAATTACAGCTTTTTATCTCAAACCCAAATCATCTCAAAGCTACTTAAGAAGATTATTACCTTAATCTACCTGCTACATTCTTCAGTGCACTTATGATGCATGCCATAGTATCAACTGTGGAGATTGTGGGGGAGATCTCAAGTTAGAAAGACTGGGGAAGTAGTTTAAAAAGCATCTTATTGTACAACTGGAGAACCAGGCTCTGGTACCGTCATAGGGCAAATCGAATCATTTAATCTCTTTGGAATTCTGTTGCCGAGTAGGAAAAATGCAACTATGGAATAAATAGTGATTAATTTGCACATTTGACTCATTTGTTTTGAATTGTAGCAATTTATTAATATAGGTAGTAACTGAAAGTACTTATAAAGGGTGTTGGAAAGAGTAGACACAGTGAAGCCCATATCCACATGGGCTTCAACTTTGGATCCGAGCTCAAGAGCTGTATGATCAGAGCCACACTCATTCTGTTCTTTTGAGATTCAGTTTCTATAATGGTGAAAATGAAAGTAGTACTAACTTACTCACAGTGTTTGTTCGTTTGTTCATTTGTTTGTGTGATTACCCTAACTTCATTTATTATGTAGCCCAGGCTTAGAATTTATGATAGTAAAAAATCATCACTATAATTCCCCTTTAAAAAGTTTGAATTTTGAGGTTTCCATCCAAGTCAAATTTTCATTGCCTATCTTCTCATGTGGAAGGTCCCTTATATGTTTTAAAGAACCTCTTCATGCCAGTGATCTATTAGCCTTACTTTCCCCATCCTGCATTTTAATACATCCTCAAAATACATTGCGATCCATTCAGGTCTTTACGCCTGAGGAAAAAAGTATGACACGGATGAGAACTAAAGGGCAGAACCTGTGATGTGGAATTTATGAGGCTGGTGGCCTTACATCCCTGCAATTTTCACACATAGCACTTGCTCAGTAGGTATCGTCTGCAGCTGTAATTTGAAAGGCAGTTTCTGTGCTAATTAGTTTATTTCAAAAGGAGAGGACTTTTCCCTGCATTCATCTTGCTTCTCTGAAGACACTAGTATTTGACTCTTTCTGCACTAGTCTGTGTGGCTCTCCCACACTGCGAATTTTCTACCATGCTCCATGTTTTATGCCTCAGTAATCATTTTCATTTTGACATGCATGTCTTGGGGATGCTTTGGAATTCATTTCCTCCAGGAAGCACTCTGTGATGAATAATTTAGCCAGATAACTATTCACTAAAGAGAACACACAAGGGAGAAGAAAGAGAAAATTCAAACAAGGTTTTTGTTTTGTTGGTTTTTTACCCCCTTCATACAGATAACTAGGGACCCTATTCTTTTGTCAAGCAAGACAACTATTACTTATTTCCCTTGTTACCCAGGAAACTGGAGTATGCTAACCCTTTGACAAGTAAACATAATTCTCAGCAGTTCATATGAGAACAAGAGAGGGTTAAATATCATTGAGAGGTCAAACAAATTTACATCAGAAAAGGTGGAATAGTATTTTAGTTGGAGTCATTTAATAACATACTTTTGCTTTTACTGTAAAGGAACAAGAATTGTCTGTTAGGACTCAGCTTCTATAACCATGTTCTCTACCAAGGACTTACCTCCTGACATCACCCTGTTAGAATACAAGATTTCCACACACTAGTTAAAAAAAGAAGAAAAAAAATAAGACTCTAACATTTAGAGCATTGAAGGTGGCCAAGTGACACCAGGAGCTCCAAGCTTCTAGAAAAAAATACCAGAAACCAAACGTATCATTTTATAGCAGATATTTTATATGTAGCCCAAGCTTGTACAGGAGTTCCAATAAAATCACACCAGTTAGAGTCCATTTACATGTACCCAGATACATCTTCAAAACAACTGAAGTATGTTTCCCTGCTTAGGGCTACATTTTGGTGACTTTCTCCTTGGCAAAGATGCTTCACTTTGAAAAACTGACAACATAGAAATCAGAAAATCAGTAGCAATCCTAGCTGTATTGATAATGACAAGTTACCATTTACTGAGATCCAACAGCATTCCCCACACTTTTTCTGGTTTCATGACCTAACAGAATCTATCTGACAGATAAGGTTATTATATTCTCTTTATTTATAAATTTTACCCCTTGCACTCTGTACTCCTATCCCTGTACCAAAAACTATTGACCCAAGATACACCAGAAACCCCTTAAACCCAATTGTTTCAGAACTGAGTTCTGTCCTCATATCTCTGCAGCATCATTCTACCTGAACTGGCTCCTTTTTCTGACACTCTCATTTGTTTGACATAAAGGTGGTGTCATCACTGCTACCCTGTTGAGACATTTAGCTTGGGCTCTTCTGTCTTCTTTTTCCTGCTCTCTGGCCTTGGGTATAAATTTTCTCCTTTTCATATATATTTTTTAAAGATTTATTTTATTCTGTGTATGATCATTTACCTGCATGTTCTTATGTGCACCACATTATATATACCTACAAAAATCAGAAGAAGGCATCAGATCCATTGGAATTAGAGTTAAAGACATTACTGAGTCACCATTTGGGGCCTGGGCATCAAATCTTGTCCTCTGAAAGAGCAGCCAGATATTAAAATGGCTGAGCTATTGCTCCAGCTCCAAATTAAATTAAATTAAATTAAATTAAATTAATTAATTAATTAATTTAAGATTTATTATATCTATATGAGTACACTGTAGCTCTCTTTAGGCACAACAGAAAAGGGCATTCAATCCCATTACAGATGATTGTGAGCCACCATGTGGTTGCTGGGAATTGAACTCAGGACCTCTGGAAGAGCAGTCAATGTTCTTAACTGCTGAGCTATCTCTCCAGCCCCCATATTCAATTTTATGTTATCATTTTCTTTTCAGGGTTATGTTGATGCCAGTGGTCTGTTAGGTACACACAGAGGTTGGCAGGGGGCAAATCATCCCACATTCCTGGATCAAGCATATTTTATCCTCCCAAGTGGTTGTGTACACATCAGGGCAGCTTGAATTTTATCATTAAAAATGTTAGGATAGCAGTAGTACCTCTTATCTAGAATGAATTAAAGGGAAATACTAAGACCACTTAAGATAATTTATAGCCTCTGGTGGGAGTCATATAATATATAAAATTAATGTTATTTTAAAATATTAGTACTTATTGTAAGTATTTCAAATTTCTTCCCTGCTGTTAGATCCCTTAACTCCAGGATGATGTGCACATTTCACAAAACTTATTCTTTAAATGCTGGTTTTATGGTATTCAGTTGTTTTGTACTTCTGTTTATGCTTCACATACCAAACATACTGCTAGCTTAGTGTTCAAGGTCTTCCATCAGTTCTGATTCAGTTTCCCAGACTTATCTATAATTTGTTCTCACTAATGTACAGTCCTTATGTCTCCCTTCCCTACTGTGCCTTCTCTATTTTCCAGATTCATCCTTTTCTTCTATCTCCATTAAAATCCTACCTGCCATTCACAAGACCCCGAACAAAGGCTACCAGCCCCACGATGCCATTTGTAATCCTCTGTGATCAAGCACAAGTCTATTCTCTCTGAAGCCATTAAGAAAAGGCCTTTACTTTTAGCCTTCTTTGGGCCTTATATCTGTCTAGCTGGCATTTTAGTTATTCATGTACATGTTGTTATCTTTCCTCCTAGATTATAAGATCCTCAGGGAAGAGCATTTGCCTTTGTATAGCTTTGCAGCTTTCAGCACAGGATATTATATGCAGTAGGGAGATGTTCAATGAAGGGCCATTGAATTCATGTTGATTTCAATGTCAGAATAGAGCCCCGTGTTCCTCTGCTTTCTTGCTGTGCTAGCTGAGCAGCCCAAGGACTTTAGTGAGTTCCAAGTGTTGGAGCGGGCATGCAGAGACCCTCTGTTCTTTATAATCTTTCAGTTTCATAGGTTGTGAAGAAAACAGAAAGGAGCAAGGTATGACTTATAGCAGCAAATAATACCCACTGATTTGTTGAATTAAGAAGAAAATAAGCAATAGACATTTGCTGAATGAGAAATAAACAAAATGACCACATCCTATCTTTCTCGTGTAACAGAAGTTGGGAAAAAGGCTGTGAATTGAATTTTTTTTCAGGAAGAAAAACACAAGTAGACACCCTTTGCTGAGTATTGTGCAAAACAGCTTAAGTCTGTGCTTATGTCTTCTATGCACACTGGGAGTGTCTACCAGAAGCTTGGCTTTTGTGACCTGGGAAGATTGCTCAGTTGGTAAATTTCTTGCCAGACAAGCATGAGGCCTGAGTTTGTATTTGGCAAGTGCCTACATCATAACCAGGAATAGCAAGCAGCAAGTGCTATTAACCCCAATACCAGGCAGGCAGAAACAGATGGATCTCTGAAATTCATTGAGCAGGTAATCCAGCTGAACCAATGAGCTTTTGGTTCAGAAAAGCCCCTGTTTCAAAAATGAAGATGGAGAATGATTGGGGAAGGGTACCTGATGCCAGCATCTGCCCTGCACATATACAGCTGCATATTCTTATGCATAAACCCACAGTAACAAGTACACCCGCACATACACACACACACACACACACACACACACACACACACACACACACACACACACACAATGAGAGAGAGAGAGAGTGAGAGAGCGAGAGAGAGAGAGATGCATGCATGTGTGCACATACCCACACTAACAGGTACAAACACCTCTTTCCCACACAAAATTATCCTGACTTTTACAATGCATTCTTTGATCTTCTAAAACACAAATGTAATTTTTGAGTGCATTTTACTAATAACAAGATTCTCACCCAGTTACTCTTCATCTCATTCATTTTTGTAAGTGTGATAACTATCTGAGTCATGCAGTTGGTATGGTAAGAATACTTCAGGAATGGACAAAGCTCAACAAGCCCTATTTGAATGACAACTACATTGGGACAGAAGTGCAGGAAGCTCTTATGACCTGTCAGAAGGAGAGCCTATCAGATGTCATGCATTATGTTGTTGCCCTCTGACTACATCTGATGCCATACAATATTAGAAGTAAAACCATGCCCGTAGAGTGACTCCGCCTATCACTTTTGGCCTTACGGTACCTTATATGAAGAAATTTCTGGAAATGAAAATTCAGGAGTTGTAAGTATTACTTAACAGAAAACATGGTAACTAAATATATCACATAATAATTATGGATCAATATTAGGTTTTTAAAATTGTAATTTTTGTCTATGATTTGTTTTATTGCAATATTTTGGCTGTCCACATAAAGGAAGCAAGAAGATTATCATTGCCAAGGTGCCTACACCAAAATTTCCTTGGTCACTGCATCCAGAAATCTCCATCTGCTGACAGAGGCTGAATCTGATGCTGTCCAATTATACTTTTTAGAGTCTATGACACTGTATATATCATATAGAGCCAGTTGTTTAGTTCTCTATACCATGGCACTTGAAAGCAGATATATCTCTTTCCTCCTTGTTTGGCGTTAGGAACACTATGGGTGTGCTCTAAGATCCACAATTACTGGAGAGTAGTAAAAGGGGAAAATCCAAACAGGATTATTACTCACTCTGAGTCTAACAGTGTGTCAGAGACATCAACCAGACAGCCAGTATCTGCATTTGGCTCTAAATCATGTCTGTTTGACTGACAGCAGCTTAGTGCACAGATCTGAAAGAAAAACAGATAAATTCGTTGGTAATATTCATCAACTGAGCAATTTTACACACACCCTCATCATGGATTAACACTATGGACTCTCTTTGTTTATGAGACACTCAGACAATAGAGGGTTGTCCTGGTTAGTTTAGATTGTCAACTTGACACACTTAAGTGTTGACTTAGTAAGAGGGAACCTCGACTGAAGAGCTGCCTCAACTACATTGGCCTGTAGGCAAGTCAGGGTAGCTAACTGGTCATGATTGCTAATTAAATTAGTATGAGAGGGACCAGTCCATGAAAAAGTGATATCCGTAGGTGGTCCTAGGCTATATAGGAAAGCTAGTTGAGCATAAGCCAGTGAACAAGCTGATTTCCTCATGTGTTCTTCGAATTTCTATTTACGTTCATGCTGTGATTTCCCTTAGAGATGGACTGTGAGCTGGAAGTGTAATCCAAATAAGTCATTTTCTCCCTAGGTTGCTTGTGGTCACAGTGTTCTGTCACAACAACAGAAAAACAAACTAGATCAGGGAATCTCAAATTTTGAATCCCAGAATTTACTGGATGTTGAAATGGAAAGATAACTTTAGTCTATAGAACTTATTTGCTGTGCAAACATGAAAAACTGAGTTTGATTTGTAGATCCATACATAAAACAAAAACAAAACACAAAATAATCAAACAACAAAAGAATCTGGCTTGGATCTGAAGCCCAAAAGTGGAAAGAAACAATGCTTTAGGGTCTCACTGACAACCCAGCCTAGTCAAACTGAGCTGCAGCCAATAAGAGTCCCTGTCACAAAATCTAAAGGTAATGTTGTAATGTTCTGAAGAATGACACCTACAACATCTGGGATTGACCTCTGACCTCTATACACAGGTATACAACATGAACATACATAGACACATGCCAAAAATAAATTTACTAGATGACCTTGGTAAAAGGATTCTCTCCAGTTGGCTGTCCTCTCCACTTAAATATAGCTTAGTTGCAGCTTTCACACATCCCACTACAGCAGACACCTGCAGGTGGCTGGATTTGATCCACTAGTTCAAGCTGCTATTTCTTCTCCTTATTATCCTCCTCCTGTTTTACCTCTACCCCAGGAATGAGGCCAACCCCAAGCCAAATTTCTCTTCTCTCTCTTCCTTTGGCCTCTGCTTCAGTGCAAAGGGAGTCGGACCTGGTTTCCTAAGGCAGATGCTTTCTTTCCAAAGCAGCTATCTGTGAAGCAGCCAGTTCTCTATGCATGAGGAAGCTTTCCCTTGGAACTAGCCCATACAGGAATGAGATGGCAAGGATTTTCTCACAGCTCTGCTCTATCTGGTGATGAGTCCTGGGCTAGCTCCTTGCTTTTGATTAATATTTGCTCATGTCTCACTACCCGCCATGGTCAGAGAAGGAAAAGGGTGGCAGGCCCTGGTAGGGTTCCTGACCACTGGCCAGAGGAGACTTTGTTTCCTAAGTTGAAACTGATCAGTGTGGGATTTAGAGATTTCCAAAGGTAGCTTTGTTTAAATCAACTATACTGAGCTAGATACAGATTTTCATGTAAAAACAAAACAAAACAAAACAAAAACACAAAACACTGTGTGGTCATCAGGGTTAACAAGGCAGATGAGGACAGACCAATGCTAAATTAAGGCCAATTAGCTCCAATCACTGTGGCCCTGGGTGTTTTCTGGCAGTGCAGCTTCTCTGTGCAGTTTTCCAGCCTAACTTTCCTTTGCAGAGACAAAATCACAGCCCCAAGATGACTCCTGAGCACTGGGTGGGAAGAAGGGTTCTCTGCTTTCAAAAGATCCCTCTCTGATTTGAAAGATCCCTTAGATCTGTAGACCTGGTGCCACTGTCCATGGTGCTATGAGCCACCCACCCATCATGGGTCACCCACCCACTCTCAAGACTCTCAGGTCTAAAGCCCCATCTTCCCATCATATGATAAAACATCTACAAGGAAGAACACCGACACCTTGACAAAAGGCTATGTAAATCAATTGATGAAGTCAAATGATGCTGACACAAACATGAACAATTGACTACCAATATTTCTTTTCATTGTACATCTTTTAGCAATACAAATATCTTTTGTCTATAGAAACCTTAAGCTAGAACACATTGGCTGCATTAATTCTTATAAACTGTCTCCATGGGGAGTGGAGGTGAGGTGTGTTATGAACTCCTTTTGCATTATATTTTATCCTTTGCCCATTTGTTGGTACATTACACAGTGGATTTCACAGCTCCATACATGCATATAAAGTTCTGTGTTTATACTCATTTTACCTCACCTTTTCTGTTCCCTTCTTTCCCCCCCCCCCACTCTCCCTCTGCTCTCATGTTATTTTGCTATTGTTGTTGTATATCTGGTTTCTGATTACAATACCACACATGGCATAGTTGGCTTTCTGGCTTATTTTGCTTAGTATGTTGATAAGCATCAATTTTCCCAATGACCACATAGTTTTGTTCCTTATGACTAAATAATATTCCATTGAGTACAACACACAATCTCCTTGTACATTCATTTACTGAGGATTATTTAGAGATATCCCATAACTTCTTGGTTTTGAATGCTGCTGTGGCAAAAAAAAAAAAATAGCTGTGCAGGTATTTGTTTGTATAGCAATTGTAGTATATGTCTAGTAATCTATTTACTTGATCTATTAATGAGGAAACAGAGATATTGAAATGGCTTGCTGAAGAAATTTCATGTAAACTTTGATATGACTTTCTTCACAATTTCATGAATATTTTCAGTTCCATATTTCAAATGTAGACTTTGAAATTCAGAAAGTGTACATGATTTGGCTAGATGCTGCTGCTTACAAGAGATACAAAGGAGGGCTTGAATTTATGTCCTTCTTTTTTCAAAGAACGTTGGTATAAAATAGCTGGAAGGGAAATCCCTGTGGATGAATTTAAATGTCTCCTGAGACTTACGTGTAAGCCCCACTTACGCATTTCAACATTCCTAGAATAGAGTATATACTATGAACTCCGCACTAACAATGAACGCAGACACTGGCTGTGGCTTTACCTTTTTCTCTTTGGAGTCATGTCTTTTTAACCCCTACCCCCACCCCCCAATTCTCATCGTGACTAATCACTACATGTTCTCCTATATACATGTTAGCCTGAATCTTTCCCAGAGCCTTTCTCCATTTTGAATTTTTCTTGATAGCACAAGGGTCTTTGGTAAGACAGAATTGCTTCACCCAAAGCATTCATTCTGTCTTCTTGTCTGCACAGTCTTCTCCTGTTCACACAGGCACACATTTTAACATTACCTCATGAGCTTGACATCACATCTAACATCATCTGTAAAGTGGTCCATATTCATGTATCAAATGCTTTGAAATAATAACCTATGTACGGAGAACTTACATCATATTTCATGTAATAATGGAAGGAAACTACATTTTGTCTGTTTTAAAAGTGTTATGTGGGCTCCAGTGCTCAAAAATGCAGCATAAAAAGTGTCCAGATCACACTCCCTTAAGAAAAGAAATCAAACTTCCTAAGAGAAGCCAGGATTCTAATATTGTAACCTGAGGGTGAGAAATGTGTATGGCTATTGAACATCTCAAAGCATCTGAAAGCAAGAAAATAGTAAAAACAAGTCAGAAGTTCACATTAATGAAGGGTCAGGGAAATGGATGTCATGCAAAAGACATGTTAGTGGCTACAAGTGGGACACTGAGCAGCAGAGTAACTCAACTAGTTGTAGATGAGAATTCAAAGCTCAAAACAAATATCAATAACATGACACTTGAAAATGAATCATTTCAAAAATAAGGAAATGAAGAAGAATTAATCTTCAGTGAAGTTCATGTAACCTGTAGATTCTTCAACTGAAAGTTTGTATGTACACAGCTTCTTACTTCCTGTGAATTCTTCATACAAAGGATTGAGTAGAATATAACTCAAGTGGCAAAACCTGGCATATGCCATCTCAGACAACTGATAAAAGTACCCTCAATGATTACATATCATTTCATTTGATAGTGTGTGTGTGTGTGTGTGTGTGTGTTTGATAGGCTACCTATGGTATGGAGTTATTGCTTTACCCATGCCTTCCTTTTCCTCTAGTCCTGTATTCCCAGTATAATTATGGGGAAACATTAGGCAAATTTGAATAACAGAGCACAGCATGTATGACCAGCAAGCCATACATTAGGCAAAGTCATCAGAGATTAGCAGAACTTCATGAATAAGCTAAATAAACCTGAGGAAAAGATTTCACCTAAATGAAATGTGACAAAATTGGTAAAAGTGCAGTAATTCTGAGTAAAATTTCCTCTTAAGTTTATATTACCCTGTCAGTGTTCACACATTGATTGTGACAAGTGGGCCCTATTAATGTAGATTGCTGTATAACTTCTACTGATGCTATGGAGGAAGTAATAAGAGGAAAATGGAGGACACTGTGAGAGATCCTTCTCAATTTTGATACATCTTTTTTCTAGGTTTCTCTCTCTCTCTCTCTCTCTCTCTCTCTCTCTCTCTCTCTCTCTCTCTCTCTCTCTGTGTGTGTGTGTGTGTGTGTAATTATGTGTGAGTCATCAGACAATCTCTGCCCCTGCTCAGTTTTATTTCTCATTACCACTATTTTTCAATTAATTTTTTAAAGACAAGATATCATACTCTCCTGACAGGGACCAAGCATATTAGAGGCCAGCGGAGGCTAGCTGGGCTGGCCAGGATTCCCTGGAGTTCTTCCTCTAAACCTTTCCAACTCTAGAGTCAGAGTTGCCTACTGACATGCCAGTTTTATTTTTTGTTTGTTTGTTTGTTTTGTTTTTTACTTTTCTTTTCTGTTTTGAAGGTGGGTTTTGGAAAAGGAATGGGATTTCCTTGTCCTTTGCAGAGGAAATATTTTACCAACTGAATGATTTCTCAAACCCTAAAATAGTGTTATGAAACAATTGCTATGAATCATATGATTATTGATTTTCACCACTATCATTATCACTGTCATGTACTTGCTGTAGTCTCACTCCTACCCAAGAAACCTACCGGGCTCTCTGTCAGATTGTTACTGCTCAGAATGTGCTTCTGAGCTTCTGAATCCCCTCAAGCCTTGCCCATTCTACAGGAAGGGCTGTAGAATGTGCTTTCTATCCTGTGGTGCTTACTGAAGGTTTTGCCTCAGACATTCCCATCATTCTGCAGTTTTGAGAAAATATTATAAGATTATAGTATTGAGTGTTTCACAAAGTGCAAGAATGTCCCACAAACACAGGGCCATGCTCTCTCTCTCTCTCTCTCTCTCTCTCTCTCTCTCTCTCTCTCTCTCTCTCTCTCTCTCTTACTCTCCCCTCCCTCCCTTCTTCCCTCCCTCCTTCCCTCCCTCCCTCCCTCTGTCCCTCCCTCTTGTACTTGTTCTGTTCTTACATGATTCCCTCCAATCTTCGTAAGGAGGTGGGGCTTTTCTCTACACCTCAGTTCCTCTCACACATTTCTGCTTTTGCCCTTTCTCCATCTCTCTGTCCTCTCTTACACTCTTAATCTCCCTTTACTGCTCAGTTCCCTGGTTTTATTCTTGGGAAATAACTGAAAATAAATTTCAGATTTCTTAGTGTAATCTTTCCTTTGTTTCCCATTGTTTAGTCAAGAGCCAGAGAAAATGAATTTTCTTTACTTCTTTTTTTTTTCCTCAGTTCACGAAATATGGAAGCTCTGGATTGTTAGGAAGGGCAACTCTCTTAAGGTCATATTTTTGGGAGCCATTCAGGAGGGAAGAGTGAGAAACAATGGTGCAGTCAAATGCTGAGTTCTTATGGAGAAAAGTATGGAACATTTGGTGTCTTGAGTGTGTGTGTGTGTGTGTGTGTGTTTTAATACTTTCTGGGAAACAAATTCCTGAAGATGATGGCTAAATAAATCAGAGGTTGTGTTCTGTGGAATTGCTGTTTCTCCCACTTGACAGTGTGTGGACAACAAGGTTTATAGCCAGGGCTGATTCTCAAGTTATCTTTCCTTGTCCTGTGACATTGAATGCAGCTAGCAATTTGAAGATGGTCTTAAATTCTCCAAAGGAGCTAGATCTCTGGATTGCATGTGAACTTTCTGATTTTTAAAACACTTTGGATGCCAAAACATATAAGACTGAAAAACTAATTCTGTCTGAATGTCACCGCCTGTCTTTCTGGCAGGTTGACAGAAAAGAAAATGAAAAAGAGATAAAGAAAAGAGGGAGAAAAGAAAAATCACCTTTCTTCGTTTTCCTATCCAGATGTGCAGCATTCAGACTACCTTATTATCTCATGGGCTCTCGCACCCCTCATAAAAACTTTTTCATGTTGATTGGATAAATAGAAGAGTAGATGTTAAATGATTTTAATGTCAGCTTTACAGTTGGTTACCAAATATTTATAACTGGGGAAATACTTAATAACTCTAATTATCTCTATGAACTTTTGTTAAATCAAATATCTATGGTCTCTGTAGTAAAGATAAAAGCAGTATCTCTATACAATAATTATTTTGAGGTGACATAAACCAAGATGAAATCCCAGTCTTTTCATTGCTATACATGTGGCTTTACATAAATGATTAGCTCCAGTCATCTCGTTTCTGTTCTAAAATACTTTTTAAAAATTGTCTATTTTTATGCATAGGGGTGTTTTGTCAGCATATATGTTCTTATGCACTATTTTGTTTCTGGTGTTCAAGGGGCCTGGAAGAGATGTCAGATCCCAGAGGAATGGAGTTACAGGGGGTTGTAAACCATCAATGGTGATAGCAATGAAACCTCTGTCATCTGAAAACGATACTAGAGCTTTTCACCGCAGAGTCATCCCTTCAGCACCCTTGACCTCACTTCTGCATTTCATGCTAAAAACAGTCTCATTCCATTAGACTCTTCCCTTTTCTCCCTTAGTGCTTAAGCCACAATTTTAAATAGGCAGCATGCTGTAGTAATCACCTCTCTTTGTAGGCATTTAATTATTTCATTCCTGTCCAGTTGTCACAGAACTATAGATATTATATCTGAAGAGTTAAAAATGATTCAGCCTCTGTTAATTTACAGTCTCAATTATATTGACCGTGGGTGGAAAATTGGAATACTCTTTAGGAAAAAATGTTGATAATAGGTGGCCTCAATTATTTCCTTATCTTTTAATGTGCCCCCTGTTTTCCATGTGACTCATAATTTGGATTCAACATTTCTGTGCTTGATGTTATTTCTCATATTAAAGGCCATTATTCTCCCGTGAGAGCTGGAGAGAGATGACATTGAAATGGAACCCACATGTGTGATATTCTAAGTGTGTGTTAGAGCAGTCAGAAATAACAAATTTACAAATTAATTATAAGTCCCTCTTGTTATAACCACAAGAGCTTGACTTACATTGTCTAAAGAGAAGTGATTATTAAAAGGGACCAGTTCATTGGGGGCAAATTATGAAGTCACTTGTGTGAAATCAATGAAGTTATGTGAAAAATTTCTAGGATTGCATTTAAGGAAAGGGGTTTCCTAAGTGCCTCTTTGCAGTCAGGTATTGTGTTGGTCAATATTTGTATATGTGTCATCTATGATAGAATATTGAAGAGAGAAATAACATGTCCTTCACATTTTAGGTAAGAAAATTGAACCCTGTCATGTAAAATGTCATTGTTATTTTTCTATGTTTAGATGGACTTGATTTATTGCTAGAATTTATTTTTTATTCTAAGAATGGTACTTTGTTAATTTTACTTGACACAGAAGTAGAAAAAAACAACGACTTTATATTTAAGTATAATGAAATTTACCTGATAGTAGTACCCAAAAATATTTGTGCAGGGGAAGATAAAAGATAGATACTGTGTTTGAATATGTCCCAATGTTCACTCAAAAGCTCTTTTGGTCTCGTGGAATGATGTCAACCCTGGATAAAAGGGCCTGTCCATCACAGTGGTTCTGTGATTTCAAATGAGGAAATCATATGACAGAAATGAATATCTACACTTTCAACGTTATACACTAGGGTTTTCTCCCTAAACACTTGTAAAATATTAGAATAAATTAGGAATATTTGGAGGCAGATGCACTTTGAGAATAATTTCTATCCCACCCAACCTACTAAAACCCAAAAGGTGTTTCTACTGCACAGTCTGTACAGAATGACTTCAAGTGTAGATCCTACATGAAAACTTAAGCCTCTGCATTAGTTGTAAAATATCAATTATTATGAACAATGCATTTAGAAAAAAATAAGAATATATTAGGACTGGAAGGTTGATTAATTGGTAAAATATTATGTTATAAACCCAAGGACTTTATTTTCGAACCACAAAGGCCACATAAACTGCAGCACGCAGGATGATATAAAGACCCTGTAACCTCAAGGTGGAGGAGGTAGAGACAGAAGATTCTGTGGGGCTCACCGACCAGTTAACTCGCAGAATTGGTAAGCTTTGGGTTTAGTAAGAGTCCTTGCCTTGAAAATTAAGGTGAAAAGAAGGAAGACACATTAAGCTTTGACTTTAAACGTGCACAATGCACACACACACACACACACACACACACACAGTGAAATATTTTGTACAATAGAAATCATGTAATTCTGAGGGAAGAGAGATTAAGAAACATTCAGACCATTCTAGTGAATTCAATCTGACTGTGGAAATGTGGAAATGTGTTTCCTATTCTTCAATGTTACATATTATCCTTCTTATTCTACTATACACACACACACACATATATATATATACACACACATATATATATTATATATATATATATATAATATATATATACACATATATATATATATAATCCTGAAACTAAATAAATATGAATCTGGTTAAATTTGGTTAATGAATTCATTGGTGTTTCTTTTTATTATGTTTTTTAAAAGATACATACATTTTACATGTCTTAAGTACAAAATTATGTTATTCCTTAAGTTAGATGTTGGTCTAATAGGCCAAAGGATAGGTCAAACACAGACTGAGTGAGGATGATGCATAGGCAGTCAAGAATGTCACATTTATTTCATAAGCCATGAACCTTTAGTGGGAGGGTGTCAGGAGAGGACTTCTAAATGTGACATGCTGGAGCAGAGCCACATGGCAAGAGAAGCAGTAAGTTATCGCTATGACTGCATTTGGACTTCCTGTTAGGAATAATTAGGAAAATCTTAGATGTAAAACCAATGGCATCACATGAATTGGGGCAATAGGTACTAGGAATGAAAATTTTAGTAGGATCTGCATTAACTTCTGTGTGTGTCTGAACACTCTTCATGGCTTAGGGAAACTTAAACAGATAGGGTCTGCAAATATCTAAAAAACATATCACTTGATATGTCTACTCCAGGTTAAAATATACTTCATCAAACTAACAAGTGTTTGTGACAACTATAAGAAAATGGAGTGTGAATCAGTGTTAGTCATTGGAAACAAAGGATAAGGCTGAACAAGCCAACACTGAAAGGGAGAAGGTAGTGCAAAACAAAACAAAACAAAACAAACAAAACTAAGGATAGCTGCCTTGTACCTTAAAGACATGGATCACCAGTAAACATGAAAAGCATGGTCGGATCATCTCGGTATCCATAGAGTTCACATAGTGAGTGAGATCTGGGGCATTTCAAAATCTTTTATTTCATGTTCTGTTTTGAACACTTTTATCCACCAAATCACTTTTTTCCAGTGTGCTAAGATTACAGCCTTCAGTTAATGGTTTTCTTTCTCAGTTATATTCCCAACATTTACAAGCATTAATTTTGCTGAACTGATACTGTAAAAATGTTCAAAACACCATGTGTCCAAACATTTTAGTCTGACTACTGAAGTGTAACCTGTAATATTTTCTTCTTGTAATACACACACACACACACACACACACACACACACACACACACAGCCACACACAGGCACACACAGCCACACACAATCATGCACACAAACACACTTAGCCAAGATTTCTAGGCTTTACTACTTCACCTAAAATTGTATGGATGTCTTTTGTAACTATCTAAAGTATATAATTTGTTTTTCTGTCTTCCAAAGAGAAGACATGTGACCCACATAAACACAATAAGGAATTTAAAGGAAAAAATTCTACCACACATTCCAATAAGAATTTTTAAAAATCTACCAACTAAATACATGCAAACCAAAATCCTACATGAATAAATAATTACCTATAGTAGCTATTACTTTCAGAATGGTGATTGTATTACAAATTTGGTTTGATGTTATAGTTAAGTTTTGTTGATGGTACCTATGTAGAGTATAGATGAGTCAAATGTGACTATCTCTGTCCTCAAAGTAGGTAGATGAGTTTTCTCTTCAGAACTGGTACTTTTGGATGTTTGCTGTACGACCAAAATGAGTTTTAAATGAAGTGGTTTGTGTGGAAATTTGGAGATGAGAGGCAAAGTAGAGATGGGAACTAAATAATTAAAACCATGTTATAAAATTTATCAAATCAGAGAACTAGGTTAGCAAACCACGATGGTATGAGTGCAAGAAGAAAGAAGGAGTAGGCCAGATTAGGTGACACTGAGAAGTAAGAGGCATCAGGAAATAATGGTGTCCTGATGCCTGAATGGTGAAGCACTTTAAGAGAAAGAAAAAGTGAGCCATCATGACAAACACTGCTAAGGGATCAGGTACAGTGACAGCTGAGAATGGCCTGCAGGATATTCCACAAGCCTGCCATTGAGAGTTAAAAAATAAAAGTCCAAGGGAAGTACTAGAACACTAGCGGAGGTCTGTAGGAGGCAGGGAAGTGGGACAGGGAGGACAGGGATCTTTTCCAAAGACTATGCTGTCCCTTCACAAGATGAACATCAAAAATAGCGATTTCTGGAGAGATGGAAGCTGCAGAAGCCAGAGACCTGAATGGAATAGGTTAAAACTTAAGGGTTATGTTGACAACTTCCCCCTTTAAGTGAAACGCATTCAGGCTCAGGCTCCTGTGCTCTTCCTTTCCAATGGCTGCCACTCCATTCAGAGTATCCATAGAAACATTCTTCGTAGCTGAGAAAACAGAGGTTAAAGGACTCCTATGGTTATCACACTGTCCTGTTGTATCACATTCAAAATAAACTGATTATTCCCAGCATTCCAGCCTCAACCACTGACCTGCTCAGCTAATTTCTGAGGATGAGGTAATGGACTTTGTACTGTCATGGAAATCTGTCACTCAGGTCTACCTAGTTGGACCCTACAGGCCTGACCCACTCGCACTGGATTTCATGGGTACCGTGCTCTTCTGCCGAGGAGGCCTTCTGAGATAAAAGTAATGGAAGGGCCTCTCTCTTGAAGATGATGCTTTAAACTTAACCATAGAGGACTCATATGATCTGAGAAGAAAATACAAATTGTTCTACTTACAAAAGGAGTATTTGGCAAAAATTTACAGTGTGACCATCAATATTTGGAAATGTACCTTATTTCTTGTGTGTGTGTGTGTGTGTGTGTGTGTGTGTGTGTGTGTGTGTGCGTGCATGGTCACGCATGCACCCATGTGTATACACACACATGCACAAGTGAGTGAGTGCATGCTTAGTTCTTCCTCTTAAAATTAAATTTGAAAAAAAAGTATTCCTATTACTTTCTTCCTAGACTTTCTTCCCCTTACTCACAAAAGGGAAAGTGAAGCTTGTCCATGAAGCCGTACCTGTTTTTCACATGAATCAGGAGTCCATTTCTGTTGCCTTTTATAATAGTACTATTAGCATCCCCATTTATCAGATGAGAAAACCAATACTTCAGACTGCTAGAACCCAATCCTTTGTATTCTCTAGTATCTGAAAGAAGAAATTTCTGAAAGTGACTGCTTCAGATGGACCCAGGAAACCAATATAGTTGGTATGATACTCTTCCTTCTTCTTTTTTTTTTTTTTTTTTTGGTTTTTCGAGACAGGGTTTCTCTGTATAGCCCTGGCTGTCCTGGAACTCACTTTGTAGACCAGGCTGGCCTCGAACTCAGAAATCCACCTGCCTCTGCCTCCTGAGTGCTGGGATTAAAGGCATGCGCCACCACGCCCAGCTGATACTCTTCCTTCTTACACGGCATTAATAACAGGTTTTTCGAACAAGGTAAAAATCTGTGGCCTCTGATATTCAACCCCCTCCCAGCCTCAAACTGAACTGTCCTGTTATATCACTGTATTTTAAAACTGTATTTATTATTTGTGAGTATATAACAACAGTGCCATGAGAGCACACATGGATGCCACACAAACACTTCGTGGGATTATTTCTTCTTCTCCTCCTTCCCTCTGGTCCAGGTTGAATTTACTCTGTCAGGCTGATGTAGCAAGTGTCTTTACACAGGCCATCCAACTAACCAGCAGTACAATTTCCTAGGTAGAATCTACCTTCTCTTTTACAGATGTTTACACAGTTTCCTTTTCTGGGAACTGCTTTTATCACTAAAGCAGCAGTTTCTAGTCTCATTGAGCTAATATACAACAGTGTTGCCATACAGAGTCAATTCTAACCCATGTTGTGCATGGCCGTTTCTGTCACTGACTTAAAGACTCTCCAAAGTCTCTGTTTTACTGTGCTTGTTTAACTCTTGCCTGGGAGAAATGACAACCGATGATGGGTTCAGAATTCCATTTGGGTAGAAAGGAAGGAAAGAATCACACTTGGAAGTCTATGGTAGAGACTTTCTCTAAGAAAGCAGGCTAACATCTCTGTGGGTGACATTGTCTTCCATTCTTTATGAGTTTTCCTGGATCTGTTCCAATGGAAGCCTGTTAGAGCTGCACCCTTGTTTGCCCTGCATCACACCCCTCCCTTTGCTTATTTCTTTTCCTGCCAATGTTCTCAGGAAGCTGCTGCTGCTACTCATTCCTCACTATCTTATAAAAGAAAAAAAAATCCTCCCTCCCACATTTTTGGATACTATTTTCTCATAGAAATTCAATGAATAAATTTACAAGTTCAGTAATCCCTTTTTCATTTGCCTCTGGGGCTACTCACTCTTTGATCCAATCTTTCTAGAAATCCTCTTCTCCTTAATTATTCAGTTTCACTTTAGCCCCTAGAAGAGGCATTTATATAGGGGCCTAGAAGAATATAAGCCTGCCTGATTGGTGACAGCTATTTCTCTCTAATGGCTTCATCTTCCTATTGCTTCCTTGGCCATTCTATTTGATTTCTCTAAGTAAGAAACCCTGAAATTTTACCATTGGAAAGGCTCTGGCAAGCTCACCCCGAACTGATATCTTAACCAATTTACTGTGTGGAGACAGGCTGTCTTTATCTCCAAGCACACAACCCACAATACATTTCTCATTGTATTCACATTGCTGGATCGTACCAGGAAGCCCTTGGACACCCAGACTCAACATGGAAGCTCAAAAGCTTCTCATGTCTCCTAGACATAAGTGTTGATAGTGGCTGTTTTATTTGAAATCTGCCTGTCCCCTCCAGCTTCCAGTATTACCTCTGAGAATAAGTTAACTGCACAGTGGGTTGAGTGGTGGTGTGTACAACTCACCAAATGGCAGAGATATCAAAACTCTTTTTATCTCAATTTCCAGGAGATTCTACTACATGGGGGCTGGGAATGGCACAGAGAATCTATACTTCTGAGAGATCCATGTGCTGCTGATCAATAGGTCACACTGTAAGATATACATGTCTCATATATGATTTTATAAGTAGGTTAAATTAGGATCAAATGATAAATTAATAGCAATTGGATGTGTAAATCTTGGAGCATCTACCTGTGTCACCATGCTTCAGATTCCTGTCTTGTACATTGGAGATAATGAAGATATACACCTCAAACTACTCTGTGAATACTAAATTAATTAATGGGAATAAAGTGCCTTTAATGCTTGTTTTGGAAAGTTCTCAAAAATTGTCAGCCATAATTGCATTGAATTAATTCTTGTTTCCTCTTCTATGATGTCAATAATTGATTAGCTTCTGTGTTTTTGCCATGTAGTTGACATCATTGCCCTGGGTGGATTAGGTCTAACTTCTGTTTATCTCACTCTAGTTACTGCAATTTAACCAACTGTTACCATCAAAATTTCTCCATCCTTATCTTCCTATGCCTCTGTATGTTGCCAGCTTCTAACTAATCTTCTAATGTAACTATAAACTGGGCATTTGTTTGCTTATTAAGTAGAAAATTAACATACTGACAAAGATATAGGAATCTCCTTGCCTGAGAGCCTCAGGTCTGCCATTCAATACTCAAAGTGTTCCCAATAGCACTTGTTAATGAATTCCTTCCTCATAAAGATGTCTCCTTGTTTCTCTGGTCCTGTACTTTCTGATGTAATGTTCCTTTCATATATGTTTCCTTTTGTTATAAAATAGCAGAGTCTAAGTCATTGGAGTCAAGGCCTAAACAACTTCTGTTCATCCATCCACAGGCAGAGAAAATGAGCTTCATTCCTCGTGACAATACTGAGTGATTAATGGGAGTTGCTTAGGGACATGACAGGGATTCTGCAGCCAAATCTAACTTTAGCCAGTAATGCCAGGGCTCCACAAGCCCTAGATGAGCAAGGGAAACAAATGCATCAAAAACAGTGTCCCTGCCACATACTTTAGACTACACTGTCAATGCTCAATGCAGTCTTATAAATGTAGGTGTAAATGGTCATATTCTAGATTCTCTATTTTATTTTCATTTTGATTATGATATCAAAGTTCCCTTCTTCCTTGAATAAATTGGACCACACCTTAGCTCTGAGAATGATATTGTCCTACAGACACATCAGAGTCATAATGAAAGCCTACTTTCCCTACAGTACTCAATGAGGAAGCAATGTATGTATTAGAGAAAGACAGATTTGTCCTGGTAGCATTGGGTTTGGGGTCATTTTAAAGTATAAATCGGATAAAATTCTCCAACAAGAATCAGGAAACACACAAGGCAGCTGTGAGGATCTGTTTATACAGGTCCTTCAACATGGAGGGCACTAAGATTATTATGTGTAAAAATCCAAACTCTGTCACCTTAGTCATTTGGGGAACTCATTCACTCATGGTACCAGTCAGTACCACTGAGGCTTAGCTCCAGGTCAGCCACATGATGGGGAGAGTAAAGATCCTGTACCCAGTGTGGCCATTCTATGTTATATTACTAACCTCCAGTGCTAGTGGGTTGGGTATATAAATATATATTTTTGATTCATAAAATTTTCATTTTACAGTGGGTTTATTGAGAAGTCATCATAAGCAGTCTTTATAATTAACTTAAGATAGATGAGAGAGAGAGAGAGAGAGACAGAGACAGAGACAGAGACAGAGAGACAGAGAGATATGATTCTTTACAGTATTTGACTTGATATGGGTTGGTATTTTTTTCCATATGGTATAAGGCAACAATTGTCGATGTTCTTCATGGCTATTAAAATTCCTCTTTAAATTGTATTAAGTCATATTCTCTGCTATATATAATGATATGATATGTTGAAATGAGTCTTTGACTAAACAAAATATTGCACTATAGTTACTAGTTAATTAAATGTAGTTGATTTCAACCTTGTAAAGAATATTACAGATTCTTTTCTTTTTTAGCAATAAGTATAAGCTCACTGTGGGGATGAAACCATGAGACTTTGATATTACTTATTGTGTCAAATTTAACATATCAGTAGTAGAACATTGTTTACAACTCTGGATCTTTCTTTGGAAAGGTATTTTCTCTCATTTACTAGGATATCTTACATCTAGATATATTTGAGCATTTTGGATATTTTGGATATCTAGATATTATTGGTTATTCCTTTAAAGAAATTATTAAATGACATTTTATTCAACAACAATTTAGATGCACTTCCTGCCACCAAGGTCATTCTAAATACTTGAACAACAGTGTTTTACAAAAATAAGAAGCCCATTAGACGTATGAGGATGCATTCAAAGGGTAGATTTCAGGCTGTGAACATACCAGATATTATTTTCTATAAAGGAAATGAGCTAATGGTGCAGACGTTACCAAGGTTTATTGTGGGAGATCACTGTTAAACTGTGGGCAAGTATTTGACATGTTTGGAACAATTTGTGCATGCATGATGCTTTATGAACACTTAGGCTTAAAGCTCCGTTCCAAGCAGACAGAAGGACAAACATGCCTGAACGTGAAAGAATAGCCAGGTCATCACAAGCTTAGATTTGTGAACAACTATGCTAACGATTCTAGCCTGTTCAAAATAGAGAGGGCTGTGGTTCCAGCCAGGAGCCTGGATTTTACTGGTTATAAATGGAAGCCACTGGAGCATTTCAAAAATGGGTGTGAGTCAAGAAAATTGAAATTTATAACTGTGAGTATCAAGTGCCAATATCTAATCATAAGAAATATCTTGGTGTACCTTTATGTCAAAATAGTGGATAAGCAAATATGATTTGTTTCCTAGTCTCAAACATCTCCCATTAATAAAAGATTGATTATGTGCATGTTTTTGTTGCTGAATTTTGAATGTTTGAGATGACTCTCAGAGTATATCATAGCATGATGCTGTCACCCAATTTCTGAACGTGTACTGTGTGCCCTTCATAGTAGCCTGACTTTCTTTTCTGCTCTGTTCCAGAGTCGATTTCATTGTCTTTGCATTATTTGCATGAAACGGAGCTTATTTCATCACAGTTTTGAGGAATTACTTCTGCTCTCTTCAGGTTTCTTTGTTTTTCCTTCATAAAGTTTTCTCTGACCTTAAACCTGGCAGCCTTTTCAGGTTGTGAGTTGGTTCACGTACCTAGGGAAGAGATCACAGTCCTCCACATTTATCATCTGGTTGATTATTTGAACCTCTTTAGAAGTTCCTCATTGCCTCTTGCCACTAAATATTTAAGTTGTGCTTGCCTTTTAATTTTCCCCATCGACTTTAAGGTCCCCTATCAGTTAATCATTTCCAATTTGTGTGTATTACACCTTCTACTGCATCTGTTTTACCTATGCATATTTCTGTATTTATTTGAATATTATTCCTTGCTTTCCCAAATACTCATGCTTTTATGCTGATCTCATAGTCTCTGCCCATGCCTCTTTATTGCTTCAAGCATTTGACTTCTCAGTTATATTTCTGGAACATTCACCCCAAGCCCTGAAGACTCTCTATAGAAAAGACAGCACTGCCAATTCTGCACATTTACTGCCAGGAAAGAACAAGAATGTTTTATTCATACTTTCTCCTTTGCTTCACAAAAACTCGCTAATTTATTTTTAATTTTTCTTAAATAGCTACATTATTTTTGTATGCCTCAAGGTCTTGAAAACATGTATTTTAAATTTAAAATGGATGTGATTCAATTTCATTAATTATAAACCACAGCACTCTAATGGGCCTTTTGAAATTTCATTGAAGGGAAGAAAATGTATCAAACAATATTTTGAACAAATTTTGAAAATTATAACATACTTATGTACATATGAAATCCACTTTGAATATTTTCTTAAGATGTACATAATCTGTAGTTTCTCTTACAAATACTGTTTTTCATGTGGATGCATGGGGTGAGCTTTGAAAAAATAATGGTGAGAAAAAGAATATTTAAGTCAAAGGTATGGAGAAACCAGAAGGAACTTAGTTCACATAAGCCCTAAGTAGAGAACAAAATACCAGGACTTATTCATTCTTTCAAAAGAATAGTGAGGATGGCCTTATTTCCTCATCTCCAGAAAGAGAATGACTTGGTGATAAATATGGACAACACTTATCTCTGAAACATTCCTCTCTCCTTCCTTACCAGTGTCACTCAGTTTCAACACACATCATGGCTGAAGTTACAATTACACAATTCTAAGAGTCTAGCCGGAAGAATGAAACAATAGAGTGCAAGTCTCACTGCAGGCTTCCATGTCCAGTTGTGATTGCCTCGATTTTCAACTCTGAAAATAACTGTAATTTCAGGCAGGGTGGAAAAAGAGACAACATGTTAGAAATCTTACTTTAATTTTGACTCAAATATAATGTCTAATGTTGTCTGTGAATATGAATTCAGGAGTCAGAATGAGGAACTTTGAATAGATGTGGGCAAGAGTTGCAGAAGTGAGCAGTAGAGTGAAATATGATGACAGGAAGTCTTACATAATTCCCTCCCAAGAACACCAATGTGCTTCTGCTCAAGTTCAAGGCTGCGTAGAAGACTGCATGATCTAAAACAAAGCCAAAACTGTCTTCGAATTCCCAATCCCTGTACTAAGGGAAGAAGCAGTTGTCATGTATAGAGTCATTGTTAGCTCTTATTGAAGCCTTTCATCTTAAAATTTTACTTTCAACTACTTCCTCTAGGGATGCAGTTGAATGAAATGAGTATGATATATTTGTACTTGATTAAGGAACACTAGGATATGAATATGATGAGACATACAGATGACAAAAAAAGAGCGATTTAAATTGTAAAAGACATTTCATTCATGCCATTTCTTGAGGAGCACGTTCTAATTGAATATTCGAACACAATTTTTTTTTAACTATTGACGCATTAGAATTAAACTGGCATAGCAATTAATGAAAATATTAAAGGCTACAATTTTAACACATTTATTGATGGATTTATTTCAAATTCCAGTGGTTAGTAAACATTTCATAAGATTATTGGATTTTTTCATTAGTTTTGTAATGAAACTTTCATGTGGAGTCTCACTTGACTGAATGAGATTTGATTGTCCAGAGCCCCACTTAATTCCAGACTTTGTGTCTTTTTCTTAGTTTCAGCTCCATTGCTCAGATCTCAACTAGTTTTCTTCTGTAGTACTCTCATTCCATTAGTGGACTGTATTTTCTCATTCTCCAGCAGTCCATGTTTTTTGAAGCCTCCCAGTTATTGCAGCTGGGCATGCTCCATTTTACCTAATTCATGTCCTTCTCAGTGTACTGTAGCTTTTCCTATCTATATAACAAATGTTCATCATCTCACTGTATCCCATCACAAGTGTAACTATGTGTCAACTAAGATGTAAGCGTATTTTACTAAGGAGTAATCAGCCACTCCCCAACATCAGCAGCAGCATCTATGTGAATGACTTACCTAAAGGAATGACAGGGGCTATGTAGACATGATGAGGAGTTTCCAGTGCCCCTTCCAGCTTTAGTTTTCTTGGGAAGTAAATATAACTCTTATGTTTATTTTCAGCTATAATTGTCTTTAGTTAAAAATGTAGGTTTCTACTATGGCTACAAAATATAATAACTTAAATAAATATGGAACAATTCAAGTTCCATTACAGGTCTCAACCCAGTTATGCTGAGATATTTGCAATAAAATTTTCTTTTCATAATTTAAAATATGCCCTTTCAGCTGGGAGTCCTTGGCAGTGTGGACAAAGCCCAGGAAAAAAATAAAATAAAATCAGAATAACATGACGCAACATGAACATGGAACATGGAATATACCCTGTTTAATTGAAACATGACTAATTATTTAATAACAAAGTATCCTCAACATTTATTTGTTTATATTGTTAATTAATTTTGGTATTTTAAAATATATTTCATTAATTTTGAGAATTTCGTACAGTGATCATGTTGACACACAGCCTCCAATTTCCCACAGCTCCTCATATGTTCTTACTTCACTCCCTGTCCTGTCCTAGTTAGGGAAAGGACCTCTCGTCTATTTTGCTACTTTTATTTATTTATTTATTTATTTATTCATATTTAATCACTTTACAATCCTCCTCCCAACACTCCTTAATGAAAGTCTTCTCCTCATTCCACCTTCCCCTTCTCTTTTAGAGATCTTGGGCAAAGACTTCTGCACATCAAGTCGCTGGGGGACTAGGCGAATCCTCTCCCACTGAGGCCACACAAGTTGGTCCATTTGGGAGTGTGGGCTCCACAGGCAGGCAGGCAGGCAGGCAGGCAGACAGGCAGGCAGCAGGCTTAAGGACAACCCCTGCTCTAGTTGTTAGGGAACTCGCATGAAGACCATGCTGTTCTTCTGCTACATATGTGCAGGGGGTCTAGGTCCAGCCCATGCTTGCTCTTTGGTTGATAATTCAGTCTCTGGGAGGCCCCAAGGATGCAGGTTAGTTGACTCTCTTGGCCTTCCTGTGTAGTCCCTGTCCTCTTCGTGTCCCTCAGTCCTTCTCCCAACTCTTCTGTCTCTACTACTTTTTTAAAAAAAATATATGTTATATTTATGTGAGTTCACTATCTTTAGAACCATCTTTACGACTTTTTACGAGTATTACAAGTCATCCCAACCAAATAACTCATGGATGTCGTGACATTCTTTGAAGCATGCTTCTATCTACTAGAGGCCACACTTTTAAGAAAACTGACTTTTTCTCTCTCAGAAGTCCCCTACTGCCAATGGTTCCTGAATTAGAGGTATAGTGTCAGGAGCTACTCACACTGTATACTTGAATGTTGACTGGCTTGAGATTGTGCAGGTCTTGTGCAGGTAACCACAGATTCTCCTAATTCATGAAAACCTATCATGTGCAGAAGGCACTACTTTCTCCATTTCTCCCAATCCTCTGGGTCCTACAGTCTTTCTGCTCCCTGTTCTACAATGGTCCCTGTACTGGTTGGTTTTTCGTGTCAATTTGACACAGGCTGGAGTTATCACAGAGAAAGGATCTTCAGTTGGGGAAGTGCCTCCATGAGATCCAGCTGTGGGGTATTTTCTTAATTAGTGAACAGGTGGGGAGGGCCCCTTGTGGGTGGTACCATCTCTGGGCTGGTAGTCCTGGGTTCTATAAGAAAGCATGCTTAGCAAGCCAGGGGAAGCAAGCCAGTAAGAAACATCCTTCCATGGCCTCTGCATCAGCTCCTGCTTCCTGACCTGCTTGAGTTCCAGTCCTGACCTTTAGTAATGCACAGCGGTTTGGGGGTGTAAGTTGAATAAACCCTTTCCTCTCCAACTTGCTTCTTGGTCATGATGTTTTGTCCAGGAATAGAAACCCTGACTAAAACAAATTGGTACCAACATAGTGGGGTACTCCTGTGACAACCTGACTATGTTTTGGGGAGGACTATGGAAGGACTTTGGAACTTTGGGCCAGAAGATCCATTCAGTGTTAAGAGCTCTGTTGTGTAGAAGCTTGGAAGATAATGTTGAGAACAGTGTAGAAGATGGAGGCCTGGCTTGTGAAATTTCAGAGGGAAGATTAAAGACTTATCGGGCTGTTGCTATTTTGATTGTGAAGATTGTGTGTTTCTAGTTAGCAGGGGCTGAAGAATCAGCTGTGATTAACAAGATACCAGAACTACTAAAGCAAAAATTTACATTACTGGGACTATTGATGCTGGTTAGCTGGAGCTAAGAAATAGAGGTGCTTAAGAAGAGACCATCATCATTGAGATGAAATCTTATGGTAAGTGTTTCTTGAGAGCACAAGGAGGCTGTATTCCAGAGATAGGCAAGGTTGTACCTAGTGCTACAGCGGGGTGTAGTAATATGTAACAGTCACCCAGGTGGTACTGGTTTTGAAGTCATGAAGGGATTATGAAGAGCAGCTGAGGCTCAGCATTGTGAGAGGCCTTGGAAGGCCACTGGTGAAAATGCAGCTTCTGTTGCAATTGATGGTCCAGGACTGAAGGAATCATGCAAAGAAGTTGAAACTTAGAACCATGAAGAGAGCCTGTGGGAAGTTATTGGTGAAGCCTAGTTACAATGGAAGACAACAGTGTATTGGAGATGCCAGTACCATGAGATGACCTCCAAGAACAGGAGCCACAGTGGGGTACAAGCAGCTGGAGCCTAGAAGACAAGCTGTGTGCTACAAAGGACAGGGCTGGAGAAGTGACCCAAACCCTTGGAGGAGCCTAGAAGGATATTGGATAATTTAAAGGGATTGGACTTTTAATATGTAAAGACTGTGGGACTTCTAAAGTTCTTTAGATCTTGGGGATGAATAAGAATGTAAGAGTTGAGGCTTAATAGTGATGTTTTTATGTGTCCAGTTGACAAGGGATCAATTGTACTGGTTGGTTTTGTGTGTTAACTTGACACAGGCTGGAGTTATCACGGAGAAAGGAGCTTCAGTTGGGGAAGTGCCTCCATGAGTTCCAGCTCTGTGGCATTTTCTCAATTAGTGACCAAGTGGAGAGGGCCCCTTGTCGGTGGTACTATCTCTGGTATGGTAGTCTCAGGTTCTATAAGAAAGCAAGCTGAGCAAGGCAGGGCATGCAAGCCAGTAAGAAACATCCCTCTATACCCTGACTAAGACAGTCAGTCCCCAAGCCTTGCTGTTTGTAATGTACATGTCACATATATACTTGAGCAATTCATTGACATTTCTTCTCTGTATTTTGACCAGCTATTAGGTTCTGTGTTAATCATCTTTCACTGCATGAAGAAACTTGGATGATGAGGTCTGAGTGCTGCACAAATCTATAAATAGAGAGAAGTTATGGAAAAAAATTTAAAGTTTACTTTGAAAGGTAGTCTCATAAGCTAAAGTTCCAGCAGAAAGACTTTCACAGTGGGATTTTCATTTTCTTTGAGGGATGTTGGGATTTGAATTTTCTAGAAGGACTGGGGATTTATATAACTTGTAAAGTTCCACTTTCTTTCTTAATGAGAGCCAAGCTGCTCTTAAGGCAAAAGACCAGTAAAAGATACTCAGAGAATGGATTTGAGTAACTTTTAACAAGGTGTGACAGGAACAGTCATAACCTCTAGAATCTGGGAGCTTTACAGCTGGAGATTAAATTGTTTGTAAATATAGATGCTGAATCTTGTCATTGCATTTACACACCAGCCCTTCTGCATATTGACTATAAAAATCATATTTCAGAAATCTGAAAGGACATAATTGGAATAAGTTCACTATATAATAACCAAGATTGCTTTCAGAACATTGTTTACAAAATGTGTTAAGTTTGTAAAATTGTGCTTTTACTGTGGATTCAGTAACAAAGTCGATACTATACCAGTCATCCTTCTGGCCACTCTGGAATCACTTACATCCTGGCATAGAAAATAATCAGGCTGGATTATTCCAGCCTTTGCATGAAAATATTTGACAATCTGAATAAAAGCATTATGATGTTTTACCTAAGATCTAAATATATTAAGCAGGCCATATATAGAATCATATTTTAAAGAGGTTTCTGAGCTATTTGTTTAATGACTCCAAGTCATCCCATTGATGAATTCAGAATTCAGACATAGCATTATTTAACTACAATAGGCAAAAATTGTAATAAAGTTAGATTGTGTGTACAATGTTAATTCAAATTATTTGTGCAAATAGTTATTATAAGACAAAACCTTGTTCAAGTATGCCATATTCTATTGAAACAGTTGGAAGTTTGCATTTTATTTAAGGGTCACTGGAAAATTTCACTAAACTAAGTCTAAAATGTAATTCCTCTTATTTTTTTTTTTAAATCTACTTCACGAAAACAGTTCTAAATATGGAAAGGAATGTATTTTTGTGTTTCAATTGGTTTCCACATCTAAGTGTTTATAATTAATACACTTTCCCAAGAAGATGTAAAGGAGTGCAAAAGATTTTGTAAAACCTGATACATTTCTTTATTGTCACAAATGTGTGATGGAGATTTATCATAAGCAGCAGAAATAAATATTTTAAGTTTGTTGAAATTTAAGCCTATAAATGGATGTTAACCATTATATCTTTATTTTAACTGCATTGATAATAGCATAGATCTCATTCAGTAGAGACATAAATCATTGATATTATAGACAACTAGACAGTCATTATTTTAAAGATTATTGAAGTTAGAAAAAATGTCTTACTCATCTTTATGTCTGGAATGCTTAGCACATAGGGTAGAATATGTTAGTACATCATAAACGTTTTAATTGAGTTTTATTTGTATACACCACAGAAATATGATTATCAAGCTCTCATAGCACACTAGCGGTAGTTCACTTCTTATTTGAAATCAGACTAAATTTTTATCATTTTATTTTCTAATGTCTGTTATATATTTTTAAATGGCTAAATTATTTTTGATGTTTTTAGTACTCCATTTTCACCTTATTAGAAATGATGCTACCACATCATCCACATTATTTAAATTTCAGATGGTGGATATTTTAACCTCTCCTTCATGTTCAGCCTTTTCTTTCAAATGAGTAATTAATAGCTATTCTCATTGTGACAATGTTTACATTTGTGTCTTTCTAGACATTTTGCCTAGAAGTGATTTTTCAAGTCAATAATACATGCATTTGTGAATTAAAATTAAATAATATCACATGGAAAAGCAATATCTTAGAAATACTGCTATTTATATTTCTTTTGAAACACATCCAAAGTAGAAGTCCTCTTTGAAATCTGTGATACTTACTCATGTTCTATGAGTCACACTTGATTTACTTACATGTAATTCAGGCATGTATACATGTATTAATTGCAAATGTTCATTAAAATGTCTTTATTTGAGGGCAAACAGAAATAATATTGTTCCATCTTGATTATATGGTAAACTTGAAGAGGTTGTAAAAAAAAATCATTGTGCTTCCACTTTCTGTCTCTGATAAGTCTGGTCTCAACACCCTGATGAAAGGCATGACATCTGGTTGATTCACTCTGATCCTTTTATACCCCGATACAACTGTTGGTAGGACCTAGGATGAGTTTATTCCTTAGCATTCTCCAAGCCTAGTCTTTAAATTTCCTGGGTTTGCATTTAAAATGCATCTCAACTAGTGTGAGCAGTAAAAACATTTCTTCTTTCCAGGAATTCCTGGACTGGAGTCATAGCCTGCTAAGGGAAGCAATAGTAGTTGAGAAATGGACTGACCCATTTGCTTTGGCCTTCTGAAGAGCTAATAAGATGATGTACTTGCTGCCATGGAATTTTATTTCTTTCCATAATACTTCATGTCTTAGTAAACTTCAAATATCACCCATGCCTTTGGATCCATAGGAATGGGATGGAAATCACAGCTCTGAACCTATGGAACCACATTCAGGATATAGATAAAGCGATCCATATGGAAAATGAGATTTTCATTGAGGCTATTTGTATCTCATTTACAATGAGCACTTGAAAGTTCTAGAACTCTCTCTCTCTCTCTCTCTCTCTCTCTCTCTCTCTCTCTCTCTTCCCATCCTTTGTTTCTGAGGTTTGATAGGTCAACTCTATAAAATCATGGAACTGTAGTGGGAAAATATGTAGAGCCATGCTGTTTCTTTAAGACATATAGTTTTCCTTTCATCCCCAGTTTCTACCTCCATGGACTGGTGAGAACTCAGAGAGTTCTGGAATGGTCAATACATCTTGCTGAGCAGACCCTTGCTTTTACTATAGTGAGTGGCATGCAGGAGATGAAATGGAGAAGGGTTATTTGAGATTTTCCCTGGTACCTGGGATTCTCATACCCTTTCATCCTTTTCTGTTTCTAAGTGCAAACAGCTTTCTTTTTTAGAAACAAACATAATTGGCACAAACTAAGTTGGTGAGCAATTTTATGCTGGGTTGGCTAATAGAATGATTTGAGAACTGATGTTGGAGCTGTCTGCTGTAATAACGGGGTTCTTGGGTGACTGGAAGACCCGAGTACTGAGTTTTTGCTTCTGATCACCTTTTGGGCCTGACCAGCTACATTCTGAACTATATCCATTGCTCGGTATCCCCCAGGTAGACTTGAAATTTGACTGAGATTTCTAATTTCAAAATTACACACACACACACACACACACACACACACACACACACACACACACGATAACCATCCATACTCAAAACTATCCTCTTTATTCTTTGCCTTGACAACGTCTTAATTTTACATTTTCTCCCTAGTAGCATCCCCAGGATACGTCATTTATCCCCCAAGTGTCTGTTTCAGTATTCTCTGTGTGCACCATGTACTTTATTACAATCAGTTATTAAAAGGTCTGTATTCCTCATGACCTGGTCAGCTATATGAGGATAGGAGCTGAGCTGGTCAGCTATATGAGAATATGAACTATTTACAGCTTCTTATCTGCTGACCTAACAGAACCTAAGACAATGCCCACTAGAGAAATCTTTATAAATAGTTATTTCAAATGAGTCGGGCTTTTTCTGTGGATGTCATTAGCAAGTAAAGCCTCACAGGTGCAACACACATGCTGCTCACTTGACTCAAAATGTACTAAGGCAGAAGTTCCCTGGCTTTGGAAGCAGACTATTATTTTAATATTCCAGTTCTTCATGGTTTACATCACTGTCAGAAGCTCTGAGAAAAGCCAATAAGCTAGTTTGTTTGTAATCTTTAGAAAATTACCTAGAAAGAAAACATAAAGCCATCAGATTCTATTTACCAAAATCCACATAGACAATAAAGGCATTTATCTAAATAATGCTTTGGCTCCACTCAATAGCAATAAACACTTCAAAGGAATTAAACCCACTGAAAAACTTTTATACTTGTCAACTTATTTCTATTAGTTGATTTGGTTTTCTAGATAAAGTTGCTCTTTTTTTTTTTTAAGTTGGGCTGTTTTTCATTAATGCAGTTCATGGTAGATAAATGATTTTCCTTAAATCATATTTTCTTGATGGTGAATATGGTAGAAAGATTATGTAAACTGATTTCTTATAATACCCCTTGTATGATTCTTCAAAAGAAATACCTGGATCTGCCCCAACCAGCAAATGCCATATAGTTGTAAAGTTGATGAATTATCATTAACCATGACAACACATTTTATACCATGATTGCATCAATTGAAATTAGTTATCCTCGAAAACAACACAATCCCTCCTATCCTCAATTTATTGCAGTGATAGGCTTTTGTTAAAAGAGCTCTCAATCTATGGAAAACCAATGCATACATATTGAATCTACTGTTTTAGCTAAAAAGTAGATTAAAACAATTGAACTTTAAGAGGAGAAGTCTCCAAATGGACAAGAACAAAGGTAGGATAGAAAGGTAATGAGTATGTATCAGAACTCCTGTTTCCTCATTTAAAAAGAGAAGTTGAAAAATCTTCATTTTCTCTTTAATTTTTTTTATTTTATAATTTGTATGTATGATATGTGTATATTCTGTGTGTACATACATGTATGTGATCAAAGTATATTCTAGGTATGCATAATGTATTTGTGGACACACATTTGTGTATGAGGGTACAATTACATACATGGCACAATCGTGTGGCAAAGGAAAACTTTTTTTTGTTTTGTTTTGTTTTGTTTTTCGAGACAGGGTTTCTCTGTATAGCCCTGGCTGTCCTGGAACTCACTTTGTAGACCAAGCTGGCCTCAAACTCAGAAATCTGCCTGCCTCTGGCCTCCCAAGTGCTGGGATTAAAGGTGTGCGCCACCACGCCCGGCAGGAAAACTTTATGAGTCAACATTAAGTGTCTATCCTCTGATAGAGACAGGGTGTTCTTGGTTGTATTTTGCTGCTTGGGCCAGGTTGGCTGGCCCACAAGCTTTCAGAAATCCTCCTTTATCTGCTTCCCATCTTATAGTTAATAGTACTGGAATTAAAGATGTATACAAAGTGCATCTGGCTTTCTGTGGCTTCTAGGGATTCAGACTCATGACACTATGTCTGTACATCAATTTGTTGTCTGGAGCTGTGATAAACAACATAATCAAAATGTAACTTAGGAAGAATGGGGTTTATTTCCTCTTACAGTTTATAGTTCATCACAGAGGGAACTAAGGCACAAACTCAAGGGAGGAACAGAAACTGAAGCAGAGGACATGGAGGAATGCTCATTTCTGGCTTGTTTCTGCCTTGTTTTAGTTACCTTTCTTAGACAGCCCAGGTTTCCTTGCCCAGTAGCAATGGTTCTGCTACAGTGTGCTGACCCTTTTATATCAAATCTGCATTTTTAAATGACCCCAGGGATATGCTCATAAATTATTTGATAGAGACGAATCAGATGGGTTTCCTTCTTCAAAGACATGTCAGACTCATAACTAAGCTAACTATGATGTGCTGTGCAGCAAATATTTTATATTATCTTTCTCCCCAACCCAATAATTATTAGTTTTTAAATGAATATCATTAATATGTTGAGTTATATATCAATATTGAACTACATAGAGATATTAAGTAAGGCAAGATATTTATCTTGTTTAAATAATTGGGTTCTTTTGGCTCATTATCCTTGGATATACTTTCTCCTGAGGTTTGCCATGGACAAAATATTTTGACAGTGTGATGCAATTTTGACCTTGGAAAATTGTACCTTGCAGTAGACACTATCAAATAACAAATTTTACCTCTGCCCCCCTCTCTCTTTCACACACACACACACATACATACACATATGCTTTGGAAGATGACCACAATGACAGCTGTACACATTGGAAGTCATGCTCTGTGATTTAGACAGTGGTTGCAGGTAATTTGGACATTTGACACTGGAAATACCATATGACTTTCTCTTTGCAAAAGCTACTCTGCCCTTGGAATTCAGAGAATGATGAAACTGTCATGCTCACTCATCCTTCATCTCCTCTGCTCCCAGTGAGGCTCCCATAAAGCAATTATCCATTTCTGTATTAGCAAATAGGACACCAGTTACACCTTTGCATGAGACATGGGCAGTTATCCGAAGGGAAGTTGAAACTTTTACAACTCTCCAATGACAATCCATCCTGTGTTGGCACACCCGCCTAGAACAGATGGCTTCTCCTCCTTGGTGTGGGGAAGAGGAGACCCAGAACATAAAAATAACTAGTGGCATCTCAGAGTTGTAAGATGGTTAAATCTTCTTTTATTCTACTTTTTTCTAAACTGTAAAATTCTTGCACATGAAGATTATCTGAGATAGTAAGCTATGAAAAAAATGAAAAGAATGTTGGGCTTACATTGAAGATCTTTTGGATAGGAAGATCTGGTTCTGAACTGATGTGGGTGTGTCATACTGCTTTTACAAATCCTTTCCATGGTGCCAGTTCCTAAGCTAGTTTCCATCTGGGATAGTGTAGTATGGCCATGAGATGTCTAGTCTTGGGTCCAGATAGTATTTTTAAGAAACATGACCCAATTATTGGATGGTATAAAGGAATTTAAAGTAGATGGCAGTTTCTAAAAATGCAGTGTTTCCTTTTGTGTTAGGAAGTGTATTAGTCAAAAATTTTGGGATTCTTGATAGGATACCTTGGTTGGAAAGATACAGAAGAACTCAGGACACCCTTAAGCCTCAGTTGATAAGAATCCACAGGGAGGTTGGAATGAAGGCAAAATGACACTAATGTGCCCACTGGGACTCCTGCTTTGAGAACTATACATACCCCAGTGTGTAGTTTGGAAGAAGAGTGCTAGAATATTTTAGGGAATCCTGGAAAGAGTCCTGATGATATCATTAAATTCCATCTTACATCAAAAATGTCCTGATGTCAGAGTGAGTTCCAACACAGCCAGGACTACACAGGGAAACCCTGTCTCAAAAAACCAAAAAAAAAAAAAAAAAGTCTTGATGAAATGATTGCACATTGGTGGTACATGCCTATAATCCCAGAACTTTGGTGGGTGATGCTGGAGGATTTTGAATTCTAGGCTAGTCTTAGATATAGATCTACTTAGAGAGACATTTCTGGATGGGCCAGTACTTCCTTCTGGTGTGACATGGTGGGAGATTACAGGAAGCCAAAAAAAAAAGATTGAGATTGTTAAATCAATGATCATGACATGTAGACAGAGTATTATGCTCCCTTTGACATCGCTTCTGGTTTAAATTCATCATTATCCATGTTAACATTTAGACAGCAGATTTGACAATGAACATGGTGATTCCAGTGGTGACATTATTTGCTAGGCATCCTTCTGAATTGTACATAAACCCTTTTGATAATAAACAAGGTAGACATTACAATATACAAGGCTTTTATTTGAACAGATGTGATATTATCATCAAATTTCTACCATGTCTAAGTACAATTATACCAAAGGGGGTGAGTAGTGTTAAACGTAGCTGCATTCAGAAACGAGGCTGATGCAATGAAGCAGACCATTGTAGAGTTTGTTCTGCCATAGATTCCTTCTATCGCAAATGACTGCACTTTTTGAAGAAATTTTTAACTATGAAGTTATTTATTAATTTGAATTTAATCTTAATGTGAATCCATGATACCTGTAAATTCACATTCAGAAAACACTTTTATGGTGGTGTGGACCCACTAGAGATAAATTACCTGTTCTTGGGCCATATATGGGAGGTTAGCATACAGATATCAAAACTACTGTAACAGAGAAGGTTTAAGATTATTTTCAGAAGCCTGCCTGCACCAGAATCTGAGTACTGATGTTTGTTTATATGCCACACAGCCCCATGTTAGCTGCTTCCTAATTGCAGCCTCAGTTTCCATGTTTAGCAACATAGAAGATGGTTCTGGAGAGATGCTCAGTAGTTAAAGGTTACTTGCTGGCCTGGCAATGCATCTGATTACTTCTAATCATCCCCATTGAAGCTATAAATTGTCTGTGTAACTGTAGTTCTATGGGATCCATGTTCTGAGGCAGATAGGGAGCTCACCACAGATAAAAGTATGGAAACCACCACAGTCCAAGCTGAATACCTGAACACACTGTACAGCCAGTAGGCAACTCAATAAGTAAGGGGAGGAGAGAGAGAGAGAGAGAGAGAGAGAGAGAGAGAGAGAGAGAGAGAGAGAGAGAGAGAGAGATAGTTAGTTCACCAGGCCCAAGTATTTTCTAGGTAACATGATTTGTTCCTTCTTTTTTTGTTTGTCTGTTTTGTTTCTTCAGGCCCCTTGGCTGTTCTCAGAGTTTTCTTTGCATTTGACTCTTTTGAGAATCTTTTCCGCACCTAGTCTTGTATGAGTGAGCCTGTTAACAGTTTTTATGGTTTACCTCTAGCCAGATGGGTCCTTGTGAATCTGGTCAGTTTTAAGGACATCCTGAAGTTAATTTAATTTCTCACTTTCTGTCTTAAGGGGCTTGCTTCCCTGTAGAGTGGACTGTTTTATTCTCAGAGGAGAAAGATAAACAGCTACCTAGCACTGTCTTCCAACCTTTTTGGGTACCCAGTGCACACAGATTACATATTCATGTGGACAAGATGCTTTTACACATAAAATACATAAATCTTTAGAGATGGCAGATATATGTGAATTTTCTGTAAGATTGTGGAAATGAGTTATTTAAAATAGTGTCAGTGGTATTTATGTTCTTTTTTTATAATGAGGGAAGAAGGTGGATTCTGTAGGCCTATCGTGGAAATCTGTAGAATAAACCCCTAGAATGTCTAGGCCCATGAGAAGTCTCTTCAACTGTACCTCCACAAAACTGATTTTAATGGTAGAACCCAAAGGTCTGTGCTTGCAAAGCATTGCCAGAAGACTCAACCATTTCTTCAAGTGTGGAGCCAGTTATACCACAGTAGGAGCCTGATATTCAAGGTGAGCATCTATGTTACCTCCAGTTCCTTTGTTCCTCCAATGTCATTTCAATCTCTTTTCCAAATGTTCAGAAGTATAATTTGCTGTGTGAGGACAGACCATCTTCAGCATATCTCTTCACACTGAACATGCTTTCCAGAACTACAAGTTCTCCTGTGTTTTCAGTCCACTATAGTAGAATAAGGAGGAGAAAGAAGAGGAGGAGAAAGAGGAGAAAGAGGAGAAGGAGGAGAAGGAGGAGGAGGAGGAGGAGAGGAGGAGGAGGAGGAGGAGGAGGAGAGGAGGAGGAGGAGGAGGAGAAGAAGAAGAAGAAGAAGAAGAAGAAGAAGAAGAAGAAGAAGAAGAAGAAGAAGAAGAAGAAGAAGAAGAAGAAGAAAATAATATAATACTGTAGCTATAAAAGGGAGAAAGTCAGGCGATGTGTATACTTCTTTCAGGCAGGGCTGGTGACTTTAGCTGTTCATTTCCCAGGCTGACCTCTGTTGATTTGGTTTGTTCCATTATCCTGTTTAGGATAACAGCTGTGAATCCTCCCATTTCTTTGCAAAAATATGGTTGTACAAGTTGAATTCAGACTACCTTTTAAAAATAATGAGCATATTAACATATGAGCATGTCCTCACAGCATGATGTATGCTGCCAGTATAGAAAGTTAAGTATGGCAAAGTAGCTATTAAAGCTCAACTTTAAAAAAAAAATCTGTACCTTCAATAATTTTGCTAAAAATATCCTAGTATGTATATAGCTAGTAAGGAACAAAGATGTAAGAAGTAGAATTTGCTAGCTTAGATTCTAGCTGTGCAGTATTCTACAAAGGAAGAAAAGTGTAACAGCAGATTTTCTATCCTATGTAATAATATCCATTTTTATGGTAATACACTGAGCACTTTCCAGGCTGTGGATGTTGAGGGTACCAGCTCTGGACTGGATCTTAGAAGTTAGCTGTTACAGCTGTGTGTTACAGCATTCATCATGTGGCATCACCTCCGTGATACTCTCAGTCTCTGCTCACAAAAGTATGAATGGAGACTCGAGGCAATTGTTTCATCGATGAAATTTTAACAGCCCAGAGCATGCCAAAGTTCATAGAGCTGTTCAGAGAATTGTTCCTGTGAGAGAAGATGAATGAAATTCAGGTAATGATTGGATGTTTTAGATGTTTGAGTTTTCCTTAGGAAGAGAAAAGGTCAAATAAAAAGAGATGAAGGAATTTATATATGTGCATAATCCACATAAATCAGGGGGTCTAACAGTGGTGAAAGGTTGAAACCACTTTGGCAAACCTCTACCTCCAAAAAATGTTTACGTTATAATTCATCATAATAGAAAAATCACAATCATGAAGTAGCAATGAAAATACTTTTATGGTTGGGGAGGTCAATGTAACATGAGGAACTTTATTAAAGGGTCAACGGAATTAAGACATGGGTGGGGTGGCATTTCCAACATTGGTTTTTATTTTGAATCCTTCCAGTACAGAATGCAAGCTCAGACCTTTGAATTAATTGTAAATTATTATATCCTCTTTGATGGTGGTGACAAAGGATCACACCTGGAATAGGAGCCTATATCTGCATATCAAAGAGCTGCGGATGTAACAATGAAAAGACACATGGCAAGTGATGGATGTGGGATACCTAGACAGGCTCCTGCTCCTCTAATAGAAGTGAAATTGGTCTTGTTTTAAATTCAAACCACAGGTACCAGAAACAACTTAACATGGCTGACATTGTTTTAAATTCATAGCAAGCTATGTTTTTATATGAAGACAATGGAGAGGTTTGTTTCATGTAAGAGTAATCCTGACAGCTTGCTGATTATTAACATCCAACAGTATTTACTAGCTTGAGCTTTCTGATGAATTCATTTTCCACTTAATCTATTTATTCATAAAGTTTGCCTTTTCTATACACAAATTTGGATTTCTTCTATCATTTATTAAAATTAATGTTCTCTGATTTATTTGCTTTATTTTTATTTACCCCTTCTTCATTCTTCAGACCTGTTTCCCAAACATAAGTTAAATTTAACACATATAACACAGCATTGAAGATTTATTTTTTAAGTATTCTTTGTCATTGTATCTTAGGTCACAGATTAACATGATCTTGTGTGTTTTAACTGAACTCCTGCCTTTTATCCATTGATTTTTGAGGAGTTTTTTTGGGGTTTGGGGAGGGGTTCATTTGGTTTTGTTTGTTTGCTTGTTTGTTTCTATCAGATATGCATATTCCTTTCCTAATCAGAGCCTACAAGGGGACAGGAAGTACATTGTTTTTAAAAGTCAGTTAAATTTAAGTAATATGCTAACTCTGTGAAGAATCCCCCAGGTGCCCACATTTTTGCCTCCTAGACAATTGACTGGAAACACTCATTTTTCTTTCTTTTACTTGTCTGTCAGTTGATGGCCTCTCTGTGTTCAGAGAGAAAATTGGCAAAGTTTTCTCTTTCTACTAGGTTTTGAGTAACAAGTGCTGAGAACCCATCCAGCACCCTTTGTTACCTCCCAAAAGTCCCAGTCCCTCAGGGATGCTCGAAGTCTCAAAACTCTTAGAAATAACACTTTACCATGGTTTGGAACATGAGGTTAAGCTATTATATGGCAAATTTGGCTTTCTTCACTTATAAGAACAAAGAATATAGGCACTTTTATTTCTGCTTAAATTCTACATTTTAGTTAAGCATCTTATATATGCCTTTGAATCTAATATTCAAGGATCTGAGCCAGGAGGATGGCTCAAGGCCCGCTTAGAGTACACACAGGAAGGGTGTACTCAAATCTAAATAATGTAAATAAATACACCATGTGTTGTTTATGTCCTTTGGTTGATTCCTTGTTTGTTTCAAAGTGTCTAAAAACTAAACTCATGATAGAATAGGGCAGTTTTTCCAGATTTTTACAATGTCCTTTTTTTTTTTAAGTAAACAATGCCTTCCACAATGAAAAAAGGGTGAGATAAATTTTCAAACTAGTTTTATGCCCTATGTGTTATGTAGTTATTCTACACAAAAAGAACAAAGACTACCTCTGTGTTCAGGTTTTGTTTTGTTTCGTTTTTTGTTTTTTTGTGTTTTTTGGTTTTTGTTTTTTTGATACTTCTTCCATGGGAGAAGAGTTTTTAGTAGGAAAGGCAATATTTTAGGAAAGTATGATGGATGGTCAGTATTCAATGATAACGATTTGATGACACAACTTAGAGAAACTCAGTTTGGGACAAATTTCAAAGGCAATATTGAAAAGGCAGCAATTGCAGATTCCTTTAATAACTCATGATGTTGTGGTGATGATAAAAAGAGATGGTGACAATATGTGTGCATGTGTTTCTGTAGGATTAGGTATATATGTTTGTCTTTATAATGTTTATCATTAGCAAAGTTTTCATGAGTACATAGTACAGAAAAAATGTTACACAAAACTTCCAAGTTTTAACCTGTATATCTGTATAATCTGTGTAATTATTGGTATAGCAGTAGTCACAATGTAGGCCTGTTGTCTTCTTATGGAAATGTGGCATATACCCAGGTGTGGTGGCACATGCCTTTAATCCCAGCACTTGGGAGGCAGAGGCAGGTGAATTTCTGATTTCGAGGCCAGCCTGGTTTACAGAGTGAGTTCCAGGACAGCCAGAGCTACACAGAGAAACCCTGTCTCGAAACCTAACCCCCCCCCCAAAAAAAAGGAAAAGATGTGGCATGTAAGAGAAAAAGCCATCAGGGAGGAACACCTTGAAAGGTCCATTCTAATTACATCTTATACTGTTGGAACTGTTAGCCAAATCCTTGGGGAATAGAAGTGATAGGACTAAAGAAAATTCCATGATAACAGAGGATTCAGGAGTTAACTTCACTACTAAGGAAAGGGAAGAAGATATTATTCAATGAAGTTTAGTAATGAGAAAGAGTCAGATTGGTGGAAGACCTTCAGGTGTCAGGTGGACAGGACCTTGGAAGAGAGACAATATTTATCTGAGATATCAAATATTTCTTTAGATTTCATTTGTCATAATTCTACTTAGAACAATTAACTTTAGTGAATTGAAATGTAGATAGAACTCTGCCTAAATCTCAGTTCACCACTAAACAGGTGAAACACTGAGTGTGATGAAGGATAGGCCAGAGCTAGTAGAGGATACAGACTGCTTAACTCCAAAGAACCTAAAATGTACCTGTCTCCTCTGATAATTTGAGACATTGACTTTATATGTCTCAAAATATGTCTTTATATGTCTTTATATGTATACCAATGGCTGTCAGAGGACAGACACTCACTGGTCATTATTCCTCATCAACAAAGGCTACCTGGCCACATTCAATTCACCCAAAATTCAAGGTGATAATATTCTAATGTATTTTGGGGATATGAAATATAGATATGCCATTTTTAAATGAAAGTAACCACAGGCATTCTATTCATTTATGATTATGGATAGATTGCTGGAATTTCCATTTGGCGTGATGAATTTCTTTTTTTTTTTTAAATACCCTGTAGCTTTACTTATTCTGGAATTAACTTTTTCTGCTTTTAATTTGAAAGCCTGTTGTACCTGCTTCACTGGTTTTATATAACAGTCACAGCTCTCTGTTATTGGTACTCTTTCACTACTGAAGGTACAGAGTACAACAGGTTAAATAATTTGTTGTGCCTTCTGTTCACTAGTGAGAAGGACTTTGGGCAGTGAGATGTATGTATAAAAGATATAGCTTCTTCCAGGATGCAGGATACTAGGGATGCTTTCACTGAGGATCATGGAACAGATATCATGAAGTGGGGAGAGGCATCCTAAAAGCTGGCAGATGCCTCACTTTGTAGGATATCTTCTTTCATTAACAGTCAGTGCCTACTATGTTTCAGGCATTATTCTAAGTAGTGCGTGTCAAAGGTAAATGAAAGATAGTTTGCAAATCTCATATTCCATTGAGATCCAACCTTTAAAAGTACATTGGCATTAGTTCAAAAGTTTGTAGCCAAATCTGGCTTGCTATTACTTGCATGGTTGCAAGCCTTTCAGATGGTTGGTGCGTCTGGGTATGTAGTCTTGTTTTCACAGAAAATCCTGTGAGATGGTTCATCAGAAACAACTTAAATTGGTATATATCAGACCTCCTCAGCTACAAATCCTCATTTGGTGATGTTAGTAATGCCATTGTCAAGGCTACTTGACCTGGCCACCTCTTTCTACTCTGCTCAATGATTTATATACAGTACTTCTAGAAGGTTGGGCTTTCCCAATTCCTACTGGCTTTGCATTCCTCAGCTTTACTCTGGTCCAAAGTTAAGGGGATTGGTCGGGCAGTGGCTCTTTCTTTATTTTTATTTCAGTTTGTCATCATAGCATTTGACTTCACTTTGTGACTCTGTTCTTGTCTTCATCCACTTCAAAGCCCAACACAATGCAGATGCAGAGTGGGAGAAGCAAAGGAGTAAAGCATTATGAGTTATCATGAAGGGTCAAAGACTATCTGCACTGCGATCTGCCTAAAAATCAACAGACCACTTTGCACCCTGGGTAGAGAATTCAGAGTCAGAATGAGAATTTAACTTCTAGAATATGTGAAAGATTAAAGAAAAAGAAAACTAATGTGAGAAGAGATTTGAGTTTATCCTTGTAATCACATGTCTCTTGCTCCCTTGCATTCAAATTTATTTCCTTGAGATGAGATAAAATATTTAATTGGTGGGGGAGTGCAATAACATTCTGCATTCATGTGAATATGTTATGGATTAAAATATTCATTTCTGCCAGCTTTTAAATTTTTCTTATGAGGAAATTTCTTGGGATATGTACCTTTGTGTTTTAATCTTTTTTGAATATTGCAAACACAAGATGAAAAACATTTTCCTTTAAAATGGTCACTTTAAACAGAGTTATCAAAATAATGATTTCCTAGCCAACATATAACACATATGTTTGCAAAATTAGAGGTTTATTTAGTAATTTGAAAGAACTAATGGCTTTTAATAACCAGTGTCCTACTGGCATCTCCTTTAAGCATTGCTAGGACAACTCGATCATTCAGTTCCCTGCAGTCCTGTTTTCCTTGAAGATTCTATTTATGCTTTGCTAATTTAGTCTATATTTTGACATTTTTAAATAGGATATGACAGATGTTGAAGAAATGATCACTCAAAACCAATTCCCTTCAATTATCACCCTGATACTAATCTCATTTACCATAAATTCACCTTTCCTAACTCTGATGATAGCTACCCTCATTTTTTTTTTTTTTTTTTGCAACAGCATGTGTAGGGAGTGGTTCAATGCTGATTTTTGCCTTCAGATGCAATGCAAAGCTCTGGGTTTTTATCATTTTCCTACTCTTATATTCACTGCATTCATGGGCTTTCCTTAACTCTATTTTCAGCATTGTTGAGAGAATTTTAGTAGACGTGACACATTTACTTCTCTGATAAATGGATAACATTCACGTTGAATCTGTATAACACATTGCATGGTTTAGTTGTGTGTGTACATGTGTGCATTCTTGCATGTGGCACTCTTCAACATATTTATTGAGATAGGAACTCTCACCAAACCTGGAGTTCATTGGCTCAGCTGAGGTGACTGGTCAGTGAGCTTCACATAATTGCCTGCCATTTTTACCTAGAAACTAGGGCTCTGAGCTCAGGTTCTTCCGCTTGTGTGTCAGCTACTTTATACAACTAACCATGTTCCCAGCCCTACTTTGTGTAATTTTTGTTATTTTCTTTATGTTAACATTTTGGTTACCAAGAGTTTTAGGTTCACAATTTTCAGTAAACTGTTATCATAAAGTTTTCACTTCTATATTTAAAAATTTCATATCTTTTCAGAACTTTAAATATTATATATGTGGTATCCTATTTGGTATGCATTAATATTAAAATTATCAAATAACATAAATTTATTTGAACATAATGAGCTATGTCTAGATAGCTATCCAAACCTTAATTATAATTGGAATATTAGCAAGTTTAGTATATGTTATTTAATTATTCACTTTTTATTTATACTTATGAGCTATATCAGTCTGGGTAGATATGCTAGAATGTAAAGTGCTTAAGAACTGTCTTTAGTCACTTTGTTCCTAGAAGTGGGACTTCCTGACCTGTTCAAGCTGGGATTTCTGGGATTTTGTCTGGCTTAAACTCTTTCTTGTCTTATATGAGTAGTGACATCTGCTGATAGAGTTCACATATGGAAGGAGAGTAATATTTCATCGGGAAATCTGGCCCTTGCCAGGCTGTACATGTTTTAGTAGATCTCCCTTCCTCTATGCACATACTGCATGTTCTATACGAACCTGGATTTAATGACATTTTGTACACACACACACACACACACACACACGCACACGCACACACACACACACACACACACACACATAAACATGTACACTCACACAGAAAATGAGAGGGATGAGATGTATGTGTGTATACACACAAACACATGTATTAACAAAGATATCAATGAATATGAACTTTTGAACTATCACAGAATTTTAAATTACTCCAAGGAAAAATAATGAGTAGATAAATCAAAAGTAATTTATGCTCTATAAGCCCAAAATTGCATAATTTTGATGGTAAAAGTCAAAGATTTGAGAAATTAGAAGCATGTGATTTTCACATACTAGATGTTTTGCATAACCACAGAGGAAGTATGTCAAGTATTCTGAAATTAATACTCATTTCTACAAGTCTTATTTCTTTGGTGGATAAGCTTAATCAAAAATGAATTTGGAGCTGACCTTAGAAAAGCTACAACAATCTTTAAAATAACAAAGTGGGAGGAAGCTTCCTGTTTCATATTTAATTTTACTCAGTAGATATAGTGATGAAGACAGTTGGCCAAAGAGTGAGAACACAGAGCAGTTGGGGCATAACACTATCAAACTGAGGTCTGCAAAAGAAAAAGAAGGTTTTAGGCAAATCCACAAGCAACCCTTGGGATATGGCACTCATCAAAGGATTTTTAATGATCACGTAGGTATGCTATGTAGCAAGGATGAACATGACCTATGAGGTTTCATCAGAGTTGAAACTTCATTTCTGAGAGGGAAGCTATTAATAAAAGTATAAAACAGCAAGGTAAAAATTGGGAGAAACTTTTTCAAACTACTAATAGACTAGTATATGATATATATAAAGAGATCTTAGATTGCAGCATTTCAAATCCACTGGGGGAAAAAAAAACAGAAAAAAAGGCATCAAGAAATGCTTCAGCAAAAGCTTTCATATGAGGAATGTAGCCACCTTCAAACATGCCCAACATTATTGAACTTAAAGGAATGCTGATGAAAGTCATAATTAGCTGTCACTGACAGAATGGATAAACTTACAAGAAAAAATTGAAAGAACAAAGATAATGTCCAATGCTAATGAGAAAAAACAGTATCTCTGAGCATTGCTGGTGCAGCTATCCAATGGAAGCACCAATTTGGATGCAGCTTTCCAATAGACCCACAAATACTGTGTGAGCTTAAAACATTTAAAACATTCGCATGACAATCATGAAAATATATTCAGACAGGAATTTCTAGTAAATGTTCATAGCTCTAATGAGCAGTTGGTAGTAATTTGGTTGTTTCCTTGAAGTGAGAAAATTAAACACACACTGAGATATCTATACTGTGAAATGCCACTTGGGAATAAATTTCAATAATTTTAATACATTTTCAGGTAATTGTGTTGGATTTTAAAAGCCAATGTCACATTGCTAGTATTTTACACTATGTAGGTAAAGTTCTTGAAAGATTCAAATGAAGACAGAAAAACAAAAGCAAATCAAATCAAAACAAAAAATAGTTACTGGTTTTAAAAGGAGCTAAAGAGATCTGCAACCCTGTAAGTGCAACAACATTATGAATTAACCAGTACCTCGGAGCTCTTGACTCTAGCTGCATATGTATCAAAAGATGGCCTAGTTGGCCATCACTGGAAAGAGATGGACACGCATTGGACGCGCAAACTTTATATGCCCCAGTACAGGGGAATGCCAGGGCCAAAAAATGTGAATGGGTGGGTAGGGGAGGGGGGTATGGGGGACTTTTGGGATAGCATTGGAAATGTAATTGAGGAAAATACGTAATAAAAATATTTTTAAAAAAAGGGATAAAGCAGGAAATATCTGTATGTGTAAGGTAGCCAGTGTTTATGGATAATATTCTGCACACTGCTACATTCTTATAATTATACTGTACTACATTTTTTATAATATGTTACTATTTGGATTCGATACTATTTCTTATGTCAACTGTAACAAGTTCTGTTGGAACATAATATGTATATAAACCTTTTGTCCCGACTTTGAGGATCCACCTGGCTTCCCCTTCTCTAAAGAGAAGAGGGAACAGTACTCTTTTGTGATACATGTTAGCATTCTCAGCTACTGGCCCAGTTGCTCATGCATTGAATTCAATTTGGTTTTGCTAAGTCACAAAGACCCATGTTCAACTGGCAGTCTGAACAGTTGGCAGACTCTGTAAACGTGACATCAGTACAGCTACAATTTGTGAAAAAGCTTGTTTGATATCAGCAGTGTTCATGCTGAATTGCTTGAAGGCCAAGAACCACAAAGCTGTCCTGCAAAACAAGCCTAGAAAGTAAATTTCTAAATTCCTTCTTTCAGTTACTATTAAGCTACCAAAAAATTGTGATCACAGAACCATGATTTGGTAATCTTAGCAGACAAGTCTTCCTTTAGTGGAGCCCTGAACAATTCCACCAGTATATTGTGCAATACATGTTCAGATTCTCAGTGGGTCTGATGATGGGTTGCTGAAGCTCAAACGGAACCGGAACCACTAACTAGCAATGTGTGGGTCATTGTGACATGGGTTTCCCAGTTTTAACTTCTTGTTTTTTCTCCGTTCCTCCTCATCCTGCTTTTCACATGCATCTGTTAACATTTGTGAGTCTTCAGATGCTGTCCCAAGTCTCTGAGTAAAAACACCTCAATACATCTTGATGTGAGACTTTTAAAGCCTCTTAGTATGTCACAATTAAAGATACGTGTCCTGGAACTACACAGAACATGCAATGGTCTGGGTTTCTGATATTTCTTGGGCATCCTTCAGCCTTCCCTTATCAAGCGTCAATTGACCATCTTGAAACAACAGCAAAACTGCTTCAATGTATTGTCTTTTCTTGGCCTACTTTTAAACGGGTCAGTTTGAATTTTCTGATTTACTCTATGCCATTGATATTCAACCTGAATACACTCCTCTCACCAAAGGTTAAGAAGCACTCTATTCCTTTGCTTCCCCACAGGTTGAAAAGGAAAAGGCCATGAAGGCCCATGATATGTATGTATTCTCATTTCATTTAGGCACTGATGGAAACCATTCTGTGAATAGCTCACTTCCACTGACTTTTATTCACAAAGTCAACCCCTTCTCAAAGTAACAAATCTTTTTAGTAAAAACAAACTATATGTTCTTATGTCAATCTAGTATTTTTGCTACTACATGAAAACACAAGGTCTGTCATTTTTGGGGGGCCATTTCTGATGAGCAAAGGAAACACTGAAATGTATTTTATAAAATTATTTTATGTAATTAATTAACTTCCTAGACTTAGGTGAGGAACCTTGCATATATTCTTCATGTGCTGAGCTGACCCATTTTGCTGCATCCCTGTGCAAGCTCATTCAGCCATGAAGATGATAAAGATACTGGTGATCTCTGTGCCCAGTTGCCATTGTTAGCATATGTATCTCTATGTGTACATGCTACATCTATCTTTAGTTTCGTTGTGGAGGTAATTTTTCTTCCTTTATTATTCTTTAATCCTTTTTTACCATTCAGTTGTTATTCCCCTCCCAGTCCACCCTCTGGTCCTCTGACTCTTCCTCATCCCATTCCTCCTGCCCTGTCTCCAAGAGGATGTTCTCACCTCCTACCCCCATCTCACCAAGGACTTCCTGGGGCTGCAATTCTCTCAAAACTTAGGTGCACCTTCTCTCACTGAGGCCATCCTAGGCAGTCCTCTGCTGTATATGTATCATGGGCCTCAGACCAGCTCATGTATGCTGCCAGGTTGGTAGCTCAGTATCTGAGAGATTTTGGAGGTCCAGGTTAGTTGAGACTGCTGGTCTTATGGCATCACCCTCCTCCTTAGCTTCTTCCTGCTTTTGCCTAACTTAACATTAGGGATACAAGGCTTCTGTCAATTGGTTGGGTGTTAAGTATCTTCATCTAACTGCTGTTTTGTTTTTGTTTTTTTTTTGGACCTTTTGAAGGGCACACATGCTAGCTCCTGTCTGTAAGCACATCATAGTAATAGTGTCCAGCCTTGGAGCCCTTCTTTGTGCTGGATCACAATTTGGGCCTGTCACTGAACCTCCTTCCCCTCAGCCTCTTTTCCATGTTTGTCCCTGCAGTTGTTTTAAACAGGAACAATTCTGGGTCAGAGTTTTTACTGTGGAATGGCAAGACCATTCCTCCACTTGAAGCCCTGTCTTTCCACTAGAAATGGACTCTATAAGATCCCCTTCCCCACTGTAGAACATTTCATCTGAGTTCTCTCCCTTTGAGTCTTCAGAGTCTCTCACCTACCAGGTCCCTGGAATATCCTAGAGGGTGGCCCTACCTCCTGCCTCCAAAAGTTGTCTTTTTCCATGCTTCTGATAGCTCTCAGGGCTTCATTCCTGTTTCCCCTCCTCCAATACCTTATCATGTTGCCCCTTTCCCCTCCCTCACTGATCTACTGCCCATGTCCCCCACTACTTTTTCACCCTCACACACTCCACCCCCGTGATTGCTTTCGTCACCCTCCCAAGTGGGATTGAGACATCAATATATCACTTATGTCCACTTAGTGATACATACCAGGCATGTCCTTTTGGGTCCGAGTTACCTCACTCGGGATGATAGTTTCTAGTTCCATCCATTTGCCTGCAAATATCATGATGTCTTTGTTCTTTTTGTTTTAATTAGGTGTTTTCTTCATTTACATTTCCAATGCTATCCCAAAAGTCCCCCATACCCTCCCCTGACTCCCCTACCCACCCACTCCCATGTCTTGGCCCTGGCGTTCCCCTGTACTGAGGCATATAAAGTTTGCAAGTCCAATGGGCCTCTCTTTCCAGTGATGGCCGACTAGGCCATCTTTTGATACATATGCAGCTAGAGACAAGAGCTCCGGGGTACTGGTCAGTTCATCATGTTGTTCCAACTATAGGGTTGTAGATCCCTTTAGCTCCTTGGGTACTTTCTCTAGCTCCTCCATTGGGAGCCCTGTGATACATCCAATAGCTGACTGTGAGCATCCACTTCTGTGTTTTCTAGGCCCCGGGCATAGCCTCACAAGAGACGGCTATATCTGGGTCCTTTCAGCAAAATCTTGCTAGTGTATGCAATGGTGTCTGCATTTGGAGGCTGATTATGGGATGGATCCCCGGATATGGCAGTCTCTAGATGGTCCATCCTTTTGTCTCAGCTACAAACTTTGTCTCTGTAACTCCTTTCATGGGTGTTTTGTTCCCAATTCTAAGAAGGGGCAAAGTGTCCACACTTTGGTCTTCGTTCTTCTTGAGTTTCATGTGTTTAGCAAATTGTATCTTATATCTTGGGTATTCTAAGTTTCTGGGCTAATATCCACTTATCAGTAAGTACATATCGTGTGAGTTCTTTTGTGATTGGGTTACCTCACTCAGGATGATGCCCTCCAGGTCCATCCATTTGCCTAGGAATTTCATAATTCATTCTTTTTAATAGCTGACTAGGAATAGCAGTGTAAATGAACCATATTTTCTATATCCATTCTTTTGTTGTTAGACATCTGGGTTGTTTCCAGCTTCTGACTATAGCTATCACAAATAAGGTCATTATGAACATAGTGGAACACATGCCCCTGTAGTATGGTTGGGAATCTTTTGGGTATATACCCAAGAGTGGTATTGCTGGGTATTCAAGTAGATCTATTTCTAATTTTCTGAAGAACCCCCAGATTGATTTCCTGAGTGATTATACCAGTTTGCAGTCCCACCAGCAATGGAGGAGTGTTCCTCTTTTTCCACATCCTCTCCAACATGTGCTGTCACTTGAGGTTTTGATCTTAGACATTCTGATTGGTGTAAGGGAGAATCTCAGGGTTGTTTTGATTTGTATTTCCTTGATCATTAAGGACTTTGAACATGTATAATGCAGATGAAAACATGATGAAACTTTAAAATTACGTGTCAATATGGTATGGCTCTTAGGATTCAGGTTTCTTCATCATTTGGTGGTGTTTGTTTGTTTGTTTGTTTGTTTTTCTTAACTGAAAGTGACATCTCCAATTTTGATTTTGCTGTTTATCTTTCTTTATCATCTGCTTCTATAATACTTGGTTTTATATCTTACAAATTCTGGTGCTCCCTACATTTGAACATTGTAATTGTTTAGGTCGGCAACCATAGAAAACTCTCTAGGGGTCCTGATTCTGTTTCTTTCCATCTGGCTTTCTAGTTTGAGTTTGTGCATATCTGTACATAATGAGTTCATACCCATGAGTTATTAAAAGAAACAGAAAAAGAAATATAAATATTCCTAATTAAGGGAAGAAACCCTGAAGTTAAATTTTGATAATAAAATTCAAACATTGGTTTCATGTTATTTATACTCCCAAAACAAGAAGAAGAAGAAGAAAAAAAACAGTATTAAGACCAACTTGACTATGACTAATGTTAAATGTGAAACTCTTTAAATACATAAGACCTTGTCTGTTTTGTTTCACTGAGACCATGACTAATTCCTCCATACTTAGGAGACTTGAACTAACACAGTGTTGGCAGTCAATTGTTGAATTCCTACAACAAAAATAAATCTGACTTGTTTCATTTAAAATTCTGATAAATCTCCATGGAACATAAAAAAATGACATTTCTGCTATCACAAGACAGAATGGTTACCCACTATAGGCTTTAGTCAAGAATAGCAGTTGTTTTGTACTGAAGTGAACAATCAACTTTGTGTCAAACCCTCTAATTTTGAGATTGAATCTGCTGTTGTTATCCATAGTGACTTTTTAAGAAAGGAGACACTCTTTGAAAATCAGGATCTATAATGCAAATTTCAGTAACAAACTCTTAGAAAATAACAGGAATTTTCTCTTTTATATTCTGAACATTGAGCCATTGGCATCACATACCCAGGTTGCCAATATGACTCTATAAAATATCTTTTAAAAAACTCAACAATAGTTTTATTCTATATGCTTAACCTGTATTACAGGAAAATTACAATGTTTAAATCTTCCTTTTAAAACCTTTGCACACAAACACCCATATTTGCCATCATACATAGTGACCTTGTCCAGGAGGATTTGTTCTATGACATTAGTTAGATACATCCCATTATTACATGTCTGTTATCTAAACTGTTCCCTCAGCAAAGCAAATGCTGGTTTGTGGAGAGTTTCATATTCATTTATTCTTTCATTTTATTAGCAAATCTTTATTTAGTTTTCCATGTGAGATATAGTACTAAGCTCTGAGAACATGGAAATAAACAAGAAAGAGTGACAAGAACTCTTAGTTTAAGGCTACTTTTGAAATTATAGATGAATATCAAATTGTTGCAGCACATATAATAGTTGTATATAGTAATTATTTCTGTGGATGACATAGGTGAGGCCCGGCTTGCTAGAAAAGATGATGATTTTAACTGGAACCTAATTGAATGAAAATATGCAACATTAGTCAGAAGAAAAATTCCAGAGATCCAGATAGGGAAAATGGCATGGAAGGAGATTTTATGCTTCATAGAGAGATGGACGAGTGTACATATATGAGAGAAGACAAAAGAGCAGAATATGGAGTGGTTAGCAAATGGAACACCATGCCTTACCATTATATCAAAAAGAATGACAAACTGCCAGAGTTTACAGCCAAGTGTAAAAGGTGAGTTGATGTCATAAATTTATTTTTGACACGGCCATTCTGGATGCCATTTCAAGACTGGATTTAGGTCTTTGTAGGAGCAGATGAACCAGTGAGTATGTAGAGTAGCCCAGATGTAACATAGTCTTAATATGTACAGTGATGGTCATGGAGAAAGGCAGATAATGCAAATGATTATAAAAAAAAAGGCAAGTTCTGTTCATCAGGCTTTCAAATTGAGGGCTTGAAGAACCTGGCCATCAACATCAAGGAGCCAGAGGAATGGTGCTTCAGCTTAGAATGCATATCAACCAGTGGAGCAGACTACATCCTTTTTATATAGTAGGAGGCTTTAAGCATATCTGATTAGTAAAAAAAAGTACACAGTGATCCAAAACATGTCTCACAGTTTTATCTAAATTTACTCATAAGAAAACTCCTAGCCAAGCATGGTGGCGCACACCTTTAATCCCAACACTCGGGAGGCAGAGGCAGGCAGATTTCTGCATTTGAGGCCAGCCTGGTCTACAGAGTGAGTTCCAGGACAGCCAGGACTACACAGAGAAACCCTGTCTGGGAAAAACAAAAAACAAAAAACAAAAAAAAAAACACCTCAGTGGATGGGTTGTATGTGACCAAACATATTAAAAAAAAATACAGCCCAATACAAATCATGTAATTCTTAAACAATAATAAATTATTTTGTAGATTATTTTGTGATGGGATTTTATGACTATTAAGTGTATACTTTTTTGTAACAACATTGTATAAAGAAGACAAAAGGCTCTACACTTATGCTGGGACAAATTTTTTTCTTATTAAAATTTATTGATTTATAAGGCAAAAGTTCATTCAATTCACTTATTTGATTTATGGGTATGAAATTAGAAATAGGAAAACTCCTTTTAGTGTGTTTTATTGTCTATATAAAGAGATAGATATAAGAATTCTAACAAATAAAATAAAACATTAAGACACATGAATTTTCTTGATTTGAAATGATTCTCAAAGTTGAAGGAGGCACTATGTTGGTAGAGATGGAAACTCATGACAACGTAGGTGCTACGGGGAGGTCTCATGTCTTGATACATTTGCCAACAACATGGACTTTGGGAAACAAGTTTGTGAGTGAACATTTTCATGCTTGGTCATAGGCTAAACAGCTTCCTTTAACACACCTTCCATCTATGATGTATGGTATAACCACATTCACAAGCAAAGTATAACTCATCCCTGCTAAATCCTCTAAAATAATTTGTCTTCATTATTATCTAATCATCTCTGTTGTTTGTTTTATTGATTGAAAGATCACATATGTCATATCAAACATATACCTATTTTGTAAATATATATATAATATCACATTTATTGTATATATTGTTTTCCTCTTTTTCTCTGGTAGTGTTGAATCAAGCTATACAAAAAGACCATTATGAATCACAGCAAAATTTATCAGTCCTCCAGAAGTATTTAGTGACTAAGTAATACTGATGTTCATTTGATAATTCTTAATGCCTAATGAGTGAGCTATAACTATGTTAGTATATATGTATAAAAGTCTATTGAAGATTAGCTTTGTGAACATACCTGAAGCCGTAAAACTGAGAGGTAAGAGAATCAGAAGTGTAAACCAGCACAGTCTATAAACAACATGCTATCTAAAAATAACATTTCATTAAACATGTAGGTTCATATTTTAAACACTACATCAAATACTCCTAATTATTCTAGTTTTTTCTTTACTTTCAAGTTTCTCTATCCTGGAAACATTTTCAAGGAGGTTAAAACCCATTAAGATTTCTATAGGCTCAAGTCTGACCAAGTCCCAGCATGAAAAGGTGAGGTGGGCAAAAAGCCACATCCCTAGCCAATTAACCGTAGGCAATTGATAACTGCTGTGAAAGGGAGAATCAGTTTAAAGACTATTGCCCCTGGTAAGATGAATGTCCTTATGCTGGGCAAGGCCACAAGACTGCATGGGCATCACCAATTAGAGTCAATGGGTTAGAAAACAAACAAACAAAGTTGGATAGATAGGTAAGGAAAGGGGTGGTAGACCTGGCAAGAGCTCAGAGGTTAAAAATGATCAAAACACATTGTATGAAGTTCTCAAAGAACTAATTTCAAAGCCCCACACACTAAGAGGGGGAATAAAGAGAGACAGACCTAGGGAGACAGAGTCAGAGGGAGGGAGGGAGGAGTGAAGGGGGAGAGAGAGGGGGAAAGAGAGGGGGAGAGAGAGGGGGAGAGAGAGGGGGAGAGAGAGGGGGAGAGAAAGAGAGAGAAGGAGAGAGAGAGAGAGAGAGAGAGAGAGGGAGAGAGGGAGAGAGGGAGAGAAGGAGGAGGGAGGGAGAGAAGGACGAGGGAGGGAGAGAAGGCAAAAATGTATTTATCTTATGGTGTTCATCTTTAGATTGTACAAGATAATGACTAACCCTACTGGCCAAGGCCTTGGTCAATGATCTTAATGTTTTCTCCTTCAGACTCCTTTCTCTTTCTTTCAACATGTATATATCATAGGAGTATCCCATGATGTAAAGCAATGTAACTGTCTTCTGGTGGTGGAAAAAGTCCCTGAAACTATTAGATCATAGAAATTAAATTAAAAACTGTCCTTCCTATAGCCTTGAGTTGACTTCATGTGGGTTTTGTTTTCTCATATTGATGGATCTACTGGGCTCCTTGGAGCAATCTTGTGTACAACAGACTGGATAATCATCTAAGTGGTAGCACAGTAGGCTGCTCTAAGTAAGTTGGACTTCACCACCTATTCTCTTGATAGATCCATCTGTTCATGGAGAAGGATTGCTGTTTTTTGGAGAATCACCTCCATATTGTGGGATCTGAGTACAGGAGCCCCACTGCAGGTATTGCTTCCAACCATAAACCAGTTTTCCATTAAAAACACTGGAAGATTCCATTAGTGTATATAGCCAATTAGAAGGATAATGGCTGAGTCTTGGATGGCAAAGGGATTGTTCCTAAGAACCCAAAAAGCAAGGTTATCACTGATATGTCAAGTGCTTTTCCACATTTCATGTGTTTAGTAAACTTTTAAAGTGGTTGTTTATGTAATGTTCAAAGGATTAACATGTTACTCAAAGTATCATAGATACAACAAATCTTGGCCAAGGACTTAACACAGAATTTTTGTTTATTACCAAGTGAGAAACACTACCTATGTTACATGAGTTATTTCAAGGATATGGTAAAACAGCCAGAAAACCAGAGCCCCATATTCAGCCTTCCAGTTGTTTCTGTGGTTGATGTTCTGTCACAACAGGATCAAGATTAACTCTTTAGGTACTGTGATTACTCTTTGGGTTAGTGATTACTTTGTCTTTACATGGTGATGGTTTGCTAGATTCTGTTACCTCATATATTGATCAAATAGCACTTTGTAAATTATGTTTGCTAACTACTTAAATGGCCAGAAAAAATAAAGTGTTAAACAGAGATACCCAAAGAGAGACTGTGAACCAAGATTCCATGATTTCATATGGGTACTGAATAAATTGAGATGTCTCTTACCAATTGACATGCCTCAGCCACTGGTGAAAAAATTTCCAGTCACTGCTTGGCCAAAACTTTAAGAATACACTGTTAGAGAAATTCTCCAGTCAACACTAGGTGTGTATGTTCACAAGTATATTTGTATGTATACACACAGATAAGCAATGATATTTATTTAAAAGAAAAAGCATGCATACATTTCTAGTTTGAGAATTATGTTATGCTTTGGATTTTGTGTTAGAAATAACCTATATTCAAGATATTTTCTGAACTATTTAAAGGAAAGTACTGTGCTGCATTTGGTTTGCCTTCAAATACTATATAAGAGTGTGCTAGACCGTGAAAAGAGCAGACAAATTAATTCTATTTATGGAAGCTAAATAACAATGATACAGGGGTTTTGACTGTTCTTGTTAAATCATGTTTTCAAATGCCTATAATCAAAATTTTGGAAAAACATTATGTAAATTACAGACAGTTTTGATTTCCATTTTCAAATGAATAGAACAAACTCCATATTGTCTTCAGGCTCCTGTCACAATATTAATTCTTTATTTTCTTTCTCCTATCAAAAAAGATATGATGAGTTGTTTCTAGGCAAAGCTAGACTCTTGGGAAGTTAGTGAATCATTTAATTTCCATTTATCTATCTATCTATCTATCTATCTATCTATCTATCTATCTATTTATCTATCTATTTATGTGGATTACAGCTTGAGCTAGAATGAAGGCCAGTGAGGCACAGGGACATATAACCCAATGAGATTCTGGGAGAATCTCTTATTTCCAATAGGTAGGGTGTTAAATACTTTTGTTTTACATCAGAACTGGGAGAGAGAAGACAGATAGTGACTGAGTTAAAATATTTTTGAAATATATTTCCCTGTATTTAAAAGGAGGAAGTAAATTATGCATAAACTACCTCCCATGGCAATTAACTTGAATGCGATTGATTTCATCAATATTCAATATTGATGCTGTGGTTTAGCAGTGGCATGTAGCACCTGTTGTTATCAAGGTTTGGATGTGTCAGTCAGCATGACACTTCTGAAAAATAGTCATGAAATAAATTCCTGACATGTTTACTTCCTGATCTGATCCTGAGACTATAATTTTCATCTTGGTTTCTGATTTGACTCTGTTATTATGTATTATCACCTTAATTACCAAGCATTTAGGATTTTTTTCTGTACATTAAACTATGCTGTGTCTATTTGCAAAAGAAACAGTATACACATATGTATTAGTCATATATTATTTAAATAAGCAGGGCTGAAGGCTTGGTGGGAACTGAAATGAACAAGACAAAGGTTTATTCAGAAGGATAATTTCCAGTCTCTTAAATGAAACTGGTGCTGTGTATTCATCATTCCCTGTGCAGTCTTTGTTCACTAATTCTGCTGTAGTCTGAAAAAAATGACATACATACTGTAAGACTATGTTGTGATGTTTTCTTCCACTTTTGTAGGCTTATATTGAACACCTATTTATTAATGACACATATAATTTTATGTATGGTGTGGGGGAGTTGCACATGTGTGTGTGTATAACTATTTGCCTATATTTAAAAGTAGAACACATATTCCTGATTGTTTAATTTTAAGCTGTTATCTCCTCTTATGTGCCTGTGATAGGGCTGTTTATGCTGCTGTTATTATTTTTGCTTTCTGTCCTAGATTTTATTTTGTTGCCTAACACATTTATTAGCATTTTATAGACACTTTATTTTATGTTTGGGAGGATATTTTGAGAAACAAATTATGTATTTGCTCAGCTTTATAATTCTATTGATAAACTCTTTTCTTTTCATTTATTTTTCTATTTATTCATTTTTTGATATTTTCTTTATTTACATTTCAAATGTTATCCCCTCCAGACACCCTATCCTATCCCTCCTTCCCCTCCCACTCACCCACTCGTACTTCTCCATCCTGGCTTTCCCCTACACTTGGGCATCAAGCCTTCACAGGACCAAGGGCCTTGTCTCCTATTGATGCCAGACAATGCCATTCTCTGCTACATATGCAGCAGGATCCTAGGGTCCTTCCATGTGTACTCTTTGGTTGGTGGTTTAGTCCCTGAGAGTTTTGGGTGGTCTGGTTGGTTCATAAACTGTCTTTTAAAATGAAAATCCACTTCATTTTCTTTATCTCAAGTGAAAATATGTAATTTTATTTTTCACGTGTTTATTTGTTATTAAAATTATTTACTGTTTGATTTTTTTGTGTTTTTCTGCTTTGTATTTCCTATTCTTCCTTCCTCATTCAGAACTTCCATATTGCCACTGCATTAAAAGTTAACCTGTGCAGGAAAAAAAAAACAAATGTTGTAGCTTAAATGCTACTATTACTAAAATTTGCCTTGATTTTGCTAGCATGACTTGTATAAAGAAGAAAAATATTACTCCAAGAGAATATCTACAGTACACACATTTGCTCATAGCTCTTACAATTGAAACCTGTTACAGTTAAATGTCCTATTTCTCAGCTCTACTTGCAATATTTCAAATTATAAACAATGTCATATGACTGATGGTTACCATACAGAATAATGCCGGGTATTTCTAGTGGTATAGGCAGTTCTGTAATGTATGTATGTATGTATATATATATATATATATATATATATATATATATATACTTATAAATACTTTACATTATAAAATACAATGTTTGAGGTTTTGTTAAGAATTACAGATTGGCATATAAGTTCAATTTCCTAGTTTAAAGGTAAAAAGAACTCTAAAGTTTCACACCATAATCATGTTAAATAACTTTAAACTATTAATTTGAGGTTAATAATAAATTATTTATGTGCCTGGTTATTCCTAAAGAGCTTCTTAAAAACAAACTTACTGGAATCAATTTTATAATGGCAAGGTTTAGAATAAGTATAAATCTGTTAAGAAAGACTCTTTGCCCCTGAGCCTTTTGTACATAGGTTTGTTTTTTCTCTGATCTGGGTAGTCGCTTATGATTGTTCATGCTGTCTCAACAGATGTTCTGACAGGCTCTGTAGGCACTGCAGGGCACTGACCTGTTTAATGTAGGTCAGTGTGTCTAGAGATAGGGTATGTATTCTTTTACTTGGTGCCACATTGTTTTGTAAAGATTAACTCCAATAAGAACCACAAGGAAATGCCTTTTTTCTGTGATATTTTTTCTTTCCTTTTAAACAGTAGGATACAAACTATCCAATTCTGCTGGTTTCTCCAGAAGTTGCAGTTTTATCCTTCCCCCTTTTGGTCATTTAATCACACAATATCTTTCATTTTCAAGAAGGTGATTATGATGAAAATTTTCCATGGTTTTTATATAAGTAATATATATGTATACAAGTAAGGTTTTAGAGTATCTTGGCTGTTTTATAGGTTTAAAAGTAATTCATAATTGTCATTTTTAATTTTTTCACTTATTTTGCAATTTATATTCTGTCTCTGATCACTGCTGCCTTCTTACGTCTCAGGAGCATTTTACATATTGAGAGTATCTACTCCCTTCTGCAATGATGTTTTCACCACAGAAACGATGATAATAACCAGCTAGAGAGATGATTGGTCCATCCATGCAACAGTGGAAACACTGCATTGTCCCTCATATACATGTAGTTTTTTTTCTGTGTTAAATCAAATATTTTTAAAGCTGTGACATCAATTTTTCACGGGTTCTTTGATTTTTTCTTATGGGCTGTTTTCCCTAGCACACTTCAAAAATTATTTTGCACTTAGATGTATGTTTTTGGTAGACTTTAGAGTTTTTGAGTCTTGTTGGGCAAGATGCCCAGGTTTTGCTGTGGTTATAGCCAGAAGTGTGTTCCCCTGTCCACAGGATACTCTTACTTTCCAAATGGCTCTCTACTGGGGTAGGGGTTCTCTGAGTTCCTAGAGCATCTTGAAGTTCCCAGTTGTGATGGTTGGTATTTCCGAGTCAAGCTTCAGAGTGTTGATCTAGATTAGATTAATTGAGATGGATGACCCACCTTAATTCTGTAGAGCATTATTTCTGAACTGTGGCTGGGACTCAGCTTACTTACTTAGCTTACTTAGGTCTTATTGATCTGCTTGCTGCCTAAAGACCAGCTGCTTTAAAGTTTTTGCTGCGATGATGGACTTGCTATTCTGTGAAGCAAAATAAACCCCTCTTTCTTAAACTGGATTTGTAAGGTATTTCTTTTTTCAACAAGGCAACTAAGGTACCTATCGTAAGTCTTTAACTATTGTGTATCCCAGTTTTTCTTGGAATAGCCCTTTTGATCTGATTCACATGCAAATGGATACATTTCTGAAGGGAGCTTTAAAATAAATTTTAATACCTACTAGGGCAAACTCTCTAGCATTGCTCTTTTGATTGAGGCCTCTGAGGCCTCAATAGCTTGTAAATATTTGATATAATCCTAAAATGAACCTTTTAATAACTCATGATAATCCATATATCAGATTATGAAGAATGGCTTGTAAGGAATGGGGACATTTCTCTCTTTTTAAAATGGTTTACTTTTTATTCTGGTTATGACTAGAATGTCTTTCTAATATGTCTAGTTCCTTTTAATTTTAAATACATACAAAATTATGATGAGATTTTAAGTACTTAAATAATATCCATTGAGTTTCAAGTAATTTTATTGAAATTAACTTCATATTCTTGTGAAACAATAACTTTATTGAGAGAACCATCACTCTAATACCTGTCAGCCCAGATTTTTGTGGGATTGGATCTCTCACTTGGACTAAAGTGCACTAAGATAAATTGACTACTCAGAAACTACAGACAGTCCTTACTCTCCTCATGCCTAGTGCTGCAAATTATAACTGTACTCTAAGATATCCAGCTTGCTTGCATGGGGTCAGTGGCTTAAACAGGTCTAGATGCGTGTAAGATAATCATTTTAATAGTTTATCCCCCCAACTGCTTTTGTACATTTTGAAGATTTTCTGAATTTTGCTAATTGTTATATGTGTGTGTGTGACTTTCAATATTTTTAAATATTTGTTCTATGCAGTTGATTAATTTTGAAAACATTATATTGTATATGTTCCATGGGAAGGGATGCCATTTGGGTAGTTATTTTCTATATATGAGGTTCAAAAGTATCTAAAAATATGTACTTACGTTTACATCTTACTAAAACATCTGACATTGGTTTTTCAGTCTGTCAATCATTCAAGAGTGGTAGTTTCCTCAGCCACCTGTGTCTAGGTCCATTGCGTCCTATGTGGCTCCCTCATCTCAGCTGTGTGTGCAAACCTTTATTTCTGCTTTTCAGTATGAAAACGATCTATCGTCTAATGTCCACTGAATGAATTTCTGTAGATATTATTTTATTCACCATAAACTTAGGAATAGGATGAAAATTATGGATAGCCATATCATACCATACTACATGTTGATTTTTCAGTCCAAATAGAGGTCACTAATGGAACTGTAAATTGTTAGGATCTCCTGTGGCCTTTCTTTGTTTAAATCTTTGTTCCAGAGTGCTTTTTTTTTCTTGCTAATTGGGATGCAGCTTTAGTTCTATATTACCTTCAGGTAACAGAATGCCTCAAGTGTTCAGTGTTCTGGTTTTGTTCGTTTGCTTTTACCACAATGTCAAAAATCTGGTTCTGCATCTATACTAAGTAGTCAGGAGAAGCCATATTTCTTCTCTCACAGATATTCACCATTGGGTATAGAAAGCACTCACTACTGGTTTATATTCACCAGCAGTTTCATGCTGAAGAAATCCGTATACTCACATGAAATGATGTTACTCATCCTTGAGATGTGTAGTATTCTGCATCACTGGTAACTGCCCATGTCAGCAGCAGCACCCTCCCCTTGCAATCCAATCCTAGCAATTCTAACATTGCCTTGGCTTTGATCTGCAGGCCCTGGGCAGTTTCTGATACCTCTTCAACACCTTAGATCTGTGACCTATGTTTTTTAGGAAGCAGAAGGTCTGTGGAAAGGCACTCATGCTATTTCCTCCCAACTTTACCTAATGAAAATAGATGTTATAAAAGATGTCTTATTTGAAAAGTAGGGAAGACTGTAAACATAATTTTAATAATTCTTTGAACATTTCATACAATGTATTTTGATAATTTTAGTCTACCACCAAATCTTTTCAGCTTCACACCAACCTTGGTACTGACTCAACTTTATATTTACATTCTCTCTCTCTCTCTCTCTCTCTCTCTCTCTCTCTCTCTCTCTCTCTCTCTCTCTCTCTCTCTCTCTCTCTCTCTCTCCTTCTGTCTATTATACTTCAAAAAGTATCCAGTTGGGGTTGCTTATATATTCTTGAATAGGGGGCCTACCCTTGATAATGGTCAACTTCCATAAGTTATACATTAAAGAAAACTAACTCTTCCTCTTCCAGCAGCTGTCTAATGCCAATGCTTCTCAACTCAGTGTGAAAGGTTGTGCTGACCTCTCCAACTCCAGGCTGTTGTTTGTGCTGGCTTGAGCTCACACAGGTCTGATTCATACTGTCATGCCTACTGTTATTTCATATATGCCCTTCTTTGTCTCATAAACAAGGTATCTTTCCTTATAGCCACCAATCACCTCTGGCTTTTACAATCATTCTTCTCCCTCTTTCATGATCTCTGAGCCTTGAGGGGGAGGGTGTTCCATGTAGATGCCTCACTAAGGACTGATCACTCTTTAGTCTCTTATTCTCTGCATATTGACAAGCTATAATGTCTGTTAATTTCTATCTACTGCAAGAAGATAAGGGTTGAACTGTAAGTATAGCACTAAACTATAAGTATAGCAATAATTCATTAGATATCATTTTAACACTATATCCTCTTAGCAGGGTAGTAGTAGTAGTAGTAGTAGTAGTAGTAGTAGTAGTAGATTGCACCCTAGAGCCTTTGACCTACCTATCTAGTCACAGCTTATTAGCTCTAATAAGGGTGCCAGGTGTGGGATCTGTCTCTTGGAGCTATCCTGAAATGCAGTCTAAATGTAATTGGTTATTTTCATGACATATGTGACACTATCGTCCCAGTGGTATATATTGCGTGGACAGTCTTTACTGTTGTGTGCAGAGTTCACAGGAAGATAATATTGTTAATGATTCTTCTCCTCACCATGCATTGTCCTCCACAACTATGAGAGCCAGCTCTCAAGGATGAAGCTTTCAGGAGACAGTAATCACTTCACTTCTCCATGTTTTAAGATTGAAGCATGTGGTACTTTCAGTTATGGAATCTTAATACCAAGTTCTGGAGCCCCACCCTTTAAAAAGAATGTTTTGTCTTCCTTCAGAAGAATGCAAATATCTCCTTAGATTCAGGTTTCATGAACCTCCCCAGCACCCAGTACTGGAATATGGTTCAATCTTGTGGAGGTCTAATATCAATAACTAGCTGCTGTGGGTTCATGAATATAAAAGCCATTTCATGTCTGGAAGATATCATTTTTATAGCAATCTTCCCCACCCTTCAACATTTATGTTCTTGGTGTTTCCTCTTCTATGATGTTCCCTGATACACATGGGAGTTGAGTTGCCGAATATGTCCCACTCAGGATTGAGTGTTCAAGCCCATTGCTCTCAGCACATTAAATAGTCATACATCTCAGTGTTGACTGCTGCCCACTGGAAAAAAAAAAGAAGCTTGTTCAACTAATTCTGAGATCCATCCGGATCTATGGGTATAAATATAAACATTTTGAAAGAAACTTTTTTCAACATGACTACTTAGCAAACTAACAAAAACAGGTTTAAAGCAGGTGAAATTTGCTTTGCTTTGCTATTTGAGATATATTAAAGTTTTGGACATTTCCAAGATTCTTGATTACCTGGAAAGTGATATTCTCATAAAATATTAAGTAACAACAGAAAACAATACAAAAGAAAAATGAGCTAGAAATCTTTAAACAACCTTTTCACTGACTGGCTAATGGTTCATGAAGTGCTTGATAGAGAATAATGTTATGAAAGCAAGGCAAGTCATCTATATTCCATGTAATGGCTAACAAAGGCCAATGTGAAAAGGGAGGTGATGGGATAGGTCTCAACAGGTGAATTTGAAATTGCTGACAAATGGATTCAGTACTTTTAGCCCAAACTGGTCCTTCTATTCTGGCTGTTCTACAATGATTCTTGGTTTCCATGCTATTAAATCATCACTATTATAATTATTTTAATAACACTGCATACCTAAACATTATATCCCTTAAGCCACTTAACCAATAATGTGTGCTCATTCTATCTTCAAGTAATTTCATCAGTTATGCCCTATTCCTGTTCTTGGTGTAACTCCCTTTTCAGTTCTACACTATATCTCTTGGGAAAATGCCAAGGTCCTTGACTGGTTTCTAAGGAAAGGAACTTCTATTCTCTGTCTGCAATCCATCCTCAATGTTACAAGAGTAATCTTTTGATATAAGAATGACCTCCGAGTGTCAGTGTGGCATTGCAGCTGTATAGTTTATCTCCTTCATTCTCACACTTCTGTTTTACAAATGGAAAGTTGGAACAGGCTTCAGGGGCCATGGTAACGGTCCTGTTTCCTGAGTAAGTCAAAGAATTCAATTATGGATGTTTCCATCACTCTGATTCAGGTTGAATGCTGTTCATTTCTGGGTTTGTGTCTTTTGTCCTACAAATAATGAATACCCTTAAAATTTTAGTGTGCTATTATGCCATGAGATGGAAGAGTTCTCTGGAGTTTAAAACTAGTTTTGTTTTGTTTTGTTTTGTTTTTAACTACAAAAGTCGTGTAAAGATTTGAACTTTCTTTCAAACAAAATTGAACAAGAATGAGTAGCATTAAGACAACTGAGTACAAAAGAAAAAATACTGTATTTTCCAAAGCATAAGCATCAGGTACTTTAGGCTATTGTATGGGAAATTGCTCTGAGGTCAGTTGGGTTGAATATGCCAGCAATTTCTTTCAATCATTTTTCCATTGTAAAATACTATAAGATATATATAGTATATATAGCAAAGGCTAGCACATTTGAGGCTGAAGCAGAGCATGAGACTAGAGACAGGTGTTATTCCTTGAAAAGCAATGGAAAGTTCAGTCTCCATCTGGGTGTCTTCATCCTTCCTATGGAAGGATGACTTTTCTGGGTAGAAGAAATTCATTTGAGTAATCGTGAAACCCCAGACATGTGTCACCACTGTAAATTCACTAATGAAGAGAGCTGGTCATGAAAAAGTGCTTCTGTTGCTCACTAGAAGGTAGCCTAAGTAGAAGAGAGGGTTACTTATCTCACCTCCTTCCTGATTTATGCTGAAAGCTGCACAGTGGAATGCCTGGGAGATCTCGATAATCAGTCTAAAACTGAAACTTGTTATTGGAAGTAGATCCCCCCTTACATTTCTGCTGTGTACCCACATTTTCAGTGTCTGTATGTGTGTGCAGGGGTGGGTATATAGGGATGTTGGGGGTGGGGGATTATGTAGAGGGCAGATTTCAGCCATGCATATCATTGCTCAAGAACCATTGACCCATAATTGTTTGTTGGAACAGAGTCTATCATGTGGACCTGGGCTCACTGATTAGACTAAGCTGGCTGTCCTGTGAGCTCCAGATAAAGGTCCATTTCTAACCCATGAGTGCTGAGATTACAATTATATGCCACCATTCCCAGCTTTTTATGAGTATTCTCCAGACTGCTTGGATCCTCATGGTTATAGGGCAAGCACTTTACCAACTGACTCGTCTTCCCTGCATGTCCAACAAATGCCACATTAAAAAATTTACATATTTTTAAATAAATGAGATTATAAGTTGGTTTTTAATTCTTCTTATGGGACATAATACAATAATTTATTGACATTTTTTTCTGTTCTCCACTTGTATAGACTTGGGGAAAGGTCAAGTTAACAATTGTTAAGCAAATATTCCCACAATTGATAGAGCTTATAGTAGCTGGCTGGAAAATGGTATCTTTGGGTTTTGCTTAATTCTATGGCAATGGCCAAGTTCAGTCACGGAAGAATCTGGCATTGGTATACTCATATTTAGCTGCATATTAAAATATTCCCTTCTTTGGTTAGCTTTTTATGATTTTATACTTAGATTATGGACTTTTGTAAGAATAAATGAATTTTGACTTACAAGTTTAACTAATAATTAAAAATGCATAGTAGCTGAGGAAATAGCTCACAGCTAAAAGCAACTGTTACACTAACAGCCTAATAACAGAGCTTGTCTCCCTGGTACTCACCTAAAAGCCAGAGAATCAGAAAATCATCTATAATACCAGTAGGGTCCAATGGGAAGACAAAGACAGGAACCTGTCTAGAAGGTCCTTAGGCAACTACCCTGTATCATCTGGCAATGAAGAGAACTTGTTGCAGACCAGGAAAGGTGGAGACCAGCACTACATTGCCCGCTCTTCCACATCACTTAAATGCACTTACACACTCACCCTTCTCCCTCTTGCTGTCCCTCTCCCTGTCTCTCTCTGTTTCTGTCTCTGTCTCTCTCTGCTTCTCTCTGTGTGTTTCTTTGTCTCCCTCTGTGTCTCTGTGTTTCTTTCTCCATGTTTCACTGTGTGTTTCTCTCTTTATCACCGTCTCTTTCTCTCTCTCACAAACATACACAGAAACACACACACACACCTAATACAACAAAACCTTTAGTTAATAGAACATGTATGCATCATATCTTTTCTTTAGTTTTCTTATTTGTGTGGAAAAACAATAATTCCTGCTCGGCCAAAAGACTATACTAAATTAAATGATGTCCATAGAAGTGGGTTAATCCTTGATAAGCACCATTCAAATATAATCACTGTTTTATAATTATGATTGTTTTGTCATTTTTTTATCAATTAAGTTATTATTCATGCTCCATCTCTATCACAGTTTCCATTCCCTTTTCTCCTCTCAGTCTCTCCCTCTCACTTCCCCTCATCCCCTCACCACCCCTCTTCTCCCCTTCCCAGAAATGGAGAGGCTTACTATAGATATCAACCACTCTGACATATCTGCTTTGGAATGTTTTATTTGAGTATGTCATGAGGGGAAGTAGGGATGGGTGTTTCTGTCCTACAGGCAGGTTGTGGTCAGTGCTTTCTAAATACATTGAGTCTTAATGCTATCTTCTCAATGCCTACCTACCATGGATCAATTACATGATAAGTTCCAGCTTCTGAGAGCAGAAGTGGATATGGCTTTCAAACCATACAGTGGTAGGTAGAGGAATTTCAGGACTACTGTCTCTAGTTCAATGATGCTATGTCTACAGAAGCTGTGTTAGGTCATTAATAAAATTCTTATCATAATGTTAGAGTTAATCAGACGGAGAAGAAGGGTTTAGTTATATGATTTGTTTTGTTATTTTTATCTTACTGGTGTTTGATTTGTTTTGCTTGTGGTGTTTTATTTGGGGGAGGGGGATTGAGGTTTGGGGAGTGACAAGATTTAAAGGAAAGTGAGAATGTGAAGTTGGGTGGGAAGGATCTACAAGGAGATGAACAGGAGAAAGAAGGTGATCAAATTGTATAAAAACATATTTTTTATTAAAAAGGGGGAAGTGCTAGAAAGTTCCTTCCAAAATGCAGACCCCAGCACATACACATGTTGATATTTTCTTTCTTCTCAGAAAGGGAAAGCTCTGCAGCTAAATAACTATTAGATATCCTTTAGCTACTTAACTCCCTGCCTGCTTCATCAATAAAGGAGATAATGGGGAAAATAATTCTCATAGTTAGGAAAAAACTACCTAACATGTTTCTCAGCACATACCAAACTGGATAAATGTTCCTCTTGTGAATTCTTTACAAATAGGCATTTCATTGTCAATTTCTTTGTATTAGCTTGACAACAGAAATTCAATCCATGTGAGTTGCTGTTATTTAGGAAGAGTTGTGGGTTGCTGTCATTTTAAAATCGTAATTACATTTGCCCATGTTCTGATGATACTCCAAACTTTTCATTCATTATCTTGATTCTGCCCAGTTGTCTAAACTTGCCAGATGGCAGGGTTTTCAATTTGGAGGAACCCCAGAGATCTCTCATGCCAGCTCTCTCATATTTTAGAATGGAGAGTGAATGCCAAGGTAAGACTGATGACTTACTCATTTTGTTTTCAGAATTCTGTCACTAACTGCAAAAAGAGATAAAGCACCAAGCTCCTAGGAGGTATACTTTCCATGTTACTTTCTGCTAATATGACATATCAGCATACATATTACCTCAGAGACACAATTTTTCTCTATCTATAAACTTGAACCTAATAATTATTGTGCATGTATGAATAGATTAAAATTACTAGAAGTAATATTTATACACATAGAGTTTTGCTTCTTCAGCCATGCCCAGAACACTGGAATTTCCATACTTCAATATATGCTACATCTTTAAAAATGCATATGCAATGAAGTTTTAACATTTGAAAATAAAAATGTTATAGCCAGGCATGGAAATACCTGTCTTTTGTCCTAACAATTGGGATATGGAAGCAAGAGCAATGTAAATCCAATGGATAAGACAGGTTATAACACAAACTTATTTTAAATAAGTGAGTGAATGAATGAATGAATGAATGAATCTAGCACTGTGAATTTTATTATTAGTAGTATGTGTGGTCTGTTGAAGCTGATGCTTGATACACTGAAACACTCACAGCATTAACAGTTTTTGAACTCCTTCTCAGTGCTTGGAAGGATCTCTGTGGCATGCTGGTTATGAGACAGTAGACTAAATCTTTATCTTTGAGGTAAGATTGGACATTTCAGAATGGCCTGAAGCAAAATACAGGTAGCAATCAATATTGACAAAGGTACATTTATCTTTGCCTAGCAGGCATTAGGTGTTATTCATCTTTTGAGAACCTTATACTAAAATCTATG